>NC_081308.1:125559585-125898335 GCF_030435805.1 Mustela lutreola | reverse complement strand
TGGTCTCTCGCACTGAAGACCAAGCAAAAAAAAAGTCATGCAAGTCATTGGCTGAAAAAGCAAATTATATGCATGATCATATGAAAAGTTCCAATACAAACATGGAAATCCTATGAAGTGATCAAGTGGAATGGAGAATAAAAAAAAAAACACAATAAGAAGATAAGTGAAAAACTCCGTCATCAGACTCATTATTAGACTTAATGAAGCCAAGAAAAGAATCCGTGAACTTGAGTATAGGTCAGGAGAAATCAGCAAAAGGTAGACACAAAGAGGAAAAAAGAAGAGTATGCAGGGGTGGGGGGGGATAGAAGTATTCAAAACTGTCAGACTATATCAAATGCACTGAAATATGTGTAATTGGAATCACGGAAGTAGAAAAGAAAGATAGTAAGGTGTAGAAGAAATATATAAAGGGGAAATGGCTGAGAATCTTCCACAAAACAAAAACCCCACACCATGTATCTAAGAAACTCAGAGAACATCAAGCAAAATAAATACCAAAATCAACCAACATCAAACTGCTGGGGGTTGAGGGGGAGAGAAAATCTTTAAGGCATTCATTAAACACAAAACAAATACTAAAAAGTTTAAAAGAAATGAATATTTTCCCTGGCTGTGAGTACTACCTCCAGTTCTTTCCTTTGGGGTGAATTTCTCCATGACCTGATAAAGGGTTAGTATCCAAAATCTATAGAGTTACCAAATTCAACACCCAAAAAACAAGCAAGCAAGCAAACAAACAAACAAAACAAATAATCCAGTTAAGAAATAGGCAGATGGCATGAATAGACACTTTTCCAAAGAAGATATCCAGATGGCTAACAGACATGTGAAAAGATGGTCAACATCACTCATTATCAGGGAAATGCAGATCAAAACCAAAATAGGATACTACCTCACACCTGTTAGAATGGCTAAAAGGAATAACAATAACAGGGATTGGTGAGGATGGGAAATCATCTTGCCCTGTTGGTAAGAATGCAAACTGGTGGAGCCACTCTGGAAAACAGGATCGAGATTCCTCAAAAAGTTAAAAATGGAGCTACTCTATATCCCAGCAAATGCACTACTAGGTATTAATCTCAAAGATACAAATGTAGTGATCTGAAGGGGCACCTGCAGCCCAATATTTATAGCAGCAATGTCTACAATAACCAAACTATAGAGAGAGCCCAAATGTCCATTGACTGATGAAGGGATAGGAAGCTATGGTATGCTAAGTATGGTATGCACACAATACACTTTGGAATACTGTAATATATGTAAGTGATGAATCACCGAATTCTACTCCAGAAGTCAATACTGTACTGTATGTTAAGTAACAAAATAATAATACAAAGTTTCTCTAACCAAAAAATAATTGAACTAGAAATTACAGAATGATATATGAAAAATGCTCAAATATTGAATAATAAAGGGGCCAAAGGGGAAATTGCTAGAGAAAGTAGAAAATAGTTGGACTTGAGTGAAAATCAGAACACAACATATCAAACTATGTGGTTGTAGCGAAAAGAAGGTCTTAAATGTAAGTTAAGTTGTAAAGACATATTAGAAAATAAGAAATGTCTCAAATAATAGCCAAAGCTATCACAGTAAAAAAATTGAAAGACTTGAAACTTAAAGAAAGCAGACAGATGCATATAATAAAGAACAGAGATCAGAGAATTAGAAAGGAGAGAAAACCAATGAAACTAAAAGCTTATTCTTTGACAGACTCAATAATATTAACATATCTCTAGTCAGATTAACTAAAAAGAAGACACAAATTACAAAAATTAGGAATGAAATAGGAGTGACACTGCAGTCTATGCAGACAGTGAATTGAATAAAATCTCAATTTTATGTTATCTATAAAAATATAAAATTAACATTAAATTTACCATTACAAATTTTAAGCATAAATTCAATTGTGAAAAAGTAAACTCTTTCCCCCTAAGATTAAGAAAACAGCAAAGAAGTTTGTACTCACCATTTTTATGCAACATGTTTGGCCTCTACCCAGCGCAATAAGTCAAGATGAGCATTAAAAGACTTAAAGACTGGAAAAATAGAAGTAAAATTCTTTGTTATTCCTGGATTTCTTATGTAAAAACTTTATGGAGTCTAAACACTGGTACTCAGCTAGTTCAGCAAGTCAGCATCATACAAAGTCAACATAAATTTCTATTTAGTTCTATGGACAAGCCAGAATCAATTGGAAAATAAAACTGAAATTATTACCATTTTAAAGAGCATAGAAATATCAAATATTTAAAAGTCTATTTTTTTTTACTGTCTCCTCGGTTGTGCAAAAGCCTTTTATCTTGATGAAGTCTCAATATTTCACTTCTGCTTTTGTTTCCCTTGCCTCTGGAGATGTGTCTAGCAGGAAGTTACTGTAGTTGAGGTCAAAGAGGTTGCGGCATGTGGTGCAGGCACTCTGGAAAACAGCATGGAGGTTCCCCAAAAGCTAAAAATAGAACT
Organism: Mustela lutreola; assembly: GCF_030435805.1. NCBI lineage: Eukaryota > Metazoa > Chordata > Mammalia > Carnivora > Mustelidae > Mustela > Mustela lutreola. The sequence goes on along the minus strand of NC_081308.1, from coordinate 125,895,869 downwards.
ACCCTGTGACCCAGCAATCGCACTACTAGGTATTTATGCAAAATAAATATAGTGATACACCCCAATGTTTATAGCAATAAACAATATACAAACTATGGAAAGAGTCCAGATGTCTGTTGACAGATGAAGGGATGAAGATGTGCTGTGTATATATATATCAGAACATTACTCAGCCATCAGAAAGGATGAAACCTTGCCATTTGCAATGATGTAGATGCAACTATGTGGATGGAACTGGAGGATATTATGCTGAGCAAAATAAGTCAATCATCAGAGAAAGACAATTATCATTTGATTCACTCATATGAGGAATATAAGAAACAACACAGAGGATCATAGGTGAAAGGAGGGAAAACTGAATGGGAAGTTATCAGAGAGGGAGGCAAACCATAAGAGATGCTGAACTCTAAGAAACAAACTGAGGCTTGCTAGAGGGAAGTTGGGGGTGGGGGATGGGATAACTGGGCAATGGGCATTAATGGGCACCAGATCGAATGAGCACTGGGTGTTATATCCAACTCATGAATCACTAAATTCTACCCTTAAACTAACGGGGAAAAAAAGCCTAATGGAGATGTGTAATATGAGTATATTGGAGATTATAAACATTGCTAAAAGAAATTAAAGGGTAATAAAATACATATTGAAAATTTCCAAGTACTGAAAATCTCAGCATTATTAGGATATTTTTCTCCTCAAATTTGCCTATGTTTGATGCAACCCTTATCAAAATTTCATGATGAATTTTCAAAAAGTAATTATCTGATGATACAAAAGATCTAATACATCCAAAATAATCTTTAAAAAGAAATTAAATATGGAGGATTCAACCTACCAGTTTTCAAAGCTTCATCTAAATTTTTTTGGAAATTAAGACTTTGGTATTAGTGAAAGGATAAATGATAGATCAATGGAACATAATAGGTAGTCCAGAAATAGACTCACACATATATAGCCAAGTGATTTTATACCAAGATGCCAAATCTATTCAATGGGGGAGAAGTTATGTCTATTCAAAAAAATGACGCTGGGAAATTGTATTTTTATATGGGGAAAAAAATACACCAGAACAGAAATCTCAGTCTATATACGAAATTACTTTGAGATGGATCATAGACCTGAATTTCAAGCCCAGAAGTACAACTCTACCAGAAGAAAATATTTCTGATTTTTTTTAAAGATTTGTTTATTTTAGAGAGAGTGAGCATGGAGGCGGAGGGCCAGAGAGAGAGGGAGAAAGTTGTAAGCATACTCCTTGCTGAGCATGGAGCCTGATGCAGAGCTTGATCTCATGACCCTGAGATCAGGGTCTGAGCCGAAACCAAGAGTCAGGTGCTTAACTGTCTGTGCTGCCACCCAGGTGGCCCCAAAATAATTTGTGGTTTTAGGATAGGCAAAAGACACCTCAGAGAGGAACACACACACACACACACACACACATCAATCTTAAAAGAAAAAGATGTGCTAACTGGACTTTATAAAAATTAAAAGTAGTTTTGTTCAAGACACCATTCAGAAAATTAATTGGCAAATAAGAAGTATAAAAGATCTCTCAGCACTCCACTCTAAGACATTTGACCAACACTAGCATGGATTTTGGCAGCCTAAGGTCACTTACCTGGGTGACTCCTCCCCTTCTTGTCTGTAAAGAACTCAAAGCTTGTCAAAATAATTTACTGTTTGTTCTAACCAAGGCCCCTGACCCATCTCCTTTTTATTAAAGAATTTACTACAAAATGTTTACAATTGTGAATCTTTCCTCTGTCCCTTTCAGATGCATATGTATCTTCTACAACTCAGACTGTCTTTCTCAAGGACTTGAAAGCCATTCCTTACAAGGTAATCATCATGAAAGATGGGGACTGTTTCCCAGTCTCTATGGCAAGATAGAATCCCTAACTTCCATAATTGCCAGCCAGCAGACACAGTTGGCGTAATCACATTTACACTTTGTAATTTTTCACTTGAGTCCCTGCTTGCTCCCCCTCCTACTGAATAAAACCTGTTTTAACCAGTTTAATGCCTGTTTTTGTTTATATTTGGCAGAGTCAGAGACTGGGAAAAATATTTGTGTATATCTATCTGACAAAATGTTTTATATCCCTATATATAAAAAATTACTGCAAAACAATACTTTCTTGAAAAACAGTAAATATGTTGGTGTATGTGGTATGTGTGTATATATATGTATGTATGTATATACATATAAACATGTGATGAGGTGCTTAATAGCATAAACTCACTAGGGAAATGCAAAATAAAATCCTAAGGAGATAAAATTTCACATTCAATATATTGGTTAAATATAAAAAGTTTGACTACATCATATTTTGACGAGGATGTGCCTTCCCAGTGGGAGTATAAAATGATACAACCACTCTAGAAAATAGTGTGGCAGTTTCTTATAAGTTTAAACATACATTTACCCTATGACCCACCTATTCCTAGGTACTTAACTGAAAAGACATGAAAACAGAGGTCCATAAACTGACTTATACAAGACCATTCATTCATAACAACCTTGTTTATAACAGCCCCAAACTGGAGACCAACATAAATGCCCACCAACGGGAGAATGGATAAACAAACTGATGAGTATTTTTGTAATGGAATACTCCTTAGCCATAGAAAACAATGAAACAGACAAATGCAAAAACACAGATGCATCTAAAACATATGACTTCAAGTGAAGGAAGCCAGACACAAAAAGAGCATACTTCATGATCCAATTTATATAAAGTATAAGAAAAGTCAAAACTAATTTTTCGTGCTAAGTTACTAAGTGGTTGCCTCTGTAAGGATGATGGGGAAATTGGCTTAACAGAGGCATAAGGAAACTTCCTAGGTTGAGGGAAATACTGAATATCTTCATTGTGATGGTAGTTACAGAGGTTCAAAAGCTTGTCAAGTCATTGAATGGAACACTTATTTGTGCATTTTATTGATTGCAAATTATACCAAAATTGAAATCAAGCTTAAACAGGTAATTAGGAAGCAATTCAATAAGTGAGTGACTAGGTGTGATGACTTTCTTTCATACTGAATTCTTTGCAAATGTCATAGGAGTGCACATACAGAACACAGTAAAAATAAAGCCTTAAGAACCTGATTTATAGGGCGCCTGGTGGCTCAGTTGGTTGTACAACTGCCTTCAGCTCAGGTCATGATCCTGGAGTCCTGGGATCGAGTCCCGCATCTGGCTCCCAGCTCCACGGGGAGTCTGCTTCTCCCTCTGACCTTCTCCTCGCTCATGCTCTCTCTCACTGTCTCTCTCTAAAATAAATCTTAAAAAAAAAAGAACCTGATTTATTTCAGAAAAACCTTCATTACTCAAAAGTTCTAAATATAACCTAAAAATTGATTCATTTCATTGTCTATTTTTTGATTAACATAGGATTGTTATGAGTTAACAACAGAGACTTGAATAAGTCCTAACGATTCTCAGTTGTCAAAATGTGAGATTAACATATACTTCATGATTGTTAAGTCAATGTATCAATCTAATTAGGTAATAGTATTATTTAACATACTGAGTATTTATGATGAGCTGGATGTTGTCCTAAGTGATTAACATGTCAACTAATTGCTTCTTTTCAAGCAGCCACTATCTCCATACTCATGAAACAATTATAATATGGAGAGGTTAGATACTGTGCCAAAGGCCATAAGTCCGGTACAGAATAGAACCAGAACTTAATACTAGCTACTTTGGTACCACCTCTACCACTGCATGGCACGGAAATATTATACATCAAATATCACATAATACAAATGTAAATCAGTGTTATTCATTACATGTCTAGTAAAATTTTATTTTCACATCCAATCATTTTAACACATGTACTGAGCAGCAGCTAAGATAAGGTGGTGGAATTTGAAGCAATTAACGATGTTGCCTCCTCCAGGAAATCTGTGTCTGAATCAAGAGAATATTTGCCATGGTGCAGTATTTGCAAAGCATCGTGGGAGCACAGATGATCCAAGTTGTGTCTGACTCAGACTAGAAATTGATATTTGCTGTGGGCCATAATGAATGAGTTCACTGGGCTAGAAAGATTTAAAAAGTGGTGCTCCAGGTAAAAAGAACAGCATGTGCACAGATGAAAACATGAGGAAATGGGTGTTGGGGAATACTTGTATTTATTTGAAAGAGGACACAAGATAATATAGTAAGATAAGAGGCCAGAAAGATAACTGGAGGTTAGATCATGGAGAGTCTTGACTACCTAATAGAGTTGGAGATATTATCTTGCATTCCCAAAGGTTTAAGGATTTTTTTTTTTTTTTAGAGAGAGTGCCTGCCTCTGTGTGTGTGTGTGTGTGTGTGTATGTGTGTGTGTGTGCAAGCATGCATGCAAACACATGGTGGGGGAAGGGCAGGGGGAGAATCTTAACCAGGTTCTGTGTCCAGGATGGAACATTGAGGGGCTCAATCTCACGACTCTGAGATCATGACCTGAGCTGAAATCAGGAGTCAGACACTTAACCAACTGAGCCATCTGGGTACTCTCAGATTTTTTTTTTTCGTTAAAAATTTTTTCCCATGGGAAAACTTATGCAGGACTCAAAACATAAAATAAATCACAGAAGCAATTTTGATTGAAGTGGAGACAAGGATACCTATAGTATCATTTTATTAGATACTTGAATATTTCCCACCACCACCCAACCCCATCAATTTTAATTGCCTAGAATAAAACATTTCATCTTCTGTGCCTAGGGAACTAACCCCTTAGAAGCCAGAACAAATGTCATCTCCTCTGTATAATTATAGGTCTTTCAAGAAGCATATTTGAAAAAGAGTACTGTAGGCAGTGGAGAGTTATTGAAGAGTTTTAAACAAGTTGGGATTCAATGATCATATTTTTGGTTTAGAAAAAGACACTGCAGCCAAGAAGGACCAAGACAGTCAGTGATATAATACACTGATGGTGGTAGAAATGGAGAGAAGATAGGTAATATTACCGAAGCCTGAAACCTGATTAGGGAGATCAAAAGAGGAAGGAATAAGTTTTTTGGTTAATATGGTAGCATTACCAGAATATTGTGCTCAGTACAACAAAGGACTTTGTAGAGATGAAAATCATAGATTTTCATAAGTAACTCATTACAGGCAGATGTTAATTTGAAGACAGGAATACGAAGAGGTAGTCAAATCTGATACTCAGAATTTACTCTTAAAAGCTCATAGATACCCTATTAACATAACCTAGAGAGTAAAAGAGCAGATACTTTTGAAAAATAAAGAAGCAATACTAAGAGAGTGGAACAAGGAATCCTAAAGCAAGATGGCTTACTCTAAGTAATTATCTAAGAATGGATTTTTTTTGGTCCATGGATATAGTGCTTGCTGTGGTTCTAAAGGAAACAAAAGATACTTTCCAATCTCTTCATAGAATTCACCAATTGAAAAGAGGAAGAGGAGGAGCAGATGGATGGTTTGGATCAAAAAATGTTTAGTTTCCTTCTTAGGTGGCAACACCAAGTACTTCTATGCTCCTGACAGACAAATTAATCAGGTGGGGTTTTTTTGTTTTGTTTTGGTTTTGGGTTTTTTTGTTTTGTTTTGTTTTGTTTTTTGCTTTTACCTTGAACCTGTCCTGACTTCAGAATCTGACTCAATTCAGCCCAGATACTATTAATTCTAGTTGACACAGGAGATAAACCTATTCTCCATCTTTGGTCTGGAAGACATATACTGGACAACCAGTTGAGAAAGTCAGTGAGCACTTAGATACATGAATCTGGTTTGAATGAGGATCAACAAAAGTAGAAATACATACTTGCTAGTATTCAGTGTGGAAATGGTAGGCAGACTGTGAATGGGAAAGAGATCACCTAGGTAGAGTCTGACTTAGATGTCTAAGGACTTGATTCATCCTTTGGGGGAAAGGGGCATGTCTTCTATTCCTTTATGCCATCCCTAGCACAGAGTTTAGTCTCAGGGGATATTCATTTATTTCTGCAATCTCCTAAATTTTTTCCAAATATGTACTCCAATCACCTCAATTCAAATATCTATAGTAGTAGTAGTTCAATTCAAATATCTATAGTAGATTCTCAAAGCATCTTCCCTGTAAGAAAAGGATCATCAATCCCTGTGAATTTGTTAAAAATGAAAATTCTTTGACTTGACCCCAAAACTACATAATCAAAACCCCTGGGGATATAATGGCAATCTGTATTTCAATAAACCCTCCCAGTGATTCCAATACACAACCAAGTCTGAAAACATATGCCTCTAGGTGACACAGATAAACCTATTATCTTTCTTGGGACTAATCTATGGGTTACCCTGTCTCAGTATAATTAACTCTACACTCTTAAATGTGCCAAGATGTAGATATACCATTGTATCTACAAGTTAATCATTGTCTTGATTTCCAACACCCATAATCTTTTATCTAACCCAGATGTAACAAAGCTTTTATTCCACAGGCTCACTCTGATTGATTGATAATGATTGATTGGAGATGTTAGAAAAGACTGGAGGAATATATAGGGTCTGTATGAAAGAATTCAGTGATCTGTTAGGTCCATCATGGGTGCTATTGGTTTGATGTCAGGTATTTCTCCATCCTTCCAGGGTATAACACTGATCCGTCAGTTTCCAAGAAGACCAACCTTCTCAGTGCAATAGAAACAAACAAACAAAAAATGTATGTATGACTGACTCTTTAACTATTCCTGATTGTAAATTAGTTCACACAGCCCCACTTGGCCTAAAATACAAAAACAAAACAGGTAGGAGATATAAACCATGAGACTTACTTGCCACAGTATTAAAATGTAGAATAAAGTTCTACATTAAGTTATTTCTCTCTGTGTGCTTTACCTGAAGTCATCTTAGAGTTTACTTAACATTATGATCAAATCTGGTTAGTGCCAGCAAATTTATGTCAGCAAATTACGCTAAGGACATATATTTCTTAACATCAATTCTAGAAAAGCATTGTAAATGTGGAAAAATATCAAAAGCATTTTTAAATAATTTATGACATCCATTCATTCAACAAATATTTAATGAGTACTACTTAGTATTGTATTGAAGTTTAAGCATCAGAAATAGATCATACATGGTTCATGCTTCCAAAAACTCTAGAAGAAACAAGGAATCATGATAGCTCACTGTGGTAAGGCCTGTGATAGTGGTAAGACCAGGAAGCAAATAATGGAGGTACATATGTGAAGATAGGATGGAAAGGATAGAAATAGAATCTTTCAGGAAAATGAAGAATGAGAACTAAGCTCCAAAGGGCAAAAGTGAGTTAAATGAAAGGGCAGAGAAACTACCATGTGGGAAAATTTAAAGGAGAGAAAAAACATGATGTTATTAATTACATGTAGTTACATGTGGTTAGAGACAAAACTATGTGGGGGAGGGAAGGAGGAACTGGATAAGATGAAATTTAGCTGCAGAGTTGAGTAGGGACAAGTACCAGCTAAGGCCAAGGGCATGTTTCTTTGAGGACTAACCAGCTCTGAGTTCATTCTGATATCTGCTTTGCCATCTTTTCTCTGTGCTACTGTTCAAAGCAATCCTGGAACAGTTCACTCCACATCAATTTCATCAATTTGGAAACTAGTCTGGTAAAAATAGGTTGAAAGAAATTATGTTATCCTTGGAAATTTTGAGGAAGAAAGGTTGCTAGCATGTGCACATGGCCATTTCGTTCTGGAAAGACTTGCTATTGGATATGCTTGTTGTTGGCTTTCTCCTGCTGCACATGGGAGACTTGCCTACTTTCTAAAATTCCAATAAATGTTACTTAATGGCTTTTGGTGGAAGCAGAGGGACCATTGCAGAGGCCTACCTTCTCAGATTTAGAAGAGCCCTGAATGTGTAAGCCTTATCTATTTCAAACATCCTCTCTATAGAGCCCCTTTGAACAAGTTGGGTGTTGCATTCAGTTGCTACTAACAAAAAACTTTAAAACAGTGGATTAAACAAATAGAATGTTTTTTTTTTCTTTTGCCTGATTCTGCAGTTAGGCAGTGTGGGGTTCACATAGTAGCTCTGTGAAGTCATCAATACCCTAGGCTTCCTTCTTTTCTGTTCTGCTTCTCTCAGTCTGTGTCTCCCACCTATAGGCCATCTCATGATCTCATGATGGTCACTGCAGCTCTAGCCATCTTTTATGTCTTTCAGGGAGAAAGAAGCAAGAAATATTTGGGCAACAGCAAAACCTGTGTGCCAGCAGACGCTGAGCCCTTTGGCAGTTTGTTTCAGAAACGCTACCCAATGATAAAGCAGATGTGATCCATATATACAATGGAATATTACTCAGCCATCAGAAAGGATGAATCCCCACCATTTGCACTGACATGGATGGAACTAGAGGGGATTATGCTAAGTGAAATAAGTCAAGCAGAGAAGGACAATTATCATATAGTTTCACTCATATGTGGAACATAATGGATAGCACGGAGGATCACAGTGGAAGGGAAGGAAAACTGAACAGGAAGAAATCAGACAGGGAGACAAACCATGAAAGAGTCTGGACTCAGGGGAAACAAATTGAGAGTTTCAGAAGGGGTGGAGGATGGGGTAGCCAGGGAATGGGTATTAAGGAGGGCACATGTTGTGATGAGCACTGGGTGTTATAAGCAACTAATGAATTTTTGAACACTACATCAAAACCTAATGATGTACTATATGCTGACTAACTGATCATAATAAAAAATTTTTAAAGAAAGAAATTTAAGAGGGGGAAAAAAAACCTACCCAGTGACTTATTTCTATCTCATTGGCCAGAACTATCACATGATAATCTGTACCTGGAAAGGAGAATAGGAAATATACTCATTTGTCTCGCCGTATGGCTATCAAAAATAAAATTGCAACATAGTAAAGAACAAGAATATAATGTTTCTTGAATAGACAATTACAAATCTGCCATATCGGAGGTCTAGTCTGAAGCTGGCACCTAGCTCTCATAATTCTTACTGCTAGTTTCACTCTTTCCTTCTGCCTCTCAAAATGCAAGTGCTCTGCCAGACTCCTCCAATTCTGCAGTTCCTACTTTATGTCTAGTGTGTTATCAGCACTATGTTTCCAAGCCATTTTCCTCTCCTTAGCATGGTTCTCCTTTTTATATCCTCTCTTTTATTTGCCACTGGTATTAAGGCATGTGCTCATGTTGATGCACATATATGTACATGTATGTGTGTTTCTAACTACTCTGAGCTCATGTATAAACATGAAATTATTCCCTGAGGCAGGACTATGTGTTTTATATTTATGCTTTACAATCTCCATTCATGAAAGAGCTCAACCGCTTTCCAACACCTCGTCTCCTCTGCCTTTGGAAAATCCTTGAAGAAAATACAGTGGGTTGTCCCATTTGTCAACAAATGAAATTTTTTTTAAAAAAAGTAGAAAAGAAGCCCATGCCTCTCATAATTAGAACCTGGGTTTACATCTGTGTCCTGGAAATTGAGACTTTAAAAAAAATTCCTGAAAAGCTAATTAGAGAAAAGTTGGTGGTTGTGTGTTTTGGCAAGAGTTTCTTTGCAATAAGATACTGAGAAAAGATGGTAGGATGACTTTACAGCACTCTTCTGAGTTCAGGAAAAAAACTTCAGCTACTGGCATACTGAATATTTTATCAAGCATATACTTCCAAATTTAACCCATTCCCTGGATGTTGTTTACCTTTAATCAGTGGGAGACAGATTAAAAATGGAATGTAATAAGACTAAATGACATAATTTCACAATTAATGTATAGAATCATTCAGAATAATTACAGATCGTACGGTCTTTGGAAGGGGTACGGATTTCTGTGTAGAAATTTAACTCATTTGGTCTGAGGAAGAGTACATGGGGTAATCATTTCCAAAACCAAACAGGCATATGGGAATTTCTTTATGACTTAGAGAAAATGTCTAGCAAAGGAAAGAGTGATCCCAAGGTATTGCTTTAGCCGATTTCCTGTTCTGTTCATCCATAGCCCCTTTCCTCTAGCCTGTCTCCATCTTGTATTCTCTTCCCTCATGCTACCCACATGGAGAATTATAAAGCTGGTTGTACATGCATTATTTTGCGGGGTTCTTCCTAACCAGCTCCCTTTCCTTAAATAAACAGCTTCACATGAATGTAACAGAATATAAAAACTTGGCTTTAAAAAGGTTCTTCCAAAAACTCTTAGGTAATACCAATTCCTGTGTTTCTAGTAAGCAAAGGAAGAGTGTGTTTTGGATGCTCTAAGGCACCACCTAAGTGCAGGGAATTGTTATTACTATACAAGTATTGAATTATCCTCTATACAGTTAGCACACATAGACCTAAGCCACATGCACATATACATAATATTTTTATGCACATATACACATATACATTCAGGCACAACCCTTTAACGTACATGTGAATATTTCTTCTAGAGTTCCAGAATTGTCTTTCCTAGATTTAGATAGTTCGTGTGTTTTTCATTTTGATAGATAATGCCAAATTGCGAACCCAGAAAGGATGCATAAATATGCACTCTTCCCAGCAGTTTATGAGGTTACTTGTGCCCCCATATTTTCATTAACACAGTTTATTAGCAAACATATTTTTGCTAATCTCAAAGATGAAAATGGCATTTTAATTTGCATTTTTGTATTCATGAGATTGAACATTTTTTTAAAAGATTTTGTTTATTTATTTGACAGAGAACACAAGTAGGCAGAGAGGCAGGCAGAGAGAGAGGAAGAGAAACAGCCTCCCTGCTGAGCAGAGAGCCCGATGCGGGACTCGATCCCAGAATCCTGGGATCATGACCCGGGCTGAAGGCAGAGGCTTTAACCCACTGAGCCACCCAGGTGCCCCGAGATTGAACATTTTTATACTTTTATTGACAAGTATCTTTTTAAATAAATACACTGCTCATATTCTTTGTACATTTTGTTGCTGGGTTGTGTTGTTTTTCTTTGTTTTCAGTGAAAATGATGTTATAAGACAGAAAAGTAATTGTGGAGGGGACATTCCAGGCTGAGGAAATGCTAGAGAGCAATGTCAATGTGGCATAAAAGTACATGGCAAGCCCAAGAACTGTCAAGTCATCCAGCATGTCTGGAGTGTAGGATAAGTGAAGGCTGTGGGAAAAGGTGCTAAGAAAATCGCTCTACCTCAAGCCAAAGTGAATAGATTAACACTGTGCACGATTATAAGAAAAGTACTTTTTGATGCCAAATCAGTTTCTGTACATAAACATTAGTGCAGATTCACATTCAGGCTGTAGACCACTATTGGCTAATTGCATGGTAAGGAATTTTAGGTATCTTATCAGATGGAAGACTAAAAACTGAACAGAACTGCAGTAAGCAGCTGGGAAACACTAGCTACAAAAACACCACCTGTACCCCTGGGGATAAAAATACATTATATGTTTATAAAAAATAAAAAAAAAAATACCACCTGAAACAGTACAAATGCTCCTGGCAAGACCCCAGTTTGAGAAGCCAGTAAACCTGGATTCTTATAAGTATATTAATGGGGAACTTAGCCTTACTCAGACCCATTCTTTTCCATGTTATACGATCCATGTATGATTTCATTATTCTCTAATAGAAGGATTATTTCTTCCATAACTAAATGTATAGGAGAGAAGACAAAATTTGATTACTTTCATATGTAACTGCTAGCAAAAATTGTTTCCGGATAGCTACATGCTCATGAGTAAATTCATGTTATTTTAAATTAATAAAAAAAAATTAAGTAAAAAGCAGCAGCTGGTAAAATGAGGGGTCCAATATTTCTACAATCATACCTGTGAACTTTTATTACAGAAATTTTATGGTCTCCAGTGTGGCTATAACTGTGTATCATTTATTAAAATACATAAACTCTTTCCTTTCAGAGACTTTTTTGTCCACAATTATAACTGCTAGATGAAAAATTTGCAACAAAGGTAAACAGTAAAAATTTCTTTACTAATATTTTCAATTAAGCATCAACATTTTTCAGTTATTAAAATCAAATCAAAGCTCTCATAATTGAAGTGTTCTATTTTATTTAGGAAAACCATTTTTTCCCTTTGGAAAGGTTTCATAGACTATGTAGCTTTAAATTCTGGCTAATGCCATTTTTTTGATGTGTGCTTAAGAAGTTGACAAAATTTGTAAGAGAGTTTTGTTTTCCAATCCCTAACCCCAAATTAATGCTAGAAATAGAAGTAAAAATTAAAAACTTTTTGATAAGTGAATGAACTAAAAGGTTCTCTTCCATAAAGCACTTCAATTTAAAAAATCATGTTGTTTACCAGCTAAAGACATTGCCATCCTATTTAGATTTTAACTGTTACAAAAACAAATCGCTTTTTGTTTTGTATAAGGCACTTGAAAGGCAAATGAAAGCAATTCATTATTCATTGACATTATCCAAACAGAAGCAAAATTTAGTTTTTTTTCTCAAGTTGACAACATCTTGACTTTATATTTGGCCAAAACTGGTATATCATAAAGTCAACTAAAAATTTATTGAAAGATACTGAGATAGTTGCCCTTGCCAAAAAAATCTGTCATACTCAAGGTTACAAAGACAAATGATTAAAGGCCTGGGAACTCTAGAAGAGGCAAGCACATGGTAAGTGGTAAGGTCCACAGAGCAGGAAAAGTCTAGCCAGCTTCTTGAAACTCCTCTGGGTCAAAAACCAATCAGAGGCAAATGTTTGGGAGACTGGGAAAAAGTAAATGATCTTCCAGAATAGGGAAGTTGCACCAAATGTTTGAATACAGCAGTTCTAGTTAAACACATAGACCCCGATTTTTCCTTTGTAGATATTTGGCACTATCAGGAGAAAAAAAATGTATTGACAGAGGACTCCTCACACAAAAAAAGATCTGGTTATTGTCTCTAGAGTGGTATTTTCCAGGCACAAGCTATGAGACTGAAGTGGGCCTGCCCTGTAATTCAGAAATGCTACAAATTTTACAGATACCTTTCTCAATAAAATATTCCAGAAGAAAACTGAGTAAGGTTACTGATAGCTACCCTATTTGGATTACCTTTCTGTTATCAACCTTGGCTAATTTACAGGCCATCTATTTCAACTGTCCAAGGTCTACTCACAGTTCAAACTTAGCACTTTTTAGCCTCAACCACTTGAAAATTAAAGTGGGAAAATGTATTTACAGGTTCTTGCAAGAATAACAACAACACAAAAGGGGGGACAGAGAAAGGGAGAAAAAGAAAGAGAGAAGGAAGAAAGGGAAAATTGTACCAAATTTCTATCCCCTTACTTCCTACTCTGATATCAAAAAAGATTTTTGTAGGCTGGGTATATTTCCTAAGGATTCATGTATTAAGAAGTGGATAGATATTACATTGTTCACCTCCCCTAGGTTAACATTTCACTGCTATGCTCCCATTGTGGTTTGCTTGTTTTATGGGAGAATTCAAGATGAAGTCAAATTAAAACTCAAAGTATCATCTGGAGAAGTAAAACACGTACTACCATGTGAATCTGATTAAGACTCTCTAAAATTCGTCTTCTTCATTGTTCCAACCCATAAGTAAGGCTATCTTCTCACAGGTACTTCTCAAAAGTTCAGTTGCAACAGAAATGGGAAACTAATGTTTCACTGTCTAGTCTACTTTGCTTAGGAAAACAAGACGTGACAAGATCAGATGTCAAACATTTATCTTTCCAGTTAGGGCTTACTTAAACAAAATGATATCCAATACATTTAAAATAAAAAAGTATCATTCTCCAAGTTTAGAACATTAAACAGATAACCTGTATTTCTCTTTTTTAAAAGGGAGAAAATACCAATATTCAGAATAAGAAAATGTTTAATTCGCAGGAGGATAACTGCTTCATCTTTCCTTGTTCTAATTAAGATTATACAATTATAAATAATATTTTAAGACATCTCTAAATTTCCTATATTGTCATCATGACTCAGACATAATGTTTCATAGTACTCTTTGAAATGTTGAAAACAGGCTTTAATAGATAACAGATACAAGATTCTGTAAGGAATAGGACTTCAAAGAAACATACTATTTAGTGCACAGAAGTGGAGTTTTGTATGTACGAGGAATTTGGGGGAGACATGAAAGGCTAATGCATGGCTGAGGCTATTCCAAGAAGCATAACATGTATACAGGGGTTTCTTATTTGACCAGTAAGGATCAGTGTATTAATTCACTTTTCCTTCAAAATTGTAAGTTCTTTGTAGACATTATAGATGCTTTCTAAATCTTCATGTGTAGTTTTTTTTTTTTTTTTTAATCCCTCTGATTGTTAAGAAGAGTCCGGGCTCATAAAGGATACCTGATAAATATGTAGTGGTTTTCCCAATAGACTATAAACTCTACAGTGGCAGAGCCAAACCTTATCAATCCTATACATCACACTGTATATCCAGTACAGATCCAATGTCTGATATATTTTAGGGTTTCAAAGTATTTATTTAAAAATCAGTGAGTTAGTGAATGAATGACCTCACCATGCTCCAGCAATAACTGAATGTGCAATTATGAAGAAAACTACATTTATTTAGCCCTTTCTGTTCAGACACATTTGCAGAAGAAACCTGAAAGTGGAAATTCTCAGCCTGGTTTAATAGATCTACGAAACCTCAATCTGAAATGGAATCAGTTCACAGAAAAATTTATTCAAGAATCATTATGTACAGATAACAAGATCTACAGCTAATCTTGATTCTCCAATATTGCCCTTCCCCAACACCCAGCATATTATAACAGGGAAATACTTAAAAGGTCAGAGAGCACACCTTGACAATACGATTGTTCACCTTTAACAGCCCTATGGTATAAAGACTGGGACAACCAGCCTCAGGTGATATCAGAGAAGATTCCCTCAATCTTTCTTACATTAGCCAAAGGTAAAGTATAGAATAACATAGTGAAGTTACAATTTTGGCACACCAAAACTCATCTTGCTGGAAAGATATTTATTCTACCGTTGCATTGGCTAGTGTCAGTTAACAACTCTTAATGAAAAATGGTGTTAAATTCAAGGATGTTCTCTAAAGTCACAACCTAAAGACCAAACTCCCCTGGTCCCTACTAATCCCTTTGTGTCAGACCTTATAATACCAATGGAAATGACAATACAAAGCTATCTTTCTGTGGAACTATCTACTACTTATCAATATATCCATACAGTTTGACCTTTATAACTAGAAATTATTTATTATTAATTCATTAAATAACTTATTCTCTATAAAATGAAAGCTTCTATTATGTTCTAGTCATAGCTCTAGACATGAAAAATACAAAGTTGAGCAATATGTGCCCCTGCCTTCAAGGATATTGCTACAGCATTGTACACAAGTCTTTTGGTACAATCTTGTGTACAATGCTGTGAAAGCACAGAGGAAGCAGGGCTTCACTGTCCTGGGTGGTAGAGAAGAGTTTGCAGAAGAAATCACATTTGAGCAGCATCTCAAAAGAAAGAACTATTCAGTAGGCAAACAAGAGTAAAGGCCTTCTAGGTAGGGGGAATAATACATTCTCAGAGTGTGTACAATTGGTATTTTGGAGAAAAGAAAATCACATATTTTTAGACAGTTGGGTGTTTAGTTGGATTGGGTGGTCATACTGGGTGGTGAGTGGCTAAAGAAGCTTGGATAGTTAATAAGACCTTTGTATTTTATTTTTAAAAATTTTGACTCTTCCTGGTAACTGAAAGGAATCCATCAAAACTGCATTTTAAAAGACATCTGTATGTATTCTTTGGGAAAAAAATGTATATTTAGGTCTTCAACCCCATGTTTTAGATTATTTGTGGAGGGTTGTTTTTTTTTGTTTTTGTTTTTTTTTTTGTTTGTTTGTTTGTTTTTTTGGTGTTGAATTGTATAAGTTCTTTATATATTTTGGATATTAACCTCATATCAGATATATCAATTGCCAATATCTTCTTCGATTCAGCAGGCTGCCTTTCCATTTTGTTGATAGTTTACTTGCTGTGCACAAACTTATTTTTGTTTTTGTTTCCCTTGCCTAGGAGACACGCATATGGCCAAAGGACACATGAAAAGATGCTCAGCATCACTAATCATCAGCAAAATGCAGATCAAATCCACAATGAGATATCACCTTACACCTGGCTAGAATCAAAAAGACAAGAAATAACAAAAGTAGACAAGAATGTAAAGAAAAAGGAATCCTTGTGCACTGTTGGTGGTAATGTAAATCGGTACAGCCACTGTGGAAAACATCATGGAGGTTCCTCAAAGGTAATCCTTTGAGGAAGAGATACCATATGATTCAGTAATTCCACTACTATTTATCCAAAGGAAGTGAAAGTACTAATTCAAAAAGATAGATGCATCCCTGTGTTTATTGCAGCTACCATAGCCCAGATATGG
The DNA here is from genome assembly GCF_030435805.1 of Mustela lutreola. Lineage (NCBI taxonomy): Eukaryota > Metazoa > Chordata > Mammalia > Carnivora > Mustelidae > Mustela > Mustela lutreola. The sequence goes on along the minus strand of NC_081308.1, from coordinate 125,879,550 downwards.
AAGCAATCCAATTATCCATCCATAGATGAATGGATAATGATGTTCACTGTGGATACCTGGGTTGCTCAGTTGGTTAAGCACCTGCCTTCAGCTCAGAACATGATCCCAGTGTCCTGGGACTGAGCACCACATCAGGTTCCCTTCTTAGGGGGAACCCTGCTTCCTGCTGAGTATCCCTCTGCCACTCTCCCTTCTTGTGCTCTCTCCTCTCTCTCTCTCAAATAAATAAATAAAACCTTTAAAAACTAAGATGTGGGGTGGATATATATATATATATATATATATATATATATATATAAACACACACACGTAAAAATATTACTGAACCATGAAAAATGATACTTTGCCATTTAGAACAACTTGTATGAACCAAAAGGGTGTTATGCTAAGTTCAGTATTAAGTTAGTCATCTTAAAAATCATGCCCAAATCTAAAGGTATATGGAAAATGATTTGATTTTATTTTTTAAATGTTTTCAATTTTCATATTTCCTTAAATGTTATTAGCAAGACTGCAGATTGGTTTCTGCTACTGTTGACTATAGCAATCATTAGAAAGGAATGGGAGAGAAATATTCTCATTGGTGAAAAACTTATTCCCAGAGAACAATTAAAGATATTCACTAAATCTTTTAGTGTTCTCTAAAAATATTCACTAAGTGACAGATCTTAGAATTTTTAGCATGCATTGTGCTTAGATGTTTTCATATTTGCTCCACTATAATTGAGAGATACTTAAAAGTTTGCCAAAGTCTCAGAAGTGAGTCAAAAGTAGAATTCCTTTTCCTTTTGATTAATAAGCAGTGATGTTGGGGCACCTGGGTGGCTCAGTGTGTTCAGTGTCTGACTATTGATTTTGGTTCAAGGCATGATCTCAGGGTTGTGAGATGGAGCCCTGCATCAGGCTCCACCCTGGGTGTGGAGCCTGCTTAGGATTCTTTCTCTTAAAAAGTAAGATAAAATAAATAGTAATGTTAGTATCTGTATTAAAATCTTGCCTTCCAACTTAGTTCCAAAAGCAAATTGAGGAACAGCTAAGGAGAGGTTTTGTAATAAAGATTGTACTCTGCTTGAATGAGGATTACATTTCTACTCCTACTTTCATTTTACTTCCACAAAGTTCACTAAAATGTGTTTTGGGGAACAAAAACTTCATCTTCATGACACATCACCTTTGCTGTATGAAAAACACATTAAAGCTTTCGATTAAAGATGAGAAAATGTTGGCAAAAGCAATAAAAGCCCCCACTACAATTTTGTTTTACCTTAGGAGGACTAATGTAGTTAATTCTCTGAATTCTTCTGTCTGTGACCCCCTAGAGACCAAGTTCTTGAATATCGGACTTTGGTCCCAGATTTGCAAAGTACAAGGTTAAGAATGCTTGGGATTTGACATTTCCATAATAGTTTCTACAGTTTCAGATCGAGTTAGCCTTGAGTACTTCCTGAATCTCTTATTCCTATTTTAATGCCACTTTAAAATCTTTCTTTATGCCTCCAACCTTCAGTCATATATTAGTAGTTTCCTTGTCTGTAATACCATAGGACATTGTTTTTGCAATTTCTAGGAATCTGGACACTTGTATTTTAGTTAGGGGTGTGTGTGTGTGTTTATATTTTATATAATCTCATGCCTGATATTGAACTCCTTGAGATGTCTAATTCATTATAGTGCCCCTAGAGGCTTCAAACTAGACTCCAGGATCCTGGTAAAGCCTCAAGCCAGAGCAAGACCTCAGCCTTTGGAAATTTATAAGTGAGAAGTAAGCATGTCTCAAAATCACCAGTTTATCTTCTTAAACTCACTCGCTTCATTTGTAAAAGCAGTGTAATTTTTGACAAGAATGTCTCCCCACCAAATTATTATCCTATCTAGGTAGAACTGTTAAAGATTGAAATGCTTTATGAGAAACCCATGAACACTGGAACAATTTATGCCTGGTTAAGATCGTGCAACTGTCACTTGCAGTGTGGGCTGCATGCTGGATATGTAGCTCTCTCAATATCCACTCTCTATCTTCCTCCATCCTGCTCTCTGCCTGGTGGGCTGACTGTTTTGAAATACATAAACAGACTCATTTGGTCTGGGGATGAGTTTGGTTAATGGAAAACCCCAAGGAAGAGATTTGAAGGAAGGAAAGTGAGATCTGTTATGTGAGTAATGCTAGACTCATTGTATCCCTAGACAGGCTGTCACTGGTGATCTCAAGAAGTCCAGCTTTGCGTAATTCTACCCCTCCTTCAGGTCCTTTCACACTAGAGGTGGTGACAATTTTCCCACTATTAATCAAGGTTCTTACAGTATTCTTCAAGGTTCTTCTCTATCCTACCCAAGCCTCTATAATTAGTTCTTTTATTAAAAACCTACCCCACTACACAAATTATCCTAATTTGAACAGATTCTCTGTTTCTTATAGAGACCCTAAGTGATAAATATTAGAAAAGTCATTAACAATCATAGTGACAGCCACTCAAAGTTCTTGGGAGGAATAACTAAAAAAGAGCATATTAATAGTCTGCCTACCACAAATCCTGTTATATAATCTGCATTCAGTAGAAAGTAGTGATAACTCAGCATCAGGGAAATACAAATCAAAACCACAGTGAGATACCACCTCACACCAGTCAGAATGGCTAAAATTAACAAGTCGGGAAATGACAGATGCTGGCGAGGATGTGGAGAAAGGGGAACCCTCCTACACTGTTGGTGGGAATGCAAGCTGGTGCAGCCATTCTGGAAAACAGCATGGAGGTTCCTCAAAAAAGTTGAAAATAGAGCTACCTTACGACCCAGCAATTGCACTACCGGGTATTTACCCTAAAGATACAAATGTAGTGATCCAAAGGGGCACATGCACCTGAATGTTTATAGCAGCAATGTCCACAATAGCCAAACTATGGAAAGAACCTAGATGTCCATCAACAGATGAATGGATAAAGAATATGTGGTATTGAAAGACCCGCGGATCCCCTTACCCAAGAATTCAACACTGCCACAGGATGCAAACAGCAAGAGGTTCTTTATTGTAGCACAGGCGCCTGCGGGTGGTCAGCGTGCGCCTGCGGGTGGTCAGCAGCTCCTGCTAGCTGAGCACACCAGGCTGGGGTGGTGCAGGATTTTTATAGACAGGTACATACAAGTCCCGGATGGGACAGGGCCGATTGGCTGACAATTTGAACATTTGAAAAAAGGCATACTTGGTGTTAGCAGATTGGCTTTGGAAGACCCCCTCGCGGAAGAGAAAGGCGGGAAGGGGAAACAAAGAGGGGAAGTTTGACCTTATTACTCAGCAGAAAGACATCCTGTCTACGTGACTATGCAGCCCCCTGTCTACGTGACCTACGAGACCTTGCAGCCCCCTTGCCTACGTGACCATGCCCCGGCTATTAGGAGAGGGTATCTTGTTCAAACAGGAGTCAAGTGTCATGCCCTAAAAGCCAAGGGGTTACAGAAAGGCAAAAGAGCAGTTACATTGAATTCAACCCTGGGGGAAGGGTCTTTCCATTGCAAGGGGAGGAGGGGTACTTTTATACAACAAAAGAGCAGTTAATTAGTTAACGATGGGGGGTGGGGGCCTTTCAGTATAGGGCGCCTGGGTGGCTCAGTGGGTTAAGCCACTGCCTTCGGCTCGGGTCATGATCTCAGGGTCCTGGGATCGAGTCCCGCATCAGGCTCTCTGCTCAGCAGGGAGCCTGCTTCCTCATCTCTCTCTCTGCCTGCCTCTCTGCCTACTTGTGATCTCTCTCAAATAAATAAATAAAATCTTTTTAAAAATGTTGGTTATATGGACAAATACAATTGTAAAAGAAGAAGAAGAAGGTGGCAAATTTAGACCTCATTTTCAAATTGGATCTACTATCATTCCACTTCAATTTTCCTATATTATTCCTCATGGTTTTCTTTACATTCAAATAATACAGATCTCTTTTGGTATATCTCCAGCACCCAACCTATATTTTAAGTTCTTTCTATTAGGAACTATAATTTTAGCTCCTATTTTTAAATAAATTCATTCCTTCTCACATAATGGAAACTTTGGATAGACTGGCCATTCTGCCAGTAATTTTATGTGTTTCTGCTGTGTTTTAAATGTAATTCAGTAAGAGCATGTGACAGGTTGAAATTTTGATACATAGGTATCAAAAATCACATTGATACCTAAATAAAAAATCATGCTGATACCTAAATACTAGCAACATTCAAACAGCGGTGAGTTACTGGAGAAAACAAGCACACTGGTAGAAAACATTGTCATTACTTCTTTAGAGTTCATAACATATTTTCCATGGCATTTCATTCCAAAAAAACACAGTGGCCTTTTTATACTGTTCATTTGTGTTTGCTGTCCTGTTCAGTGATACTGTATAGCCAGGATCCTTTAACTTCTTCTCTTGGTTTGCAACAATGCCAACAATCTCAAATTATTCCAAAATATGCTATTAGTACCAAGTAATCATCATACCTGCCTCACTTGGAATTGTTTGAAGTGACAAGCCTATTGCCAGAAGGGAGACTAAAGGTTTTTTAATCATTTTAGAAGCCTAATGAATTGGAAGCAAAGTTCCTTACTTGAATATCTGAAGACCACAGTCTATATAATATAACTGTCTTTAGCCTTCACAATTTCATTAAAGGCTAAATGACAATCTGAGTGCAATTAAACAAAACTATTTTCTTTCATTTTATATATATTTTGATTTAATTCCTTAAAGAATTCAGATGTTTCCTACTTCCAAATTGAATATAGTTTATGTATTTGAATCCCTGCCATGAAGACTACTCTGGGTTTCCTAAACATATAAAACCCTAGGTGCTTTACTCCAGAGGCATAAGATAATAAGATGGTAGATTGAATTTACACATCTAATTTCACTTCCTCAGAAAACTCCACCAGGATCCACAAGGACAGAGAGAACAGGAGTGACTTAAAGAGCAACAACATTTTAGAAGTTAGAAAGCAAATGAACCAGTGATAATTGGCTTAGAACTAAGAAAGCCAAATCTCAAGCAGGACTTAGGAAAAGTGAGAACCAGATTTATATTACATAATCCTTACAGATTCAGGAAATATTCACACTAGGTACTTATTGTATATGAAAGAGAGATGCTAAAATAAAGAGAAAGGTAAAAAGTGTTGAAAAATATTCAGATTTCTAGATCCCTTATCCAGTCTCTGTCCCTATGGAATGGTCTCTGTCCCACTCCAGCAGATACCTGCAGGTTTACTCTCTGGAAATACAAAGCACAGTTGAGGATATGTGAACTAAAAAACAAGGATGTTAAATGACCATGAACCATGTGGACAGCAAATGCTGAAAATTCCTGGCTCTCCTTCCTTAATTCTCACTGAGGGTTGCTCCATCTCCAGCAGCCAGCCAAATCCTTACCAATCCAGAAAGGAGATAATAAAACTCTTCTCAATGAAATTTGATCAAAGAAGAATGATATAAAGATATAAAAATGTGCTATTCTTTAGTAACAAAAGCAGCATTTTGATCATTTTACAATAAAATTCAATGTCAACTAGATTCACACACTCAGAACCTCCAAACATCATTTTATTCCTTTATCCTTAATTGTGAGCAGATATAATCAAGGGTTATCAGACATCTGAGGAAAACTTCAAGCAAGGAAAATGAAGAATAACAGAAGCAAAACATACATTGGAAAAAAACAGAGACTACAGTAGGGAAAGAAAACTTGAAAACACTCTTAGCATTACCATAATCAGAGAAAGAAGACTAGGGTACTACCTATATCACATTTCCATGGGTGGGGAATTTTGGATTTGCGAAGGCCAAATGCCTTATCAATATACCACAGAAAGTGATTTATGAAAACGTATTTTTTATGTTTTTATATAAAAATATTTCATATCTTAAGCATTGAAATGTAATAGTGATTTATAATACAACATGTAATAATTTCCCATCACATAGCTTTTGTTCACATCCTATTTTAACCTCCAGTATTTACTTCATGGGTTTTATTCAAATACATTTGTCATGTGAAAAGACATACAGGTTGGGGATGGTGGATGAAGAAACAGAGAGGGAGAGAGGAAAGAAGAAAATGGAACAAGAATGAAAGATTTCTTGGAATCTTCTGGAATGTAGTTGTTTATTTTTCTATAAATACTGGAACAATACTGTGCACATGCTATGCAGCTGGTTTACTCCCCCATCACCTCCAGGTATCTAAATCTATAGATATCTAAATCTATATCTAAATATCTAAATCTATAGATTAGGCAGGCAATTTTATTTATTTTTTTTAAGATTTTATTTATTTATTTGACAGGCAGAGATTACAAGTAGGCTGAGAGGCAGGCAGAGAGAGAGAAGGAGGAAGCAGGCTGCCGAGCAGAGAGCCCGATGTGGGGCTCCATCCCAGGACCCTGGGATCATGACCTGAGCCGAAGGCAGAGGCTTTAACCCACTGAGCCACCCAGGCGCCCCATAGGCAGGCAATTTTAAAACTTACCTCTGGACACCACAAGAAATGCTGTAGGGAGAATTAATTTTTTGCAAAATGGAATCTCCGTTTTTCAATGTAAGATTCATATTTATCTAACAGCATTTTGTGTATTCATTTTTTTCCCACTGTGCGCTTCATTAAAACTCTAGGTAATCCCATGCTTTAAAAATGTATGTATAACCAGTCCATTATATACTTTGGTTCCTGCTATTGCCAGTCCTCTTAAAAATATCCTTTTTTATGGCAAACCTAGAGGGTTTTTGTTAAGTCTTCATGTAGTAACTAACTAAAAATTACCAAGTAGGCAAATATCAGTTGCACTGACTTGAGATTTGACTTATAAAAAGTGAAAATAAAATGAAATACTCAGTATTTTGGAAAAAGAACAAAATCTGTGACCAGTGGTAAGGGTAGGAGGGTAATAATAGTTTTACCAGATAATGAAGTATTATGATATATAAGTTATAAGCAGGAGTGCTAGAGTCTGGGAGACTGCATCTAAATCTCAACTCAGTCACTTACATAGTAGTGCGAACCTGGGCAGGTTACTGAACTTCTCTGAAATTCAGTGTTCTAATCTTTAACATAATGGGTCAGTAAACATTTTCTGTAAAAATCAGGTAGTAAATATTTTAGGCTTTCCAGACCATATAGGTCTCTGTTTTTTAGCACAAAAGCAACCACAGACACTATATAAATGAATGGATATGACTATGTTCCACTAAAATTGTATTTGTAAAAATAAACAACTGTGATCTATATTTGATCCCACATGGTTTGCTAGCCTGTAAATCACAGTGGTTTGTTATATACATAAATGTGTGTGTGTGTGTGTGTGTATAATATATATGTAACATGTTACATAATATATTAACAACATATGTATTGATAATAATATATACAACAAATATGTGCATGCACACACTTTAGTGATTGTCATCAAGAAAAAAAGAATTCAAGCAAGAATGTAAAATACCAACATCTAAAACACATATAAAAGAGATTTAAAATAAAGGATTACTGTGAACTAAGTTTGGAAAATACAGTCTAATGGACAATTTCTTCAGAATTATACAATAACAGCTTTCACACACAAAACTGCAAAAAAGGAAGGAAAACCAGAATAATTGACCCAAATAAATATAAAATTAATAACTATATTCTATAAATCTCATTTGGTCCCTATTATAATATATAATAAAACGGAGGTCATTCTAACAGTTGTTTACAAATGAGGGGCAAAACCCTGACAATTTACTTCAGTAACACAACCTGAAAGGAATTCAATTATGATATAAACAATAAGAAAATCAAATATGATAGTACATTAACACTGACTGTAAAGGAAACTGATTTCATTGATTTCTTTAAATACATTATTTAAAATTATTTTTGCCAGGCTTAGGTTTATATTTAGTAAGACAAATCTCTCATATCCTAAAATTGCTTTACCAGGGAAAGAGTACATATTTTTTTTCACCAGTAATAAGAAATATTAATCATTCCATTGTGTCATTTCTGAAGTTGCATATTGACTCTATTTCTTGGCACTATCTGCAAAGAGGATATTTCACTTATTAATATTTCGCTATTAGAAACTCTTATGACAATCTGGAAGAAATGGATGCATTCCTAGAAACATATAAACTACCACAACTGAACCAGGAAGAAATAGAAAGCCTGAACAGACCCATAACCAGTAAGGAGATTGAAACAGTCATTAAAAATCTCCAAACAAGCAAAAGCTCAGGGCCAGATGGCTTCCTGGGGGAATTCTACCAAACATTTAAAGAAGAACTAATTCCTATTCTCCTAAAACTGTTCCAAAAAATAGAAATGGAAGGAAAACTTCTAAACTCATTTTATGAGGCCAGCATCACCTTGATCCCAAAACCAGACAAGGATCCCACCAAAAAAGAGAGCTATAGATCGATATCCTTGATGAACACAGATGCGAAAATACTCAACAAAATACTAGCCAATAGGATTCAACAGTACATTAAAAAGATTATTCACCACGACCAAGTGGGATTTATTCCAGGGCTGCAAGGTTGGTTCAACATCCGCAAATCAGTCAATGTGATACAACACATCAATAAAAGAAAGAACAAGAACCATATGATACTCTCAATAGATGCTGAAAAAGCATTTGACAAAGTACAACATCCCTTCCTGATCAAAACTCTTCAAAGTGTAGGGATAGAGGGCACATACCTCAATATCATCAAAGCCATCTATGAAAAACTCACCGCAAATATCATTCTCAATGGAGAAAAACTGAAAGCTTTTCCGCTAAGGTCAGGAACACGGCAGGGATGTCCATTATCACCACTGCTATTCAACATAGTACTAGAGGTCCTAGCCTCAGCAATCAGACAAAAAAAGGAAATTAAAGGCATCCAAATCAGCAAAGAAGAAGTCAAATTATCACTCTTCGCAGATGATATGATACTCTATGTGGAAAACCCAAAAGACTCCACTCCAAAACTGCTAGAACTTATACAGGAATTCAGTAAAGTGTCAGGATATAAAATCAATGCACAGAAATCAGTTGCATTTCTCTACACCAACAGCAAGACAGAAGAAAGGGAAATTAAGGAGTCAATCCCATTTACAATTGCACCCAAAACCATAAGATACCTAGGAATAAACCTAACCAAAGAGACACAGAATCTATACTCAGAAAACTATAAAGTACTCATGAAAGAAATTGAGGAAGACACAAAGAAATGGAAAAATGTTCCATGCTCCGGGATTGGAAGAATAAATATTGTGAAAATGTCTATGCTACCTAAAGCAATCTACACATTTAATGCAATTCCTATCAAAGTACCATCCATCTTTTTCAAAGAAATGGAACAAATAATTCTAAAATTTATATGGAACCAGAAAAGACCTCGAATAGCTAAAGGGATATTGAAAAAGAAAGCCAACGTTGGTGGCATCACAATCCCGGCCTTCAAGCTCTATTACAAAGCTGTCATCATCAAGACAGCATGGTACTGGCACAAAAACAGACACATAGATCAATGGAACAGAATAGAGAGCCCAGAAATAGACTCTCAACTCTATGGTCAACTAATCTTCGACAAAGCAGGAAAGAATGTCCAATGGAAAAAAGACAGCCTCTTCAATAAATGGTGCTGGGAAAATTGGACAGCCACATGCAGAAAAATGAAATTGGACCATTTCCTTACACTACACACGAAAATAGACTCAAAATGGATGAAGGACCTCAATGTGCGAAAGGAATCCATCAAAATCCTTGAGGAGAACACAGGCAGCAACCTCTTCGACCTCAGCCGCAGGAACATCTTCCTAGGAACAACGCAAAAGGCAAGGGAAGCAAGGGCAAAAATGAACTATTGGGATTTCCTCAAGATCAAAAGCTTTTGCACAGCGAAGGAAACAGTTAACAAAATCAAAAGACAACTGACAGAATGGGAGAAGATATTTGCAAACGACATATCAGATAAAGGACTAGTGTCCAGAATCTATAAAGAACTTAGCAAACTCAACACCCAAAGAACAAATAATCCAATCAAGAAATGGGCAGAGGACATAAACAGACATTTCTGCAAAGAAGACATCCAGATGGCCAACAGACACATGAAAAAGTGCTCCATATCACTCGGCATCAGGGAAATACAAATCAAAACCACAATGAGATATCACCTCACACCAGTCAGAATGGCTAAAATCAACAAGTCAGGAAATGACAGATGCTGGCGAGGATGCGGAGAAAGGGGAACCCTCCTACACTGTTGGTGGGAATGCAAGCTGGTGCAACCTCTCTGGAAAACAGCATGGAGGTTCCTCAAAATGTTGAAAATAGAACTGCCCTATGACCCAGCAATTGCACTATTGGGTATTTACCCTAAAGATACAAACGTAGTGATCCAAAGGGGCACGTGTACTCGAATGTTTATAGCAGCAATGTCCACAATAGCCAAACTATGGAAAGAACCTAGATGTCCATCAACAGATGAATGGATCAAGAAGATGTGGTATATATACACAATGGAATACTATGCAGCCATCAAAAGAAATGAAATCTTGCCATTTGCGACAACATGGATGGAACTAGAGCGTATCATGCTTAGCGAAATAAGTCAAGCGGAGAAAGACAACTATCATATGATCTCCCTGATATGAGGAGGTGGTGTTGCAACATGGGGGCTTAAGTGGGTACGAGAAGAATAAATGAAAGAAGATGGGATTGGGAGGGAGACAAACCATAAGTGACTCTTAATCTCACAAAACAAACTGAGGGTTGCTGGGGGGAGGGGGGTTGGGGGAAGGGGGTGGTATTATGGACATTGGGGAGGGTATGTGTTTTGGTGAGTGCTGTGAAGTGTGTAAACCTGGTGATTCACAGACCTGTACCCCTGGCGATAAAAATATATGTTTATAAAAAATAAAAAATTATATTAAAAAAAAAAAGAAACTCTTATGAGATCTGAAAAGTTAGTTCAGGTTCCAAAAAGACCTAATTGCAAATATTGGGTTAGATAACATCAACATTTCTAAATACTCCTTCTTTGTAGCAATCCCATTTCATACTGGTTTCCAGAACACATTATTCACTAGGCTACTTTATCTTAAAATCTCTGGGGAGTAACTCATGTCACAGATTTCTGTATGCAAATATTTATTGAGTACCTACTCTGTGCTTAGTTTTGAATGAGGAATGAAAAATTATAAAACAGCATAATTTGACACAAGTTTTTGGTAGGAAATATTAGGAAAATATTTTAAGCAGAACACACAGAAATATAGCAAGATCTTTGTAGTTTATATGTAAAATAATGATGTTAATTCTTCTATAAAACTTTTCTATGCTTTATTTTACTTCCTATGAATTAACATTTAAAATCCATGTTAATGCTTTATAATATAGATGGAATTTACACTCATAAATAAGTCTTATGCACTGTGAAAATAAGTAACTGACCCTCCTAAAAATAAAACACAAAGATGACTTAAATGAACTTCAATTTCATGACCCAAAGTGACAGCTGGGACAGGAAGTCAAGAGTGATGGAATTCTACGTTAAAAATACTGGAAATGTTTGACTAAAGATGTCATTTCAGAGAATGGTATAGTTATTATATAGTGCTCAACAGTGATGCATTCATTGGAAGTGACTTTATTTTCTTAATTTTTAACTTACTTATTGCCTCTAATTATAATGACGTTTAACTGTATGCTGTAACAGGTAGGAATACACAGATAAATGAAACCCAAACTCTGCCCTCAAAAAGCTCATGGCTGGGCAATATTATCTCTATTAAAGAACTAGATAGTAAGTAATTTTGGTTTTGTGTGCCAGATGGTCTTTATCACAACTACTCAACTCTGCCTATGAAGCATGAAATTAGCCATAGAAAATAGATCCAGAATGTGTATATGGTTTTTCTTTTGTTTGTTTTTGCCTAATCAGACAGCCAAGCTGAATTTGGTCCACAGGCCATAATTTACTGACTACTGATCTAGCATCAGAACAGACAGGTAACAATCTGGAAGAAATGAATGCATTCCTAGAGACATATAAACTACCAAAACTGAACCAGGAAGAAATAGAAAACCTAAACAGACCCAAAACCAGTAATGAGATTGAAGCAGTCCTTTAAAATCTTTCAACAAACAGCCGCCCAGGGCCAGATGGCTTCCCAAGGAAATTCTACCAAACATTTAATGAAGAATTAATACCTAAACTCATGAAGCTGTTCCAAAAAATAGAAATGGAAGGAAAACTTCCAAACTCCTTTGATGAGGCCAACATTACCTTGATCCCCAAACCAGACAAAGACCCCATCAAAAAGGAGAATTACAGACCAATATCCCTGAGGAAAATGGATGCAAAAATTCTCACCAAAATACTAGCCAATAGGATCCATCAGTACATTACAAGGATTATTCACCATGACCAAGCGGGATTTATTCCGGGGCTGCAAGGCTGCTTCAACATCCAAAAATAATTGTGACACAATACATTAATGAAAGAAAGAACAAGAACCATATGGTACTCTCAAAAGATGCAGGAAAAGCGTTTGACAAAGTACAGCATCTCTTCCTGATCAAAACTCTCCACAGTGTAGGGATAGAGTGTACATACCTCAATATCACAAAAGCCATCTATGAAAAACCCACAGTGAATATCATTCTCAAAGGGGAAAAACTGACAGCTTTTCCACAAAGGTCAGGAACACAACAGGGATGTCCACCATCACCACTGCTATTCAACAAAGTACTAGAAGTCCTAGCCTCAGCAATCAAACAACAAAAAGAAAAGGCATCTGAATCAGCAAAGAAGAAGTCAAATTCTCACTTTTGGCAGATGATATGATACGTTATGTGGAAAACCCAAAAGACTCCACTTCAAAACTGCTAGAACTCATAAAGGAATTCAGTCAAGTGTCAGGATATAAAATCAATGCACAGAAATCAGTTGCATTTCTATACACCAACAGCAAGACAGAAGAAAGAGAAATTAAGGACTCAATCCCATTTACAACTGCACCCACAATCATAAGATACCTAGGAATAAACCTAACCAAAGAGGCAAAGAATCTGTACTCAGAAAACTACAGAGTACACATGAAAGTGACTGAGGAAGACACAAAGAAATGGAAAAACGTTCTCTGCTCATGGATTGGAAGAAAATATATTGTGAAAATGTCTACACTACCTAGAACAATATACACATTTAATGCAATTCCTTATCAAAATATCAACTCTTTTCAAAGAAATGGAACAAATAATCTTAAAATTTATATGGAACCAGTAAAGACCCTGAATAGCCAGAGGAATGTTGAAAACAAAAACCAAAGTTGGCGTCGTCACAATTCCAGACTCTATTACAAAGCTGTCATCATCAAGACAGTATGGTACTGACACAAAAACAGACACATAGATCAATGGAACAGAAGAGAGAGCCCAGAAATGGACCCTCAACTCTATGACCAACTAATCTTCGACAAAGCAGGAAAGAATGTCCAGTGGAAAAAAGACCGTCTCTTCAACAAATGGTGTTACAAAAATTGGACAGCCACATGCAGAAGAATGAAAATGGACCATTTCCTTATACCACTTACAAAAATGGACTCAAAATGGATGAAAGACCTCAATGTGAGACAGGAATCCATCAAAATCATTGAGGAGAACATGGGCAGCAACTTCTTCGACCTCAGTCACATCAACTTCTTCCTAGAAACACCACCGAAGGTAAGGGAAATAAGGGCAAAATGAACTATTGGGACTTCATCAAGATCAAAATCTTTTGCACAGCAAAGGAAACAGTCAACAAAACCAAAAGACAACTGACAGAATGGGAGAACTTATTTGCAAATGACAAATCAGATAAAGGGCTAGTATCCAAAATCTATAAAGAACTTCTGAAACTCAACATCCAAACAACAAATAACCCCATCAAGAAATAGGCAGAAGACATGAAGAGACATTTCGGCAAAGAAGACATTCAAATGGCCACCAGACACAGAGTGCTCAACATCACTCACCATCAGGGAAATATAAATCAAAACCACAGTTAGATACCACCTCACACCAGTCATAATGGCTAAAATTAACCAGTCAGGAAATGACAGGTGTTGGTGAGTATGTGGAGAAAGGGGCACCTTCCTACATTGTTGGTGGGAATGCAGGCTGGTGCAGCCACTCTGGAAGATAGTATGGAAGTTCCTCAATAAGTTGAAAATAGAGCTACCTTAAGACCCAGCAATGGCACTACTGGGTATGTACCCTAAAGATACAAATGTAGTGATTTGAAGGGGCACATGTACCCAAATGTTTATAGCAGCAATGTTCATAATACCCAAACTATGGAAAGAGCCTAGATGTCCATCAACAGATGAATGGATAAAGAATATGTGAGATATATATGTAGAGAGATAGATAGATAGGTAGATAGATGATAGATAGATAGATAGATAGATAGATAGATAATGGAATATTATACAGCCATCAAAAAGATGATATCTTCACTTTTGCAATAGCGTAAATGGAACTAGAGAGTATTGTGCTAAGTAAGATAAGTCAATCAGAGAAAGACAATTATATGATCTCTCTGATATGAGGAATTCGAGAGGCAGGGTGTGAGGTTATGGGGGGAAGGGAAGGAAAAATGAAATAAGATGGAACTGGGGACGGAGATAAACCATAAGAGACTCTTTATCTCAGGAAATAAACTGAAGGTTGCTGGAGGATAGGGATAGGATGGCTAGATGATGGACATTGGGGAGCATATGTGCTATGGTGAGTGCTGTGAATTGCATAAGACTGACGGTTCCCAGACCTATACCCCTGAAACAAATAATACATTATACATCAGGAAAAAAAGGACAGGTATATACACACACAGAGAGAGACACACATACACACATTAGTCAATGCTTGTGCATTTGTCAGGACTGCCTGAATGTTGCATTTAACTGGATTCTGGGCTGCAGCAGGAAAGTATGGCATGACCAATTAGCTATGCATTGGGGTGATTGTAGAAATGTCACCTACCTACCTATTTTTAATGTGAAAAACAGTAACAATAAAACATTAAAATTTGTGAAAAAAGCATAAGAGACATATGTACATAAGTCAAAACGTGCTTAAAAGATTGGAAATACCAGACGAGATTGCTAAAAGTTTCATAAGAAGGAACAATAAGTCTCAGTGTTTCTAAATCATCAATACTTACTCCCAACAATATAATAATTTAAAAACCATGTCATAAGTCATAAAGAAAAAAACAAATATAGTTGACTAGATAAAAGGCAGTTTTGTGTAATATAGTATGAACTTTATGCAGTTAGAGATAATATCTTTATACAAATAAAGCAATTAAGAGCAAAATGCCAAAGGACATGATTAGCACTTTAAAGAAACTCCAATGGCTTACTGACATGCATAAATATGTGAGTATTACTGTTAATTAAATAAATGTTTAAAGAAAATGAGAAGATAATTCTCAATAATTACAGATGACTAAGTGAAAGTGCTTCAGAATAAAGGTACTGTCACTGACTATAAGCTGCCTATACATTAATTCATGCATCTATGTAGTCATTCATTTATTCATTCAAGCATTTACTGAGCTCCTGTTATATGTCCACTGCTTGACTAAAGAGCGAAGCCCTGTACTTTCTGTTCATTAAAAACGCCCATAATAATAATAAAGATCTGAAAGATTTAAAGGAACTGTGGTTAAAAATCTCCCAGCTAGAGGAAGTCTCGGGCGTTTCATTTCCATTCCCCAAAAATAAAAATGTAGGGAGACTTTTGCACCTAATAAGTCTCCAGGGACCTACATCCTTTCGTAATGGTTATAGACATTCCAGGTCTTTGCATAGAAGGTTCAGATGGAGATATGGCAAAGTCTTTAGGCTCAGACATGTGTCCCACTAAATAATCAGTCGGTAAGGTGCTGAATGCTAACAAAGGAGGCCCCCATCGGAAGTATAGTGGATGAAAATGAAAGTATGGAAATAGTTATGTTAGGCAACTAGAAATCAAAAGAAGAAGGGCCAAGGTCGGGGAGGGGGTGAAGCAGAGAAAGAGGATCTGAATAATACAATGAATAAGCACAATGGGGTTTTTTGGTTATTTTTTAAATTGTGTTATGTTAGTCACCATATGTCATTAGTTTTTGATGTAGTGTTCCATGATTCATGTTGGCATATAACACCCAGTGCTCCATGCAATGCATGCCCTCCTTAATACCCACCACCTGGCTCACCCACAACGTTTATAGCAGCAATGTGCACAAGAGCCAAATTATGGAAAGAGCACAGATGTCTATCGACAGATGAATGGATAAGAAGAGATGGTATATATCTACAATGGAATATTATGCAGCCATCGAAAAACCTGAAATCTTGCCTTTTGCAATGACATGGATGGAACTAGAGGGTATTATGCTGAGTGAAATAAGTCAATCAGGGAAAGACAATTATCCTATGATCTCACTGATACGAGGAATTTGAGAAACAAGACAGAAGAACATAGGGGAAGGGAGGGAAAAATGAAACAAGATGAAACCAGAGAGGGGGACAAAGCATAAGAGACTCTTAATCTCAGGAAACAAACTGAGGGTTGCTGGAGGGGAGGTTGGGGGGATGGGGTAATTGGGTGATGAGCATTAAGGAGGGTACACAATGCAATGAACAGTATGTGTTATACACAGCTGATGAATTACTGAACACTACATCTGAAACTAATGATGTACTATATGTTGGTTAATTGAATTTAAACAAAAAAGAATCAATAAGCACAAACTGGTATAGATATATATACTATATAGAGTATATATAGTATATATATAGTACATATAGTATATAGAGTATATATACTATATATACTCTATATAGTATATAGAAAATTTACTTTCAACAAATAGAAATACACATTATTTTCAAATAATCAAGGAATAGTCTCAAAATTGACAATACAAGTTCACAAAAAAAGCCTTAACAAGGGGCACCTGGGTGGCTCAGTGGACTAAAGCCTCTGCCTTTGGCTCGGGTCATGATCCCAGGATCCTGGGATCGAACCCTGCATCAGGCTCTTGCTCAGTGTGGACCCTGATTCCTCCTCTCTCTCTCTCTTTCTGCCTCTCCACCTACTTGAGATCTCTGTTTGTCAAATAAATAAATAAAAGCTTTTTTTAAAAAAAGGTCTTAACAAACTTTAATGAATCATTATCCTACAGACTATGTCCTTTAATTATAATAAAATTAAAAATAAATTTTTAAAGGATAGCTTAATATCCAATATGCTTAGAAATTAAAATCATACTACATGATTAGATTAAAGAGGTAATAATTTTAAAAACCTGTGAGATATTCCTAACACTACTTAACACTAAAAGATTTGTGATATATAAGTATCATAGTGTGTTAGGAGAAATTTACTGCTTAAATACGTTTATCAGAAATCAAAAAATACTGAGGACAGACAAACTATGAGTACAGCTCAACAAGCTGGAAGAAGGGGCAACAGAGTAAATGCAAAAGAAACCAGAAAGGAGGAAATAGAAATATCGACAAAAAGAACAATTACAACATCAAGAAATGATTACTTAAGGGCCACCTGGGTGGCTCAGTGGGTTAAAGCCTCTGCCTTCGGCTCAGGTCATGATCCCAGGGTCCTGGGATGGAGCCCCGCATCGGGCTCTCTGCTCAGTGGGGAGCCTGCTTTCTCCTCTCTCTCTCTGCCTGCCTCTGCCTACTTGTGATCTCTGTCTGACAAATAAATAAATAAAATATTTTTTTTAAAAAAAGAAATGATTACTTAAAAAGATTAATAAGATAAACCATAAGTGAGACATGAAGAAAAAAAAATAAGACTCAAAATATGAACAAGGAAAAATAATGTAGCATCTTAAAAAGGAATGAAATAGCATGAGTAAGTACTTGCCAATATACTGGAAGCTTAAGAAGAAACGAACATATTATTGGGGTAAACAGTACAAATGGCTAAATTTTGCAGAGGAAACCCATAAGGCCAGCTGTTTGGGAGACTTATTTGTTCTGGTGTCCTTTTTTATACATTTAGCCTCTCTGCACCACCTCAGTCATTTCTCCCCAGGAATGGGGAGAAATTCATTGGTAAATTTCTAAGAAGCAGTGGGGCATGCTTCACTCAGCCCCTTCTCATCCACTTTCTTTTCACAGGATCAGCCCTACCAGCTGAAAGGTGAATTCTGATATTCCATGTGGTAAGGGATTTGGTGAATTCAAGGGTGAACTATTAGTTAAGTCCACTTGGCTAGAGATCTAAAGTCACAACTTGCAGTCACCTTTTCTGGATCTCTCTCGGACACAAATGTATGCATCAATAGGTTCTAAATTCTGAAAGGGAATGAATTGGTATTATTAAGTAGTCCCTGTCACAAATTCAAATGCAGACAGCTATTAAATAAAAATGGTAATCAGACTCTCTTCATCCACTGCCCCACATACAGTGAAGCCCTAGATCTAGATGGCTTTATAAATTTTACAAAATGTTCAAGGAACAGACAATTCTCTCTCATATATGTGTATCAGAAAACTGAAAATGAGAGAAAGTTTACCAAGCCATTTTAAAGACTAGCATAATTTCAATTTCGAAACTGAGAAAAAAAAAATCATGAAATGAAATTTAAAGGATAATTGGGATCATAGGGGAAGGGAGGGAAAACTGAATGGGAAGAAATCCGAGAGGCAGATGAACCATAAGACTCTGGACGCCAGGAAACAAACTGAGGGTTACAGAAGGGTGGAGGGTAGAAGGACGGAGTTGCCAGGTGGTGGGTATCAAGGAGAGCACGTGTTGGTGTGAGCACTGGGGTATATGCAACTAATGAATTGCTGAACATTACAATAAAAATTTATGATATGTTGGCTAACTGAATATAATGAAGAAATCAATACAATAATTTAAAAAGGACAATTTCCCTTATAAACAGATATTAAATTATAAAATAAGGTGACAATAATAATGCATCATAATTGAATAGTTGCCTTAGGAATGTGAGACTGTTTTAAGGTAGGAAAATGTCTTCATGATTCTCTACCCTAATAAAATAAGGAAAATATTTCATTTAATAATTATCTCGATAGGTATAGCAAAACCACTTTATAAAGAGTTATTTTTTAAGTATTCATTAGTTTCAGGTGTACAGTGTAATACAGTGTACAACTTGTATATTTCAAGTGTACAACATTTCCATACATCACCTTATGCTCATCAGGACAAGTATGTTCCTTCTCCCTATCACCTATTTCACCCATCCCCCACCCACCTCCCCTATAGTAACCATTGGTTTGTTCTCTATACTTAAAAGTCTGTTTCTTGGGTTGTCCCTCTTTCTTTTTTCCCTTTTGCTCCTTTGTTTTGTTTCTTAAATCCCACATGAGTGAAATCATATGGTATTTGTCTTTCTCTGATTTCTTTTGCTTAGCATAATACCCTCTAGCTCCATCCATGTCACTGCAAATAGCAAAATATCATTCCTTTTATGACTAAATAATATTCCATTGCATACATATACCACATCTTTTTTATCCACTTATCAATAGATAGGCACTTGAGTTGCTTCCATTATTTGGCTATTGTAAATAAAGTTGCTAAAAACACAGGGATGCACGTATCCCTTTGAATTACTGTTTTTGAAGATTCTTTGGATATACACAGTAGTGTGATTGCTGGATCATATGATAGTTCTATTTTTAACTTTTTGAGGAATCTCCTGTGGTTTTCCACAGTGACTGCATCAGTTTGCATTCCCACCAACAGTGCATGAGGGTTTCTTTTTCTCAACATCTTCACCCAAACATGTTGTTTCTTGTTGATTCCTACAGGTATGAGTGGTTATTTCATTGTATTCTTGATTTGCATTTCCCTTATGGTTAGTGATGATGAACATCTTTTCAGACACATGATTATTTTAAATTATTATTATATATATTATAGTTATTATAATATATAGTTATTTTATTTTATTTTTATATATTATATTTATTTTATATATATAATTATTATATGTATTATATACATTATATATAAAATAATTATAATTATTTTAAATTCAATTTATCTGGGGTACTTGGGTGGCTCAGTCAGTTAAGTGTCTGCCTTCAGCTCAGGTCATGATCCCAGGGTCCTGGCATCAAGTCCTGCATCAAGCTCCCTGCTCAGTGGAAAGCCTGCTTCTCCCTCTCCCTCTGCTGCTCCCCCTGCTTGTGTTCGCTTTCTCTCTGTCAAGTAAATAAAAATCTTTAAAAATAAATAAATAAATTCAGTTTAGTTAACATATACCATATTAGTAGTTTCAGGGGTAGAATTTAGTAATTCATCAGTTGCATATAATACCCAGTGCTGTTCCATCAAGGGCCCTCCTTAAATCCCATCACCCAATTACCCATCCCCTCACCGACCTCCCCTCCAGCAACCCTTAGTTTGTTTCCTAGAGTTAAGAATCTCTTGTTTGTTTTTTTAAAAAGCTTTTACCAAAAAATGAGAACAGTTAGAAACTTCTTTAACATGATTAAGTCTTCATAGCAAAAACAAATAAAACCTCTCCTACTTACTATTAACACCTTAGGCACATGACCTTCAGGATATAAATATCTGATGTTGCCTCTACATTCAGCCTAGCACTGGAGGCCATGATCGATGAATACTCCCTAAAAATAAAAGGTATATGATAAAGATATCACCACATATCAGATGGTGCAGGAAAAGTATGTTGAGAATAACAAAATCAGATAAATATCAAAGAATTATATTTAAAGTATAAATCAAAGATAAAGCTCACTAACAAGGAATTAATATCCAAAAATTACAAAGTAATGATGGAATCAACATGAATAAGATAAGAAATCCAATAATGAAAAATATTAATAACCAAAAAAATTTTAAAGATAGAAAATCTGAATAGCTTCATCACTGGTAATCACAGAAGTAAAAAAGAGATTGTGTTATCAAATTTCTTTAAAAATTAAAAGTTGGGGGCACCTGGGTGGCTCAGTGGGTTAAAGCCTTTGCTCAAGTCATGATCTCAGGGTCCTGGGATCAAGCCCACCATCGGGTTCTCTGCTCAGCAGGGAGCCTGCTTCCCTCTCTCCCTCTGTCTGTCAAATTAATAAATAAAAATCTTAAGTTATCATTTGCTATGTAAAAATATTACCCCAAAATTTAGTGGCTTAAAACGCCAAAATCTATTATCTCAGGGTTTCTGTGGATCAAGAACCTGGGAGTAGCTTAGCTGGGTCCTCTGGCCCTGGGTCTCTTGCAAGGCTACATCATCTCAAGTCTCATTTAGAAAGCACCAACTTCCCAGTCCGCTAGTGTGCTTGTTGATAGGATTCAGTTCCTTGTGGTTTGTTGCGCAGAGGGCTCAGTTCCTCATGGGATGTTCCTTAAGAGACTTTTCACTGATTATCTCACAATATGTTTTCATCAGAATGAGAAAATAAGAAGGCAAGAGAGACTGTCAGCAAAAGAGTTATTGTAAGAGGAAACCTCATTATGTTAATTAATGATCAATAACACCCCACTACTTTTGCCAGTTTCTATGGATTCCATTCATTAGAAGCAAGTCACTGTATATATCTTACACTCAAGGGTAGTGGATTTCACAAAAGTGTGAACTGGGAGCCATATCAGAAGTTGCCTTCCATAATACCAAGTATTAGTTAGTGTGTAGGGAAACAGGTAACAATATAATTCTATTGGTAGATTTTGGAAAGCAATCTGGCAATAATTAGCAAAATTATTCCTTATATACTGAATGTCTGTGTCCCTCTAAAATTCTTATGTTGAAGCTCTAATCCCCAATGTGACAGTATTTGGAGGTGTGGCTTTTGGGAGGTTATTAGGGTTAGAATGGGTCATGAGAATGGGGCCTAATAATGCAATTAATGTCCTATTTATTTTTAATAACATATAATATATTACTTGTTTCAGGGGTACAGATCTGTGATTCCATCAGTCTTATACAACTCATAGCACTAATGCCCTATTTTAAAAAAAAGAGGAGATAGAACTCTCTTTCTCACCCATCAAGGAAGGCCATGTAAGGAAATAAGAAGATGGTCTTTATCAAGAACCCGACCATGCTGGCATCTTAATCTTGGACTTCCAGCCTCCAAAACTATGAGAAATAAATGTTTGTTGTTTAAGCCAGCCAGTCTATGGTATTCTGTTATAGTAGCTCAAATCGACTAAGAATTATGTGTATGTGGGACTTAGAAATTCTATCCTTGAGTGTATATCCCAGAGAAATATATGCAGAAGTCTGTAAGGGAACATGATTGAGGATGTTCATCACAGCATTGTTCGTAGGAATGGAATGGAGAGCCAACACAGGTGTTCCTCAAAAGGGGAAATAATGGACAAGCAAAACTTGGTGCATGATGCTAATGGACTATGATGAAGCATTAGACACAGTGAACTAGATGCATAGAGCCATATAAATTAAACTTAAAAGCATAGGTTTGAGTGCATAAGTTAAGAAACAAGATCTACAGCATGATAATATGCATTCAAACACTGCTTATTTAAGAAGGTCACATGTTTCACAAGAGTACAAACATATGCAAGGACATAATTGAAACACATCAGAGTAGATGCCTAATGGTGGGAAAGAAATGAGTGTTGGGATCTAGGAAGAAGAAAAACAGATAAAATATAAAGATAAAATATTAATAAAATATAAGAGAGAGAACCTTGCAAAACTCAATGACACTAACATGGTCAGAGTCCAAAAATATAATAAAAGATAAAAGCAACCTTCATGAGTGGTCAGTTAATTCTAATCCCTGCCTGTAAGACACAGAGCTGGCAGAAAACAATCTAATCAAATCAGTAGCCTTCAACACCAAATGCTATAGGTAGAGAGCTTATTCATGGGAGTTTTTTGTTAGTTTATAAGATGAGCCATAGTTCCACTGATATTTAAATTCAGTCATATTGCTCTTGGAGAGATTTTAGGTAAAATGTCCCAAACACTAGCTAACAACTAAAGGTGGGATACAGCAAAATAAACCACTGAATAGGGGTGGCCTTAGGGAACAGATGGCAGGAAAGGTGCTTTCTTTACCATGTGTACTACCACGGTTGAACGTGGGGATATGAGGAACAGTGGTAGTTCAGTTTGGGAAAACTTTGGGGGGAATGTTAAAGAAAAGCCCCCTTTCTCTAACCAAACCATTTTCACCTTCTAATCATTTCTCCTCCCATCTAGAAGGGTCAGGAATGGCACTTTGAAATGTCAGAGCCACATTTTGAACTCCCTAGCAACCTTCCCAAAGCCATATTTTGGCCTCTCCAGCAACCTTCCCCAAAACAGAGTAGTGTCATAAGGAGGGCTTTGTGATGCCTGAGCCCCACCTTAACCACTATAGGCTGGCAAGAGTCTAGCTGACCAATCACAGCTGAAGGGTATGGTCTTTTGTTGTCCTGGGAAGAGTTATACGCAGTAGAACAGTTAGGAGGCCTGGGGTAGACTACTGGGAAGCTTCAATATGTCTAAGGTACCCAGGAAACTACCACAGCCTAACAAGGATATGGAGCAACCAACCTCAAGTTCTGAACAGAGGAAAAAGACAAAGAGTCCCTATCAACCCAGGTCCAAAGGTGGTGGCAAGGTAAGATGACCCTACCCAAGATACTCTTTTCTTCACTGATTCCCCTCCCTAAGAATCTTACCATTTGCTCACCTGGCACAAACTCCTTCCTCAGCCCTGACATCTGCTCATGATGCCCCCTTTTCTATCAATATCCTATCTTCTTCCCCTAAGCCAATGCCCTTTTGGCCTCTTGTTGTTCCAGGTGCTGAAGACAACTCTGAAGGTAAAAAGACCTGTTCAAAGGAGTTTGAGTAAAAAAGTCTCAGTAAAAACTACCAACCCTACAAGAAAGCCTAAAAAAGCTGGAACACCAGTCTTCGGTCACTATCACAGCCTGAATGAGAGACTGAACCAAAATGAGCCAGAGCAAGCCCAAGAGAAGGTGGAGGTGTCTGCCACATCAAATGATGACCCGCACAGCCAGTAACTCCAGAGTGAGGCCAGAGACTTCAGTAATACCTGCTAAGTCTTCAGTGGTCTGGTGGCTGAGAAATGGCCCATAGTGTAGACATTGAATTTTACAGCATCAGGGTATTCTGATGATACCTGAAATAAAGCCAACCTGTTGTGGAAGTTCATGTGTGTTTCTATGAGTTCTCTCATGGTGGGATCAGGGAGGGAAAGGAAGAGGCAGTAGTCCAAAAAGGAAGAAACACAGGGTACTGAAGGGTTGGGGGCAAGACTGGCAGAATTACAGTTAACCAGATTGTGGGGATAAAGACTGGGTCAGTACTGAGCACTGAAGACAAATTTCCTCCTGAACACTTGACCTAGTGGGCAAGAAGAAAAGGGGCTTGGTGTTTCTGTCTATGGGAGGTGGGGGGCGCAGGAAGGGGGAATGACGTCAAAGTATAAATTACCAGAGCCTATATGGGGTGAGGTGTTTGGGTGGCAGTACCATCCCCAAAGCTGAACAAGGAAATAGGCCGTGATCGTATAGTGGTTAGTACTCTGCGTTATGAACAAGGAAATAACTTCCAGGCCACTGACCTCACAGTGGTGTTTGCTATATTTTACCCTATAATGGTCAACACCTAAAAGTCCTCAGAAGGGCCAGAAACCTTTAGTAGCTTTAATAAAAGCTACTAAAAGCACCCTAAAGATGAAAATAATGGTGATTGGAAGCCACAAACCCAACACTGATTAGCCCACTTTCTTTTTTTTTTTTTTTTTTTAAGATTTTATATATTTATTTGAGGGAGAATGAGTGAGAGAGAGCATGAGAGAGGAGAAAGTCAGAGGGAGAAGCCGACTGCCCAAGGAGCCGGGAGCCCGATGCGGGACTTGATCCTGGAAGTCCAGGATCATGACCTGAGCCGAAGGCAGTTGCTCAACCAACTGAGCCACACAGGCGCCCCTGATTAGCCCACTTTCTTAAGAAACAGAGTGGAGCAGTGACCTTCCAAGGGCAGGGAATGGGAAGAGTCTGCCTTCAGTGCAGGCAATAGAGGAAAGCATTGTCTACAGAGAATTCTAAACGTATTTGGAGGGGAGAATATCTTTTATTTTTGTTCTCTCAAAGTTCTTTTTTTTCTGAAGAGACTATCACTGTAAATTAGTTTATTAAAGTGTAATGGACATATAATAATTGCACATGCTTAAAGTGACAGTTTGAGGAGGTTGGTCCTATGTATACACTGTTAAACCATCATCACAACTTTGAGAGGGAACATATCCATCACCCCCAAGTTTACTCCTGGCCCTTGGCCATAGTACCCCCACCCTCAGATAACTACTGATATCCTTGCTAACTCTACAGATTGTGCTGATTCCAGTAGTATAAAATGCTACTAAATATAAACTATACTCATTTTTATCCAGCTTCTTTCACTCAATATACTTATTGTGAGAACCAGCAATGTTCTTGTGTACATCAATATTGTCTTTTTAGGTTACGATTGTCTAGTTGAGAGTTTAGTAACATTTAAAGGTCCTCCAAAGTTGCTTTAGTTTCATTTTATTTTTTAATTTTGAGATTATAAATTTATATGTAGTTGTAAGAAACAGAAAGATGTCTTATAATTGCATGTAAATTTATAATCTCAAAATTAAAAAATAAAATGAAACTAAAGCACCTTTGGAGCACCTTTAAATGCTACTAAATTCTCAACTAAACAATCATAACCATGAGAGACTGTGGACTCTGAGAAGCAAACCGAGGGTTTTGGAGGGGAGTGGGGTAAGGGGTTGGGTGAGCCTGGTGGTGAGTATTAAGGAGGGCACATACTGCATGGAGCACTGGGTGTGGTGCATAAACAATAAATCTTGGAACACTGAAATTAAAAAAAAGAAGATGCCTTTTACCCTTAACCTTGCCCCCCCATGGTAACATCTTGCATGTCTATAGCACAATATCAAAATCAGAAAGGTAAGATTGCTATGATTTATTTACATTATTCATATTTCACTAGTTACACATGAACTAGTTTGTATATGTTTATTTCTGTGCAATTTTATCAACTTTGTAGTTTCCTGTGTCTACCACTGTAGTCAAGATACAGAAAAGTCCCATCATAAGGATTCCTCTCGCTACTCATTTACAACCACAGCCACATCCTCCCTCACCCCTGGAAGCCAGTAATTTGCTCATCTCCATAATTTTGTCATTACAAGAATGTTACATAAATAGAATCATTCAGTATGTAACGTTTTGTGATCGGCTTTTACATTCAGCATAAATCCCTTGAGAGCCATTCAAATTGTTGTACCAATGTTTTTTTTTTCTTTATTGCTGAGTAATATTGCATAGTGTTAATGTACCACAGTTTGTTAAACCACTTATTTACTGAAGGACATTTTGGTTTTGATTTCCAAAATTACAAATAAAGCTGACATAATCATTCCTGGATAGGGTTTTCTGTGAACTTAAAGTTTTCATTTCTCAGGGATAAACATCCAAGAGCAACTGCTAGGTCACGTGGCAATGGCACGCTTAGTTTTATAAGAAACTACTATTCTCCCCCCGGCCCAGAGTGGCTATATCGTTTTATATTCACCAGCAATCTCTGAAGATGGTTTCTCTGCATTTTAACCAGCATTTGGTGTTATCATTAAACAAAAAAATTTTAAGTCATTCTAGTGCCTGTATAGTGATACCTCATTGAAGTTTTCATTTGCATTTCACTGATGGTTAATGTTGAGCATCTTTTTATGTGTTCATTTGCCATCTGTATATATTCCTCATTGAAATTTCTATTCATGTCTGTAGCCCATTTTCTTTCTTTCTTGACATCTGCATAATCAAGCTTTCAGGAATTTGAACACAAGGCACAGTTTCCAGGTGTACATAAATATATCTCCATTTTACAATTTTTTTTGTTTCTTCTATCTTTTTGGAAATGGATAAGAAAATCCTTAAATCTTATTTAAGCAAAAAGAACTTCCTTAATAGGACTTTATGACTTCCTTTAAGAACTGATCATTTGAATTTCTAGGACTTCTTACAGTAAATATTTTGTTTATATTTCCTTTCTACTACTGTTGTCTCCTAGATCCTGGCAAGTTGTCTATAGTTAAATAATGCTTTTAATTTCCATCTTTGGTCTTGAAAATATCCGTTAGGGCACTGCATCACAGTCCAGTACTTGCAGAATACAATACGACATGTGAATCTTCACACTACTTTTAGCTTATGTTGTTAGAGGTGGGTGACATTGAACTCCTGACCCTCCCAGTAATAAAGCCACTTAATATTTTCAAACTTCAAGTCATATAAGACTAGAGAAAATTCTACATCCCCACTGTATTGAGGTTTCTAGGGATTTTTCATCCATGTTCATTCAGTTCATCAATAATCTCTGGTTTCTCCATTCCTTGGCCAATCAGAAAGAAGATAACCGTCATACAACAGGATTTATGATAAAGGAATCTCTGATCAATCACTCCAAACTGAAATAACTAGAAAAGTTCTTGCAATTTAGTTCTGTCTCTCCTCACCCAGGTTCTGGACTATTAGTTGTATTTGGGCAGATGGAAAAGTCTACTGAAAATTAATCATTCCATTGGCTACATCCATTTTACACAAGTTTTTGAAATTATATGTGCCAACATACCTCTGAGCCACATAATTCATGGTTACAACATCTAAATCAGCATAAAGGGAAAAATAGCAGTAAGTCTTCTCAAGACAGCTGAACCTAGTACTGAAACTGGATTTGACAAAAGCCCAGACCAATATATGGATGTCTGGAGAGAACACCAGATGGAAAATGCAGCTATGATGGATTTTTTTTTTTAGCTGCACTGTGGACTTCTTTTAAAATCGTCTGACTTCTTTCCCCTTGGAAAGTGAGAACAAAGGTCAAGAGAAATTAATTGTCCAAAGGCACTTAACACCCTTGTCCGCTGACCCTCATTGGAGAGAGCTGAATGTCTGCTTTCTCATGGTCAAGTCTTAGAGCCTCAAACAGCTTCTTTTTCAGTAATATTGTTTGCATTTTCCCGACTGGCAAAGCCCTAGTATCTCTAGTCCAGATAGACTATCCTTAGAGCTACATGGCTTCGACCACTGGCACTAAAATCAAATGTACAGTTAGTTTTTCCAGTTTCTGAAGAATTTTCTCTAATGTTTGAGTTCTTATCATTGTTGACCTGCTCTTATTTAAGTCATTGCATCTCCTTCTCTAGTTCTTGTACTTTTTTTTTTTTTAGGAGTTCCTCAGTTTAGTTTCTATGTCTTTTTCAACAATGATAGAACAACCCCAGAAATAAAGGAATCGTACAGGTACATCCTACTTGTTGATCAGAGCCACACCTATGGCTACTTTTTCTGAGTTTTTTTTATTCTGTTGAATGTTAAGAGTTCTTTATATATCTTAGACACAAGTCCTTCATCAGATATATGATTTACATCTTCTCTCAGTCTGTAGCTTGCCTTTCATCATCCTTATAAGATCATTCAGCAGAAGTTGTTAATTTTGATGAGGACAATTTTATGGATCAAGTTTTGGTGTCAGGTCTAAGAACTTTTCACCTGGCCTTCAGTGCTAAACATCTTCTCTAAAATGTTACAGCTTTACATTTCAACCTATGATCCATTTTAAATTAATTTTTGTATAAGGTATGTAATTTAGGCCAAGATTTAGTTGTTTTACTATGGAGATCTCATTACTCCAGGAGCATTTGTTAAAAAGGCCAATAGTTTTTCTTCCTTCACTCAAGTGCATTTTCATAGTCTGTTTCTATGCATTGATCTTTGTCCATATCTCAGCAAACTGCCTTCATTATGGTGGCTACAATGTAAACCTTAATACCAAGTAGGATGATTCTACCCACTTTATTCTTGTAATCTGTGGTTTTGTTATCAGGCAATACTGCCTTCATAAAATGAGATATAAAATGCCCCATTCTCGTGGATATTATGGTATAGATTATAATTTCCCCTTTAAACGTTTGGTAGAATTTTCCAGTGAAATCACATGGGCCTGGATACTTTTCTTCAGGACTTTCTTGAACTAAAATTCAGTCCCTTTATTAGTTATAAGATTGATTATATTATACTGGGTGTGGTGAAAAAATAATGAATACTGTTTTTCTGAAAATAAATAAATTGAAAAAATTTTAAAAAAAGATTTATTATATTGCCTATATAACTTTGTTGGGGGGGCTGCGGTAATTGGTGGTTTCTCAAGGAACAGATTTGCTTCTTCTAAATTTTCAAATTTAGGAGCATTCAGTTCTTACCAGTATTCCCTTATTATCCATTTAGTAATTACAGGATTTGTAGTGATATTGGTCCTTGTCTCCTCTAATTTTATCTTTGCCAGTCTTGCATATAGTCTCTCTTGGTATATGTTCTGTAGACACATGAAACAAGTGTATATTGTGTTGTTGAGTAGAATGTTCTATGTTCACATAAATAAGATTCTATTGGTCATTGTATTGTTCAGTTATTCTATTCTTGCTGATTTTGTCTAGTAGTTCTATCAGTTACTGAGTATTGGTTATGTGAAGTCCAATGCTAACTATGGCTTAGGCTAGGTCTCCTTTCAACTGCCAGTTTTTGCATTATTTGGAAGCTCTCTTGTTTGACACACAGAGTAGATATATCTTTGATACTCTTATAATCATGTAATGGTTATCCTTGCCTTTAGTAATTTTTTTTTGCTATGGCATATACTTTATCTGATAATAATATAGTCATTCCTGCTTTTTATTTTTGTGGCAAAATATACCTGACATGAAATTTTCCTTCTTAGCCATTTCTGAGCATACATTTAAGCAATATTAACCCACATTTATGTCAGTAATCTGAAAACTTTCTATACTGCAAAACAAACTCTATACCCACTGAAGAACAACTTCCCATCCCCTCCCTACCACAGCTCCTGACAAATGCCATTCTACTTTGTCTCTATGAATTTAGCAAATCTAGGTACCTCATATAAATGGAATCACACAGTATTTTTCTTTTTGTAACTGATTTATTTCACATAGCATAATGACCTCAAGATTCACAATGCTGTAGCATCTGTCAGAATTCCTTTCTGTTTAAAAGGTTGAATGACATCCATTGTACACAAACACATTTTATTTATCCATTCATCCATCAGTGGACACTTAGATTACTCCCACCATTTGCCTATTGTGAATAATGCTGCGATATACATGGGTATACAAATATGTCTTCAACCCTGCTTATAATTCTTTTGTGTGTATATCCAGAATTGCTGGATAACACAATAATTCTATTTTTAATTTTTAGAAATTTTAATGCCATTATGGTTAACTTACAGTGTTACGTAATTTCAGGTGTATAAAATAGTGATTCAAAAATTCTATACATTACTCAGTGCTCATCAAGATAATAGTACTCTTAATCCCCTTGTTCTATTTCACCCATCCTCCACCAATCTCCCCTCTGGTAAACACAGTGTGTTCTCTATATTTAAGAGTGTTAAAAAAAAAAAAAAGAGTACTGTCTTCTTCTTCGTTTTGTTTCTTACATTCCACATAGGTTAAATGCTATGGCATTTATCTTTTTCTGACTTAGCATTATACCTATTATACCCTCTAGATCCATTTATGTTGTTGCAAATGACAGGATATTATCTTTTTCATGGCTGAGTAATATTCCATTGTGTATATACATCACATCTCTATCCATTCATCTATCGGTAGACACTTGGTTTATTTCCATATCTTGGCTACTGTAAATAATGCTGCAAAGGACATAGAGGTGCATATACCTTTTCAAATTAGTGTTTTCACTGTTTTGGAGAAATACCCAGATGTGGAACTGCTGGATCATATAGCAGTTATATTTTTAATTTTTTAAGGAACCTCCACATTCTTTCCTATAGTGACTGTATCGATTTACATTGCCACGAACAGTGCACAAAGATTCCCTTTAGTCCACATTATTGAGTACTTGAGGTTGCTGAAGAGTTTTTCCTCTATGATTGTGCTCTGTCTCAGCTTTCAGCTGTCCCTGCACATTGGTTCCATACAGAGAGTCTCTCTTTCCATGATTTTGCCAGTTACCTAGTGGTAAATGCTGTTGTTATTCTTTGATAAGTTAGCAGTATGGAGAGAATGTTTCTATTCTAATCCAACCTCAGTCTTAGGTAGACCCCTTGAGGCTGGCCTTCAGGGATGGGTTCTTCGGTGCTTCTAGCCATATTCCCCATGATAGGTAGACTATCTGTGGTCTACCTATCATGGGTAGATCGATTCCACCTCATCTCCCAGCAGTAGGTGCTTCCCACATAATTGTATCACCTAGAAATACACATTTTTATTTTGGGAAGGAAATAATGGCCACTAATCTTTCAAGTAGGCAAGGTTACAGGCCTGAATGCACATGTAATTGTGTGCTACTAGTGGAAATAGCAATACACCCTGCAAAGTCTTTATAAGTCACACACAAATTCAAATTGCTGTTTTGGATCCTGTAGATACACTAGTAACTGAGTTATTAGTGCCAAAGTTATTCCTACCTAGAACATTCCAGGAGGATGGTGCTTGGCTCCAGTTGCTACAGCCAGAGTCTTCTCTGACAGAATGTATTTGATAAATAAAGTTCTATTCAATTACAGATGAGTGTTTGCACACACGTGCCTGGAAAATATCACCAAGGGCAAAAGACCAGTGCATGCAGGGAACAGGCATATTTGGTGGACTGAGTAGAGCAACCTTGCTAAAAAGCAACAGAAACATGGAAACCACCTTCTCTCATTTCTCCCATAAGTTTCTCCACTACAGGACCATTAACAGGGTAAGATAGAAGAATCACCTCATCTGCCTATATAAAAATGGCCTCAATCATTTAACAATCATGTATTCAGCACTTACCATGTGGCATGCACTCTTCTGGGTGCTGGAAACTACAAAAATGACTACCAAGTAATTGCCTAATTAAAAGGGAAAAGTCTTTCACAGCCCCCTGAATTTCACCAAAACCCTTAGAATTCTTTAAAACTGCCATCATATACAAGGGAACCTGTCTAAATGGGCAACACTTGATCTTGGGGTTGTGGGTTCAAGCCCCATGTTGTGTATAGATATTAGTTAAAAACAAAATCTTAAAAAAAAATCCTCCATCATATCCAGTTTCAGAAGTGTAATACCGCCCCTCTATGTCTCTGTCTTAACCCTATTCCTTTTGTTTCCATAACCTAGCCAAGTTAGGCTGGCATTCTGAAATATTTATTCAGAATTAAGGGAGGACTCAGAAATACATAAGAATAAATCGGAAAGAAAAACCTTGCCGAGACTGCAAAGTCCAAGTTTCTATTCCAAATACTGTCACATTCCTAAGGACGGCAACAACTTCCCAGCACCTGACCTTTGCTCCCTACCCTCACCTACCTGCCATCTCACTCACCATTCTCCAAGCACCAACCAGCTATTCACACTGTCATTCAGTCAAATACAAGGAAACCATGTCTCAACTGCATGACTTGGTTTTAGTCTCCAGATGAAGAACCTACTTTTTCCAGAGGCAAATTATAAGACTGTGATGATTGATAACAAAAAATTCACCATTATTAAAAATAATTTTATTTCCTTTCAAATTTTGACAGCTTATCTGGTGTTTTCTCTGATTCATAATTAGATTTTACCAAGTTGTCTATTTTCATTCTTTTTGATGTGCCAATGCTTGGATTAATTTTAATCTCTATTTTCAATGCAATAATTCATGTTGCTAAATTTAATAATTCATTTCTCATGGTTCCTTTTGTTTTTTAACTTCTTGAATTGCATTTTCAGCTCATTTGTTTTCATTCATTTTTCTTTAGTGATGAAACTTTTTTGGACTATGGATTTTCTCACATGTATAGTTTCTCTGCATTTGATAATAATACTAATACTTATTAAGTGCTTTCTTTGTGCCATTTTTACAAATATTTTGCATATATTTGTTTAATTCTCCTAATAACATTATTGAGTAAGAAACTTTACAGAGGTATTAGGGTTTTTTTTTTTTTTTATATTTACCTAAAACTATGCAAGTAGTAGATGACAGAGCCAGGATTGGAATTCAGGCAATCTGTCTGCAGATCCTGTCTTCCAAACCATCATAATTTTAAAAGTAATCTATAGCCAGGGTGGGGGGAACGTTATGGTCATTGGGGAGGGTATGTGCTATAGTGAGTGCTGTGAAGTGTGTAAACCTGGCGATTCACAGACCTGTACCCCTGGGGATAAAAATACATGTTTATAAAAAAAATTTTTTTTAATAAATTAATTTTTTAAAAAAGTAATCTATAGCATTTCCTGTGTTTGCATTTGTTTCATTGAGAATTCTGATGAGGCCTTGTTGCTTAGTAGTATCATTCTGGTACAAATCAAGATAAATAGCAATACCCTCAAGTCCTCAAACTTAACATCAATCATTTGGAAACTATTTAAAGGACTTGCTTTTAAAGTATCATAAGTAACTATTTTGTGGAAATCTTAAATTGAAAGCAAAATAGTGAATTGTTGAACCAGTTTTAAAATTTTCATTTCTCTTCATTTCTTACTTCAGACTAGGAACTCTGAAACCTTTCCTGAATACCCCCAATACCTACGCTGTCTTTAGGTGGCTTTACCAGCTTCTAGAAAAATTTTTGTTCCATGGGCTCTCATAAATCTTTTAAGTGAATATATAATTGAATTTCTAAAAGCAGCCTGTCAGTAATTGGAAATGGGAAGATATTTTCAGTCTTAAAATAATTACAAATGGACTATGGACTCTGAAAAACAATCTGAGGGGTTTGAAGTGGCGGGGGGGTGGGAGGTTGGGGTACCGGGTGGTGGGTATTATAGAGGGCACAGACTGCATGGAGCACTGGATGTGGTGAAAAAATAATGAATACTGTTATGCTGAAAATAAATAATTAAAACAAATAATTACAAATGGCAAAATGTCCAAATTAATTTCCTATCAAATCTGCATCTTGGATAATTATGAAACTCATGATCCAGATTTAAATTGATACTACACCCTTCAAAAATTAACCACTTTCCAAAGAAGCTAAATGAAGATTTTTGTGACCAATGGCATCTAAAACATTTTTCTCCTGTAAGTGGAAAAGAAACTACAGTGGAATATACAAATTTGTAATCAGTTCACGTGCAATTCAGTTGAATACTCATAACAACTCAGCAAACATTAACACTAATCTTTACATGTGTATGCCAAGACATGGTGAGGTTCAACACTGTATAATTTGTTCCTTTCACGTCATCCCTATTCTTTCAGGGAGCTTGTATTTATACATTATATGGAGAATCTGGCTCCTCAGCACCCTTTTAGGATACTACAGCTGAGACCAACTTGTTCTACCATTACTACCCAAAACTTCAACCTTATCCACTTGTTATCAAAATAAATAATATTAAAACTACACATGGTATTGCCTAAAACCCAGTATTTACAAGACTGTAAGACAATGTTTTATCTAATGATCTGAATGGGGAGAACTGGAGACTAACACTGCAATCACTAAAGTACATTGTGAGAGTTCTCTCCTACTACTTCCTTAGTTCTGTATCAGGAAATCCCTCTGCTATCATCTAGAAAAAACATCTGCTACCCTTCTTGTCTTTACTGTTATCGTTTCACTATTTGCTTTATTCCAAGCCAATACTGAGCAGAACTTGAAAGTGAGTGTACTCAAAATTAGTCCTTCAACTCATCCTCTTTTTTTAATATCAGAGAGTGGACAGAACTAAAACATCAATCAATGCTAAGTCAATAACACTGGAAGAAAATGTTCTGTTTCTTGCTTCCCTAATCATCCTTCTTCTAATTACTTCCTGAACAAAATCAGACTTTGAGGACAGTGATGTGACCTTCATTTTGACTATCTTGAGTCAAATCATTTGGTATGTCAGCTCCCACTACTTAAAGACGTCATTTTGAAAGTGGTAGTCTAAGTGACTTTCCCTAACCAAGGGCAGGAAGACTATGTCTCAGCTCAGAACAATGGACTTACTTCTCAGAGCCCCACATGATAAGTGATGTATTTGGCCATGGACAGCTGCTGCAAATCACTGTTCCCCAAACCTGTATGTGTTGTCTGTTTCTTTCTGGCATATAGACAGTCATGCCTTATATTGAAATGTTTTGAATTGATGGAAGTTTCTTATTCATCTTATAGGGTTGTATTTGAATTTTTATACTGTGTTTTCTGAAAGAATATTATTAAGAACTTATTCTCAGTATTTCTGTAGTACTTTACACCATAAATACCCTGTCAGCCAAACAAGGTTTCCTGTTTTCAGTACAACATCCATTATTCACACTCAAAAACGGCACTGAAGATAAGGCTCTCAGCATTCTGTGTGAATCCTACCTTCTAGTGAATGCTGGCCTTAAAACATTTCTTCTGTACTCTGTGTACATAGGCCTGTCCTTCAGCATTCTTCCAAGATATTAAAATATGCATACAATACTTCAGAAAAATACTTTTCACCATCATAGTGATAATTTATTTAGAAGAGGGTATTTATTCAGTCTTACTTATCTGCCAAAAAGTTTCATGTTAATATCAAAGGCAAAATAATAACTTCATATTAGAAGAACTTAACCAAACACCAAATTAATTGATTAAAATGAGTATCACCAACGAGGGGAGAAAGGGACATCACACACCTGATGAGAGGATGCATCGAGAAGAACACTGCATCTTTTTAATGTTATTTCTACAAAAAGAAATGCATAACCTGAATCTATCATAAGGAAATATCAGATAAACCCATATCAAGAGACATTCTATAAAATAACTGGCCTTTATTCTTCAAAACTTTCAATGTCACTTAATACAAAGAAAGTTTAAGGAAGTGTTGCAGATTGAAGGTGATTAAAGAAAGATGAGAACTATATGCCATGAGTTATCTCAGGTGAATTCTAAATGAAGAAAAACAACTATAAGGGGTTCCTACTTGGAAAAAGTCAAATTTGAATACAGACTTTGAATAAAGGAAGGGTCAGAAAACTTTTTTTCCATAAAGGATCAAATATTTTTAAACTTGTGGGGTCATATAGTCTAGTACAGCTATTCAGCTGTGTCGTTGTAGCTCGAAAACAGACAATATGTGGTTGTGTTACAGTAAAACTTTACTTTATTCACAACAACAAGCAGCAGTGGTCCATATTTGACCTGAGGGCTATAGTTTTCAGATCCTTAAATTAAAGAAGAGTACTGCATCACTGTTAAATCTCCTGGTTTAGGTAATTTGACTGTGGTTTATTATTCTAGGATATACCTCTTAAGGTATTTAGGGTAAAGACTCATCATATGTGTGACTTAACTCTTAAATGATTGAGGGAGCAGTGTAAGTAATACTTTATATATACATACATACCTATATACATATACATGTACATAGTTTATATACAGAGAATAAAGAGGAAGAGAAAATGTGTTAAAATATTGATGAATCTGGCAAATCAAGGAATTCCTAGTACTATACTTGCAACTTCCCATAAATTTGAAATTGCATCAAAGCTATCAAAAATCTAAATTCAAGGGGCGCCTGGGTGGCTCAGTGGGTTAAGTCTCTGCCTTCGGCTCGAGTCATGGTCTCAGGGTCCTGGGATCGAGCCCTGCATCAGGCTGTCTGCACAGCAGGGAGCCTGTTTCCCTCTCTCTCTCTGCTTGCCTCTCTGCCTACTTGTGATCTCTCTGTCAAATAAATAAATAATCTAAATTCAAAAAATAAACATGTATACCAGATAAATGTTTATTTTTGTCATTGGTTTTCAAAATCTATACAGTCAATACATTACTTTAAGCTGCTCTTCATTCAATCACAATAGCTATGCTTAAATATTTTCTAGACTCATTTTTAAAATGTCTTGACTCAATAAGCACCCTATCTTCAGTTTTGTTTTGGGTGTTTTGTTTTGTTTTGTTTGGGTTTTTTTGTTTTGTTTTGTTTTGTTTTTGTTTCTGCTTTGAGAAATGTTCTTAAACTTAGCATTGAGATGGTATAGTAGAAAGGAATTTGTGAAATCAGAGGATCTGAATTTGAGCTCCATCTATGCTTATTTGCTGCACTTATAGACAAGTCACTTAAATTCTCAGTTTACTCATTTATAACTATGTCAGTGTTCTGAGCATTGAGAAATAATGAATATGATGCTGTAAAATCCAAGAAATGCTGTGCACAAGAGAGATTTGCCCTCATTTATAGTAACTAGATTTTCTAAGCTAAAGGGCAAATGGGAAATATACCATTGCATTTATAAATGTTCTTAAAAGATCAGATGGATTTACTTTTATGAAACTGCGGATTTTGAGACAAGATGTCAAACTGGTTGGGTTTGGACAGCCCATGAAAAAAAAGGAAAAAAGGGAAGAGTCAAGATATTGACAGAACCCATTCTTATACACCATACCTGAAATAAATTTGTGATAAATACTTCCAGAGACATAAAAATTGTTTAGGCCCCAGCATGGGGGAAATGACTAATTGAAACCAGATCAATTGAAGGACCCAAGGCAGGGCAATAAGCTAGGGTAGATTATTCTATTAGTACCCATTAATTTTTTCTACATTGTGGATCAAAGTGGGCTAATTGAAGCATGGAATTGGACTTACAAACCTATATGTCTACCCACTGTCCCTGCATAGGTCTCAGAGCGCTCAGAGCCTTCGGAAAACAGAATACGTGTGGAAAAAGCAATGATGTACATAAGCAAAACTCAACTAAAAGAGTATACAAGGCTGGGCACATGGATCTGTACTGGTTATAATAATGTGAGACGATCAAAAGAGAGTTTAATACTAAATTAAAAAATCCCAACAACATCCTGCCTTTAAAAGATATATTTAAACCTCCAAAGGATAGCAGTGTGTGTGCCTGTGTGAGCCACAAGGGTGCAAAACCATAGGGAAGCTTATATTATGTCATAATAACAGTTATGTCTGCACATCGGTTTATTTGTGGAGGGGTAGAGGTAGGGAATGGGGGCTTTTGCAGATTAAAATGTGAACCTAATGAAAACTAATATTTATAAAAATACACATCTAAATGACAAGATTTACCATCACAAAGAAACATGTTCTTTGAACATGGTGCAATTGAGGCAGTTTATAAATATAACCACAAATTATTAGAAACTTGTTTATTCAAGAGGTGAGCTCCATTTCCTCTCTATTTGAATCTGGGCTAGGTTGGATGGCTTAAACCATTAGGGTACCATGGATGTCCCTCTATGTACCTTCTGACACTAGATCATAAAAAATTCAAGCAGATTCCATCTAGGTCTCTTAGAATACTTGCTACTATGCTCAGCCTTCCATCCCACCTTGCTAGGTTTCTGGTTTATGAATTTTAATCAATTACTAATAGCTCAATTTTGCTTTTTTAAAAGTAATACATAGAACCCCTATATCTAAAACAGGTAAAAGCAAAACTGCCTGAATTAAAGCA
Source organism: Mustela lutreola (assembly GCF_030435805.1). NCBI lineage: Eukaryota > Metazoa > Chordata > Mammalia > Carnivora > Mustelidae > Mustela > Mustela lutreola. The sequence goes on along the minus strand of NC_081308.1, from coordinate 125,841,080 downwards.
CAGATAAGGGACCCTGAGTTCTGACTCTTACAGGTCCCTAGTTTGGCCCTCTTTAATCTTATGGTTCATTCTTCTTGGTGTATTTGGTATTTCTGAGAAAAAAGATGATCAATAAAAGCTTAACCCCTATCTTGGTTAATATAAATAATGCTACAATAAATATAGGAGTGCATCTTTTTTTTTCCAATTAGTGTTTCATTTATTTGGGTAAATAACCAGTAATGGAATTATTGGCTCATATGATATTTCTTTTTTTATAATTTTTATTTATTTTTAAAATTTCTTTCAGTGTTCCAGAATTCATCGTTTATGCACCACACCCAGTGCTCCATGCAAAATGTGCCCTCCATAATACCCACCACCAGGCTCACCCAACCTCCCACCCCTCCACTCCAAAACCCTCAGATTGTTTTTCAGACTCCATAGTCTCTCATGGTTCGTCTCCGACTCCCATTTCCCCCAACTCCCTTCTCCTCTCCATCTCCTCATATTCTCCGTTTTATTTCTTATGCTCCACAAGTAAGTGAAACCATATGATAATTGGCTCTCTCTGCTTGACTTACTTCACTCAGCACAATCTCTTCCAGTCCTGTCCATGTTGCTACAAAAGTTGGGTATTCATCCTTTCTGATGGAGGCATAATACTCCATAGTGTATATGGACCATATCTTCTTTATCCATTCATCTGTTGAAGGGCATCTTGGTTCTTTCCACCGTTTGGCGACTGTGGCCATTGCTTCTATGAACAATGGGGTACAGATGGCCCTTCTTTTCACTACATGTGTATCTTTGGTGTAAATTACCCAGTACTGCAATTGCAGGGTCATAGGGAAGCTCTATTTTTAATTTCTTGAGGAATCTCCACACTGTTTTCCAAAGTGTCTGTACCAGCTTGCATTCCCACCAACAGTGTAAGAGGGTTCTCCTTTCTCCACATTCTCTCTAAACACTTGTTTACTATCTTATTGATTTTGGCCATTCTAACTTGTGTAAGGTGGTATCTCATTGTGGTTTTGATTTGAATCTCATATGATATTTCTATTTTTAATTTTTTGAGGAAACTTCATACTGTTTTCCTCAGTGGCTGCACCAGTTGGCATTCCCACCAAACGTGCACCAAGTTTCCTTTTTCTCCACATCTTTGTCAAGACTTACTTGCCTCTTTGATTTTAGTCATTCTGACAGGTATTGGGTGAGAGTTCATTGTGGTTTTGATTTGCATTTCCCAGATGATTAGTGACGTTGAGCATCTTTTCATGTGTCTATTGGCAATCTATATGTCTTCTTTAGAAAAATGTCTATCCAGGTTCTCTGCCCATTTTTTAAATTGATGATTTTTTTTTTGGTATTGAGTCCTAGAAGTTCTTTATATACTTTGGATATTAACCTTTTATCAGATACATCATTTGCAAATATCTTCTCCCATTCAGTAGTTGTCTTTTTGTTTTGTTGATTGTTTCCTTTGCTGTGAAGAAGCTTATTTTGAAAAAAAAAAAAAAAAGAAGCTTATTTTGATGTAGTCCCAATAGTTTATTTTTGCTTTTGTTTCCCTTGCCTTAGGAGACAGATCTAGAAAAATACTGCTATGGCCAATGTCAGAGAAATTACTGCCTGTATTCTCTTCTAGGATTTTTTTTATGGTTTCAAGGTCTCACATTTAGGTCCTTAATCCATTTTGAATTTATTTTTGTGTAGGGTGTTAGAAAGTGGGCCAGGTTCTTTCTTTTGCATGTAGCTGTTCAGTTTTTCCAACACCATTTATTGAAGAGACTGTCCTCTATGCTCACTGCAGCATTATTTACAATAACCAAGATATGGAAGCAACCCAAGTGCCCATCAATAGAGGAATGGATAAGGAAGATGGATAATCACTCAATATAAAGCAAAAATTATTTTCTACCTTTATTGAGGTATAATCAGAAAACAGAAATTATATATGTTAAAGGTGTACATGGTGATTTGATATACGTATACACTATAAAAATGATTACCATGGTTTACTTGTCCATCACTATTTTGGGGGGAGAGGATTGAAGCTTCCCTGGGAACTTTGTACTTCCTGACCACTTGCACTCTCCTTCTCTGTGATAGTTTCTATGAGATTGATGACATGGAATGGTGAAACCTTCCATTTGTTAATCAAATTTTTTTCTCAGATTCATTACAGGTAGTTTTCAACAATGAAAGATTTTTCACTAGGCCATCCAACAGTATAACCCACCCTCCTAGGACACATTTCTGAAATAAATTAGAGATTTAATCCTTAATAGAGACAGATCTTTCTTACCTTGTGTGAGTCTAAATAGTTGATAAAAAGTAAGAATTGAGCCTGTAGCCTTATACTTCATATTAATACACAACATAATAGAAATTTGAATCTTTCTCCCACTGAGCTAAGAAAACATGATGGCTTTGTTCCGCCATTGCTAATTTTTTTTAAATATTTTATTTATTTATCAGAGGGCGGGGGGAGAGCGAGCACAGGCAGACAGAATGGCAGGCAGAGGCAGAGGGAGAAGCAGGCTCCCTTCGCTGCTGAGCAAGGAGCCCGATGTGGGACTCGATCCCAGGACGGTGGGGTCATGACCTGAGCCGAAGGCAGCTGCTTAACCAGCTGAGCCACCCAGGCGTCCCATGCCATTGCTATTTATACTACAACTTTATTTGGATTATTCAGTGTATTTTATAATAACCCTCAAGAATAGGACTGTGGTTAGCCTATTCTTTACTCTCCGTGGTTTCCAACATTATATGAAATATACCCAGTATAGTCCCTCTTACCACAGAAGTATCCAAGTAAAATGTGCATTAAACATTGGAAACACATGCCAAATATCCCTGTAGAATTTTTACATAGAATCTAGAACACAACAGTTGGAATCACTAAGAATGTAACCACTAATGTCTGCCTCATCCATGCGGCTAAAGGATCCTTACTTCCATTTTCTTCTAGGCTTCAGATTTTCCACATCACTTCTAATCCCCCTCTCAGTATGCATGAACAATTGTTATCATCTAGAGCATGACTCTGATATATTCTTGGCTCTTTATGTTATAAAGATTACCCCTCATCCTTTTCTTGGATACTGTGGGGCATCCTCATGTCTGAGGTGGGTGGTGGCCACTGAATTATGAGGTTTAAAGAACCATGAGAGACAGTGAATTCTTTTTTTTTAAAATCTCAGTTCGTACTTTTTAAAAAACTGATGTATATTATTTGTTTCAGGGATACAGGTCTATGATTCATCAGTCTTACACAATTCACAACACTCACCATAGCACATACCCTCCCCAATGCCCATCACCTAGCTACCCCATCCCTCCAGCAGCCCTCAGTTTGTTTCCTAAGATTAAGAGTCTCTTTCAGTTTGTCTCCCTCCCTGGTTTTGTCTTGTTTCATTTTTCCCTCCCGTCGCCTATGATCCTCTGTCTTGTTTCTCAAATTCCTCATATCAGTGAGATCACATGATGCTTATCTTTCTCTGATTTACTTATTTTGCTTAGCGTAATACCCTCTAGCCCTATTCACATCATTGCAAATGGTAAGATTTCATGTTTTGATGGCTGCATAATATTCATATATATATCACATTATATATATATATATATATATATATATATATATATATATATATACACACACACACATACACACACACTCACACATATGTATGTGTATATATATATACATACCCATATCACATTTTCTTTATCTATTCATCTGTTGATGAACATCTAGGCTCTTTGCATAGTTTGGCTATCGTGGACATTGCTGCTACAAATATTGGGGTGCACGTGCCCCTTCAGATCACTACATTTGTATCTTTAGGGTAAATACCCAGTAGTGTAATTGTTGGGTTGTAGGGTAGCTCTATTTTCAACTCTTTGAGGAACCTCCATGCTGTTTTCCAGAGTGGCTGCACCAGCTTGCATTCCCACCAACACTATAGGAGGGCTCCCCTTTCTTTGCATCCTCACCAACACCTGTCATTTCCTGACTGGTTAATTTTAGCCCTTCTGAGTGGTGTGAGGTGGTATCTCATTGTGGTTTTGATTTGTATTTCCCTGATACTGAGTGATGTTGAGCACTTTTTCATGTGTCTGTTGGTGACAGTGAATTCTAATCACATATACAAAGATGAGGACCCAAACAGAATTCAAGATAGTGCAAAGGAAATAGACAGCATCAGAAGGTGCTCGGATAATTATATTCAACTCATTGGGAAGATGGGTATTGTTACTCTGGTGTTCCTGCTTTTTGGTCCTAATATAACAGACCAATAAGCACTCCCTGGCAGCCCATGTTGGAACATGTTTTCTGTCAATCCTTGCTGCCTTGTGTGTTCATTAAACTTCAGGAAACAAATACAAACACATAAAATACTTTCAGATAGCCTCCCACTTTGCCATTTGGAATCTCTGTTTCAATCACTTTCCTCTATCTGTCTGCATCAACTGACATCTAGTGCAATGAATGAGACCAGATGCAATAACAAATTGAGAAAAAGAACCCAATAAAACTCTTGGCATTTGCTTTGGGCTGCCTGTACTGTAGGCAATAGCAGATGACAGCCTCTGTGTCTAAAGTTTTTTTAAACTTCTTAAGCAGCTCCAAGAGAAGCTTTGGTGTGCAAGGAAACACCAGAAATTGATCAAGGCTCGTGTCCATTCTGATTTGGAATACAATGCACATTGGAAAACATGCAAAGATCCTTTTTGCTTTAATCCTAATATGGTGTCAAATGACTGAAATTACCTACCTTCTGGTTGTGACCATAAAAATCAATAACCCAGAGAGGAAATGTTTTACTTGACAACTGCCTTACTAGAAGATCTATGAAAAATATTAAGAGCAAGTAGTTTTTTACACTCATAAAAAGGCAGTGAAGAAAACTGCAAAATCACTTTTTATTTCTTGCCAAGGGCAAGAAAGTATAAGCATAAAGAGCAAACCAACCACAAACAGCATGGATATCACTACACATCCTTCATGTTTATGCATTATGTAATGAAAAAGGCTTTCTAGAAATACAAACTGTAAATACATCTCAGAGAAAAATGGAAATGAGAAAAAAGCTAAGGTATTTATTTTGTATAGGGATCTTACTTTTTTTCCCTTTTGCCTTTATCTTACCTTCTTTCCCATCAAAGGAGAAAAACCATAGGAGGAGTGACAGTAAATCTTTTTGAAAGGTTCTGGTTAATCTAACAAGATGATATTTCTTAATGACAGTGGTGAAACAAAGATAATAAGTTGGGCAGCATGACTAGGGAAGTTCAGGGGTAGTTTAAACTTTCCGGATGCAAAAGAAATTCAGTGATACAGAGCTGAAAATGTGCCAGCTATCAGGCCACGGTGATTGGTATATCAAAAAAGTGCAATTTCAAGAACATAGTTTTCCATATGTGATTTATAAAACATAAAGGAAAGATTCTGTCTACTTTGATGTGTAAGTACTATAAGCCTTTTAAAAATTAGTAAGTTAAATTATGGCTTAATGAGTTAAGCAGTATATTAAGAATAACATAATTCTGTTTCTTTAGAGATTAATGGCAACTCACTTCAAAACATTTCTGGGGGAGGGAGAAACATGTCTTTACAAGATCTAAATAAACCATGTTTTCTTGGTCCAAACTGCCACTGAGTAAGATAGATTATCAAAAATGTGTTCTTACAATTGACATGCTACTCTTCAAATTTACAGTGGATATTTAAACATCAGAGATGCTAAATTTTTATCCTGGTTTTGAAAAAATACCATACTTTCTACATTTGTAAAATATGGTGTGATTTCTAAATGTTAGAAATAAATGGTCCCTTATCCTGTTTTCTCAACTCTTATTTAAATTTTAAATAAATGTAAATAATAGTCTCAGAGATAATTAGCTCACAGTCATCAATTTCCTTAACCTTTTTGAATCCACCTCCAGGGTAGAAGGGTGGTAAAGTAGGAAAACATTTAAGTGAAAATGACAAGATTCACTCTAGAGCTGCCTATATTGGATGCTGGTGACTCTCTGTGTTTCACAATAACTCTGTGTTCCTGTTCAGCTCTAAAATGTCAGTCATTTTTCTAATGGGACTATCAAAATTCAAATGCATTCATTGCAAAAAAAACACATATAGCTTTCTATAGCTAAGTCTTATTAACCACTTGCTATGTGTAGTCATTGACTTAAACTAGGTACTCACTTATTTCTCATAATTCTCAAAGCAAAACTGTAAGGCCTGTGCCTTTTCTCCATTCTAGATCATATAATTGAGGCAAATATTAAGAACTTTATGCTGTATGCAAATAAAACAGAGGAAAAATGAACCCTATGCTGTGACTGTGAAGGACCAAAAAAGTCATAATCTTTTAGACAGAATTAATTATGGAATTTATAAAAAATACAGACCTGAAGACCAAAGCTATAAAAAAATGAAGTAGTTCTAGAGATCTAAACCAAGTAATTCCAGTCCAATTTAAATATTGCTTAGCTAATCAGGTGCGTGTACACACACACCAACACACTTGGATCCTTTATGTTACAAGGTTGGAAAGAAAAGAACTGCAAATGAAGGGGATAAGAGAATGGGAGAATATTAAAGCAAGGAGGCACATTGGCATAAAAATGGTCAAATGACAAAAATACAGTTTGGCGATGAGTTTGATACCACTTATTCAAGGAAAAATTATCCATGGACTGGGGGAACACAGTGCCCTCATGCAGTGAAAGACTGCTCTAGAAGGATATGGTACAAGTTTTTTAGAATGCTAGAAGAGGCCCTGTGAAAACAGGGCATGATGGGTTACAGGTCAGGGATTTCCTTAAAAAGCTAATAGTTCCTGGGGCACCTGGGTGGCTCAGTGGGTTAAGCTGCTGCCTTTGGCTCAGGTCATGATCTCAGGGTCCTGGGATCGATTCCTGCATCGGGCTCTCTGCTCAGCGGGGAGCCTGCTTCCTCCTCTCTCTCTCTCTGCCTGCCTCTCTGCCTCCTTGTGATCTCTCTCTGTCAAATAAATAAATAAAATATTTAAAAAAAAAAAAAGCTAATAGGTCCTGTTTTCTAGTTTAGGGCCACCTAGCTGAAGCAGAGTTGGAGGATTATGATTGGTGCATGTTAGGATTCTTTGACAGGTGTTTCTTGGAAGTGCATGCTGACTTAGGTTTAGACTTCCGATGTAGGCCAGGCGACTAGGGCAACCCCTGTTTTGTGGGCCCCAATATACAAATTAACTTTATTGATATGTATGGATTATATGGCCCAGTGCATTGGCTAGAGCTGGGCTAAAACTTTTCTTTAACAATACTGTAACCAAAACGATGCAGGAATTCATCTAACAAGGCACTACTGACATTTTTGGCAAGACGATTCTGTTTTTCAAGTTTGTTCTGAGCATTTGCAGGACCTTTAGTCACTGTCTTCTAAACCACGGTAGTTGATTACAGCAGCTTCCAGTTTTTGTGATAACCACAACGCCTCCACACATTTCCAAATTGTCCTCTTTGAGGACCTCTGAACTATAGGATTTACATCTTTCACCATCTTCTATTCAGAAAACCATAATTAGTTATTTTAGATTACATCAGATTTTTACTGGGGACTTTGAATGTATAATGTTACTTAAATGTGTATGAACAAAGCCAGGTACAAACTTGTTCTGATAGCTCTTACAGTACTATAAAACAAAATAAAATTTGTAGTTAAATGACAATAAAGTCATAAGACCTGTAGAAAAAAGACCACTGTATGAAACATGTATGCAATGCTGACTGCTGTGGCCCACATCCCTGGGCTTTATAATACCTTTGATACCAAGGACTGTATGAGGTCTCCATTTTTTTTCCCACCACTTTTCTATTGTCAAGCCATTCTCAACTCTTACTTTGTACCACATGTCATGGCAAAATTTGGCCTTTTTTAGTGCAAATGCATCACCTAGATATAAAACCCACACCTAGTCTGTCCTCATTCATTCAAGGCTAAATAGTAGTGCTTGGTGCCAACACAACTATAAAACTAAATGTAGACACTAATGTTATGTGGCAATATTCAAACAAAGTTGATTGGTCGGGGCACCTGGGTTGCTCAGTGGGTTAAGCCGCTGCCTTTGGCTCAGGTCATGATCTCAGGGTCCTGGGATCAAGTCCCGCATCGGGCTCTCTGCTCAGCAGGGAGCCTGCTTCCCTCTCTCTCTCTCTGCCTGCTGCTCTGCCTACTTGTGATCTCTCTCTGTCAAATAAATAAATAAAATCTTTAAAAAAATAAAAGTTGGTTAGTCAAGAAATTCAGAAGTGTGTAAATTACAAAATGTTCACAGATTCACACTCTTCATTAGTAGAGTTTTTTTCTATGTGTCAACTCCGTCATTTGTCTCATGTCTGTGCAACCTGAAATATAAATTGGTTCCTTGCAGAGATATATACATTTTTCAATTTAAAGAATAATGAATATTAAAAACCTCAATGAATGCTTTCTGATAGGGGCACATTCTACCTTAAGTATTGCATTGGCAGTGTCAGCAAACATAATGTGGTAAGCATTCTTTATCTCCACAGTTGACCTTTATCACCATGGGTTTGAACTATGGAAGTCTACTTATCTGTTTTTCTATAAATACAATCCAGTACTCTTAATGTATTTTCCTTGTGATTTTCTTAACATTTTTCTCTAGCTTATGTATAAGAATACACCATATAATACATACAATGTACAAAATATGTATTCATTGACTGCTTTTGGTAGGGCTTCCCATCAACAGTAAACTATTAACAGTTAAGCTCTGAGGGGGTCAAAAGTTACAAGTGGATTTCTAACTATGCAGGCATCAGCACTCCTAACCCCTGTGTTGTTCAAGGTTCATGTATACTTAAAATTTTGCTGACAGCAAGGCATACAAAATTGTGTTTATGTAAAGTGTCATCTTCTCTTTGCATACAGCCTGAACTTATCCCTGCCTTATTCCTATCTAAAGGATTCCACTTGGCAGGAACATTCTTGACTGTGGAAAAGTTTAGGAACTAAACAGACTCAGCATATTTTATACAGCATCATCTGAGACTAAGTTTTGTGATTTGCATAGATTAATGAATACTTCCCAAAGCGTATTACTCAGAATCCTAGCTTTTTAAAATATGAACGGGTATTTGCAATATTGGGATTTATGAGAAATACGTTTTGGTCAGGTGAATAACTGAACACATACTTCTTTTAAGATTTTGATCTTTGTCCATGGTTCCCAGCTCATAGTTCCTCAAGTCCTTAGAATTTCCTGAACAGTAAGGACAATTGTAGCATCTTGTTATAATGGTCTCTTGTCCTCGGTTCCTGAAACTGCATCAAAGCCATGAAGGTTCTGTTATTCATAACAAGCTCCTTTCCACCATGACTGGGTTTATGTTAAACAAGGGAACTTCTAAAAAAATTTCAAAGTTTGGGGCTGGTTGCCAGGAGAACCAACAATGAATAGAGAGTTGGAACTGTCCCACCCCAATTTCCAGGGAGGGAAGGGGGGCTGATGGTTGAACCAATCACCAATGGCCAATTATTTAATCAATCATGCCTATGTAATGAAGCCTCCATACAAACCCTAAAAGACAGAATTAAGAATGCTTCTAGGTTGGTTTGGTAGACATACAAAGGTGCTGGGAAGTGGTACTACACACCCATGCCTTGCCCATGCATCTCTTCCACCTGGCCATTCCTGAGTTCTATCCTTTTATGATCAACTAGTGTTCTAATAAATAAAAGCTTAGTTTTGTGAACTGATCTAGCAAATTAATTTGAACTCAAGAAAGGAAGGGGTTATAGGAACTTCTGATTTATAGCTGGTTGGTCAAAAGCACAAATGATAACCTGGCTTTTTGATTAGTGTCTGAAGAGTTGGAGAAGTCTTACAGAACTGAGCCCTTTACCTGTGGAATAGGATGCTATCTCAGGGCAGATAGTGTCAGAATTGAGTTAAACTGTAAGATAACCAGTTGTTTCAGATTGCTTGTTGAATATGTGAGGAATCCTCTTCCCCATGGTGGAACTGGGGACTAGAACCCTCTAATGTTCTCATTAAAAAAAAAAAAAAAAAAAAAGTCTATCAATTAACTGTGTTAAGCAATTAAGCCCTTCATTATAGGACTTTGGAGTTTTTAATGTGCTAAAATATGTTGTGTGTCAAGAGGAAAGTGGACTATTCTCAAATTTGACCATAATCCTTTAAGAATACTGCTATTGTAATTATCATAAAAATGTCACGGATTGCATGGAGCACTGGGTGTGGTGCAAAAACAATGAATACTGTTACACTGAAAAGAAATTTTAAAAATTTTTAAAAATGTCAAATATGAATTGAAAACAATGTTACTGTAGCATGCAAAGCTCAAGTAGTCTAACAAAGCAAGAAATGGTTTTGGAGATTTTTTTGGCTCCACCCACTTCGTTAGCTTATGATCTGGGGCAAGGAGCTTAACCTCAAGTCTCATTTTCTACTTCTGAAAACATGAATCATAACTGGAATTATCTAACAGAATTGTTAAGTGGATTAAGTATGTACATACAAAGAGTTAGCAATCAATGTTTACTACTTTTTTCAGCTACTATTATTTCTCATAGGTGATTTGATTGCCTGTTTTTCTCTTTAGTGCAGTATTAATTCATCTACTTATCTATGTAATTGCTGAAAGTTAACCAACAATTATGAAAGATCCCAAAGAAAATATTCATTTATTCACTCCTTTATTCAATATTTGTTGAAAAATCTATACATGACTCACTGTGTTAAATTTGAAAATAGAGATGGGTGTGAACACAAAGTCCCCACTCTTAATATTCACAACTTCTAAGGGAGAATAACTGGAAGCAAATCAGAATAGAGTATCAGAATACGAAAGTCCATTATTTACAATGTGCAGATCTCATAGGGAAGGAGTAGTACACTATCTTAGAGGAAGAAAAAGCAGATTTGGTTTCTTGGAAGACACTGATAACTGACTTCAAATGTGAAAGATGACCCACAATGTTGGGGGTAAGAAAGGTGGAATAAAGAAAGCATTCTAGGACACCTGGGTGGCTCAGTGGGTTAAAGCCTCTGCCTTCAGCTCAGGTCATGATCCCAGGGTCCTGGGATCGAGTCCCATCTGCTGAGCAGGGAGCCTGCTTCCCTTCCTCTCTCTCTGCTTGCCTCTCTGTCTGCTTGTGATCTGTCTGTCAAATAAATAAATATATTCTTTAAAAAAAAAAAAAGAAGGCATTTTAGGTTCAGGAAATACCATATGGGCTTGAAACAGCATTGTGTGTCCTAGAAATTCTTGTTATTTCTATAGCACAAGGTATAGAAAGGGCTAAGGTAGATAGGACTGCAGAACGCACCATTCTTTTATAATAAACACATGCAATTTCTTTAAAATGTTGCCTTACTTTGCATTTCATTTTACAATTTCATTCTCAGCTGATGACATCAATTTACCCACCAACTCTAAGTTATAATAAGGAAAGCTAACTTATTGAGTATTTACTATGTGCCAGGCAACATTCTAAGAACTTTACATTTGATAACTCATTTAATTTTCACACTTTTGAGGTAGACACTAGTAACACACTTTACAAATAAGAAATCCAAGCCAGGAAGCTGTTAAATGGTCATGGAGCTACTCAATGACTGAGTTGAGATGGGCTCTAGAAATATATTTTTATTTTCACAGCATTCTCTCTCCTGCTATCTAGTATTATTATTCACTCTGTCTGTTCTCCCTAGCACAAGATGGCATGATTCTTACATGGTGTCTGTCTCTCAATGTTTTGCCAGTTTCCTTTATAGCAATTATTTTTCTGTTTTCTTGTTGGCTCTGTAGATCTCCTTCACTAATATATAATAAGGTCCTTGTCCGGAGTACACTACTGAACTCCAAGTTTTAGCAATGTTACCTAATATAAACTCTTTCTTGTTTTGTTCTGTTTTAACTCTTGTTAACAAACAGTGTAATATTAGCTTCTGGAGTAGAATTCAATGATCTATCACTTACACATAACAGCCAGTGCTCATCACAACAAGTGCCCTCTTTAATACCCATCACCCACCTAATATAAGTATTTAATCAACACAGTAAAGGGATTTCTATTTTAAAAAGAAAGTTGGAAGGGGAGGTGAATCACGAGAGACTATGGACTCTGAAAAACAATCTGAGGGGGTTGAAGGGGCGGGGGTGGGAGGTTGGGGGAACCAGGTGGTGGGTATTAGAGAGGGCACGGATTGCATGGAGCGCAGGGTGTGGTGCAAAAACAATGAATACTGTTATGCTGAAAATAAATTTTAAAAAATTAAAAAAAAATAAAACAAGGCACCTGGTGGCTCAGTTGTTAAGTGTCTGCCTTTGGCTCAGGTCATGATCTCAGGGTCCCAGGATGGAGTCCTCTGTCAGGCTTCCTGTTCAGTGGGAAATCTGCTTCTCCCTCTGCCCCCATGCTCATGATCAAAAGAATGGAAAAAAAGAGAAGAGAAGAGAAAAGAAAAATTGTTCAGGAGAAAAGTTGTGCTTCTTGCCTAGAATTTTATAATTGAAGAGTGCTAAAGCCATAATTTGAATACATTTTACTTAAAGTAGGTATTCTATAATAGATATCTGCTCCACAGATTTTTAGTTTGGTTGTTCCTAAGATCAACACTCTGCAAACTCTAATCCTGCCCCAAATTAAAACCACTATCATGGGTGACTACATTACTTGGTCTTCCTATCCCTTTGTTAGTAAGCAAGTCAAGTTTCCATTCCTAAGGGAGAGACCAGCCCTGGGGCAGCTCCACACACTCGGAAGGCTACACTCGGAGACCTGTTGCGTCCACCAGCCCGTCCCCGCCATGTTAAGGAGTCTGGTGGGGCTGAGGGGGGCACCAGCAGCCCTGACCCTGCCCGTAGGAGCTGGCCTCACTACACTCGGGAAAGCAAAGCCTATTCCATGATACTCCTACCTGCTGAGGAGGAGGAGGAGGAAACCCTGGGTACTAGACCTGACAAGCGACGGCCCCTGGAGAGGGGGGAGACAGAGCTGGCCCCATCCTTTGAACAGCGGGTACAAGTGATGCTCCAGAGGATTGGCATGAGCAGAGGCAGCGGGAGTGCCGAAGGCAAGAGGAAGCAAAGCAAGGACCAAGAGATCTAGAAGGCTGGCTCGGATGGTGATATTATGGACAGCTCCGCCGAGGCCCCTCCCATCTCGATCAAGTCCCGCACCCACTCTGTGTCCGCTGACCCCTCGTGCAGACCTAGTCCAGGAGGCCAAGGGCTTGAGTCTACTAGCTGGAAGACACTGGGGCAGCAGCTGTATGCAGAGCTCAGGGGCCGTGGTTGGGGCCAACAGGATGGTCCTGGGCCCCCCTCTCCTTGTCCCAGCCCCAGCCCGCAAAGAGTCAGCCCCTCCCCAGAGAGCCTGGGTCTCCTGGAGGACCCTTGCTTGGGCCCCAGGAATGAAGATGGCCAGCTGAGGCCTCGGCCTCTCTCAGCAGGGCGACGAGCAGTGTCTGTGCATGAGGACCAGCTCCAGGCCCCTGTTGAACGGCCCCTGCGGCTACAGCGCTCCCCTGTCCTCAAGCGGAGACCAAAGCTTGAGGCACCTTCATCTCCAAGCCTAGGATCTGGCCTTGGAGCCCAACCTCTGCCCCCACAGTCTGAGCCAAACCCATCCTCCCCAGCCACAGACCAAAGAGGCGGCGGCCCCAACCCCTGACCCTCTCCTTTTCCTGCCGCATGAGATTATTTTATTAAAAAACTCAAAGGAAAAAAAAAAAAACACCATTTTCTGTTCCTCAATATATATTCCTTTTAAACTAGGGCAGTCTCAACCTAGCAGTTCTTTTGCCAAATCCTGCAGATATATTTTGTTTGGCCAACATAGTAGTCTTTTAAAGGATTGAATTTCAAGGTCTTAAGATTGAGCGAGCACTCACCAGTCTCACAGAGTTTAGGTCCCTCCCTACCGCCTCATACTGGACTTCTTGACACATTTATTTTATTAAAAAAAAAAATAGCAGAAATGCTGGCAGCAAAGCAAGATTAACTGGTTCTGGGTCTCTCATACTGCGGATGGAAATGAAAGTTTTACAGCTGCTTGGGAAGCCAATCCAGCAGCATTTTTAAAATAAAAATATATCTAGACTCTATAAGCCTATAATCCTCAATAATTTGGTGAATTTGTCATTTTAAAATTTGGCTTCCAGCAAATTGATTTGATTAATTGGCTTCTTTCCAGAATTCAGTAATGTTAGATATTGTTTTCATTTGAATTTTTAATTGCTGGTTGTGGTGAATGCTGTGGTGTACTGCCTAGATACCCCTTTAGGACCACGGCACTTATTTTCCCGGCTGCTAGTACTGTTGGCTGCTGAAATGCTCACAGCTGCAATCTTCTCTGAGAATTGCCCTTGGCCTAAAAAGTTGCCTCCCTCAAGGTTATGTATCTTGCCCAAAGGTAGCAGCATCCAGCCACTGATTGGTACAAGATTACAAAGGCCCAGGCCCCTAGCCTCAGTTTTGGAAAATTCTGAAGGGCCATCCCAGCTCCAGAGCTTCTGGTGGGATCAGATGAGGAATCTGTTGCAACTTTATTGCAATTCACCTCCGTCCTTTGTTCGGCCGACCCCCACATTTCCCTTAACCCTTGCAGGTGTTGTTTCCCACTACAATCCCAGCCAACCTCCTGAATCCAGATTTCCCTCTTTGTAAGAATCTATTATTCAGAAACCCAATATAACACATTAGTGCTACTGAATAACATTTTTAAAGAAAAGCAAGTCTAAATGTTCTGCAAAATGCAAAATTAATACATCCTCTCATCTGCTGAAAAATATAAAATGCCACTCACCCTCTGCCACAGAAGTAAGAGTCTTAATACCTAGATAAATACACAAAAAAATGATTTATTGTAGTTTTGCTCCTGATATCCCAAAGCTAGGAATGACTTTCCACTCTCCAAATAAAGGAGCTAACTAAATGATTTAGAATGCACTAACACCATAGAGTATTATGGAGTATTTTTAAAAACAGTGAATTGGAGCAATATTGGTTGACTTAGTAGGATGTTTTGAGGTTTTCTCTGAGTAAGAGAAACAAAGATGCAAAGGTGTGTGTGTTAAAGGTGTGTACAAGTATATGTATATGAATACTTTTGTGAATGTAGAGAAAAGTAGAGCATTAATGTGGGTTTTGTGGTGGGAATATATAGATACGTTTTGTTGTCTCACAAACTGAAAAAAGCACATTCCATTTGCAATTTGAGAATTAGCTGATGAAGAAAAGTTTCAATTAAACTGAAGTTTAAGTTCAGGAGAGGAAGATGGTAGCAGAATAGAAGGACCCTACGCTTGTCTAGTCCCAGAAACAGAGCTATGTAATAATCAGATCATCCTAAATACCCCCAGAAATTGACCTGAAAACTGTCAGAACAGACTCCACAACTAAAGGGAAAGAAGAGGCCACACTGAAGAAGGTAGGAAGTTTTGAGACAAGGTTTAGGGGAGAAATGGGTCATGGGTGCTATCGGGGGAGGGATTTTTGGTTGTAGAGAAGGAGCAGTGAGAGAGCGGGAAGGAGAGAGAGGAGCACACAGGGGGACTCACAAGGAGAATGTTTCCCGAAAGTCACTGGCTTAAAAAACGTGAAAGGCTGAATTTTGTGAGCTCGTGCAACCAGTGGAGCTTAAAGCCTGGAGTTTTAAGATAGAGCTCACAGGACACTGTGTTGCTTCTAGAGAGAAGGCAAGCAAACAACACAGGGGAAGACTTTGGAAATAGCCATCTGAAGAGTGCCTGGGGCACACAAGGGGAGAATTATTTCCTCCTAGAACACATCCCCGAGAGGCATTGTTCACCTCAAATGCCTCTCCAGGAACAAAGGAGCCGGCTGGCAAATATTTGCCTCCCTGCCACTCACAGACATGCGGAGCCTCTGCAGGAAACAGTGCAGTGCCAACACTGCCTACCTAAAAAGCCCCAACTCCCTTCACTCTGGCAGAACTGGCCTTCTCAGTCATGCCTGCCTCAGTTCCAGCATAGCAGGTCTCCCCAAGAAGACCAGCACAAACCCCTTCCCGCACTATGGTCTTCCAATCAGACAGTTCTGCAGGGCCTCAGTTCTGCTGGAGGTGGTATCAGGTCTGATTTCATAAGCACACGAGAACGCACCTAGCTAATACTCACCATATTCAGGCCAGGGACCAAAAACTGCGCATAGCAAGCAAGGAGAGCCTCTGCAGACAACTGGCCTGAAGGATAGAGCAGCCAGAACACAACAGCAGAGTGCCTGCTGCACACACCAGAGACACTCCCTGAAGCACTGGGCTCTGGGAACTACATGGCCCCTTCTTCATAAGGCCATTACTTTCAGGAGCAGGAGACATAATTGGATTTTCTAGCACAAAGAAGAAAGCAGAGACTTAGACTACTTGGAAAGATGGAGGAATTTATCCCAAATGAAATCACAACACAAAGGCATAGGCCAGAGATCTAAGTGAAACAGGTATAAGTAACATGCCTGAAGGAGAATTTAAGGCAACAATCATAGGGATGGATACTCACTGGGCTTCAGAATAGAATAAAAAACATCAATGTGACCCTTACTACAGAGATAAAAGTCAAGAAAGAAGCAGTCAGAGGTAAAGAGTGCAATAAATGAGATTAGAAACAGGCTTGATGCAATGAACTGCAGGCTGGAAGAAGCTGAGAAATGAATTAATGACCTAGAAGATGAAGTGATGGAAAATAATGAAGCTGAACAAAAGAGAGAAAGAATTATGCTACATGAGAATAGACCGGGAATTCAGTGGTTCCATCAAATGTAATGACATTCATATTATAGGATTCCCAGAAGAGAGAAAAGGAGGCAGAAAATTTATTTCAAAAAATAATAACAGGATAAACATGCCTAATCTGGGGAAGGAAATAAACATCTATATCCAAGAGGAACAGAGAACTCCCATAAGAAATCTACAAAAGCAGGCCAATACCAAGACATATTATAGTTAAATTTGCAAAACACAGTGATAAGAAAAAATCTTAAAAACAACAAGACAAAAGAAATCCTTAATTTACAAGGTAAGACCCATAAGGCTAGCTGGAGATTTCTCAACAGAAACGTGGCAAGCCAGAGGGAGTGCCAAGATATATTCAACGTAGTCAATGGGAAAAATCTGCAGCCAAGAATGCTCTATGCAGAAAGCCTACCATTCAGAATAGAAGAGATATACAGTTTTCCAGACAAAAACTAAAGAAGTCTGTGGCTGCTAACCCAGCCCTGCAAGAAATATTAAAGGAGACTCTGAATGTAAAGGAAAGAGCCAAAATGACAAAGACAAGAAAGGATCAGAGAAAATCTACAGAAGCAATGAAAAACAAGTAATAAAATAGCAATAGATACATATCAGTATTCTGAATGTAAATGGACTAAACACTCCAATCAGAAGACACAGGGTGTCAGAAGGAATTAAAGTAATAAGATCCATTTATATCCTGCAAGACTCATTTTAGACCCAAGGACACCTGAATTGAAAAGAGAGGACAGAGAAACATATATTATGCAAATGGGTATGAAAAGAATGCTGGAGTAGTAATACTTGTGTCAGACAAAATAGACTTTAAAACTAAGATAGTAACAAGAGATGAAGAAGAACATAATATAATAATAAAAGGGACAACCCAACAAGATGACATAACAATTATAAATATTTATGTACCCAACATGTGAGCACCCAGATATATAAAACAAGAGCATAAAAGAACTAATAAATAATAAAATAATATTAAGGGATTTTAATGCCCCACTTATATCAATGGACAGATCATCTAAACAGAATATTAACAAGGAAACAATGGCTTTGAATGATATACTGGACCAGATGGACTTAGCAGACATATTCAGGACATTCCATCTTAAAATAGCAGAGTACACATTTTTTACAAGTACACACTAAACATCCTTCACAATAGATCTCACATTAGGTCACAAACCAGGCCTCAACTCATACAAAAAGATTGAAATCATACCATGTAACTTTTCTGACCACAATGTTATGAAACTAGAAGTCAAACTCAAGAAAAAGTTTGGGAAGGTCACAAATTCATGGAGGTTAAACATGCTACTAAGCATTGCTTAGGGTCGACAAGGAAATCAAAGAAGAAATTTTTAAAATACATGGAAACACGGGCAGCAACCTCTTCGACCTCTGCCGCAGCAACATCTTCCTAGGAACAACGCCAAAGGCAAGGGAAGCAAGGGCAAAAATGAACTACTGGGATTTCATCAAGATCAAAAGCTTTTGCACAGCAAAGGAAACAGTTAACAAAATCAAAAGACAACTGACAGAATTGGAGAAGATATTTGCAAACGACATATCAGATAAAGGACTAGTGTCCAGAATCTATAAAGAACTTAGCAAACTCAACACCCAAAAAACAAATAATCCAATCAAGAAATGGGCAGAGGACATGAACAGACATTTCTGCAAAGAAGACATCCAGATGGCCAACAGACACATGAAAAAGTGCTCCATATCACTCGGCATCAGGGAAATACAAATCAAAACCACAATGAGATATCACCTCACACCAGTCAGAATGGCTAAAATCAACAAGTCAGGAAATGACAGATGCTGGCGAGGATGCGGAGAAAGGGGAACCCTCCTCCACTGTTGGTGGGAATGCAAGCTGGTGCAGCCACTCTGGAAAACAGCATGGAGGTTCCTCAAAATGTTGAAAATAGAACTGCCCTATGACCCAGCAATTGCACTATTGGGTATTTACCCTAAAGATACAAATGTAGTGATCCAAAGGGGCACATGCACCCGAATGTTTATAGCAGCAATGTCCACAATAGCCAAACTATGGAAAGAACCTAGATGCCCATCAACAGATGAATGGATCAAGAAGATGTGGTATATATACACAATGGAATACTATGCAGCCATCAAAAGAAATGAAATCTTGCCATTTGCAACAACATGGATGGAACTAGAGCGTATCATGCTTAGCGAAATAAGTCAAGCAGAGAAAGACAACTATCATATGATCTCCCTGATATGAGGAAGTGGTGATACAACATGGAGGCTTAAGTGGGTAGAAGAAGAATAAATGAAACAAGATGGGATTGGGAGGGAGACAAACCATAAGTGACTCTTAATCTCACAAAACAAACTGAGGGTTGCTGGGGGGAGGGGGTTTGGGAGAAGGGGGTGGGATTATGGACATTGGGGAGGGTATGTGATTTGGTGAGTGCTGTGAAGTGTGTAAACCTGGTGATTCACAGACCTGTACCCCTGGGGATAAAAATATATGTTTATAAAAAATAAAAAATTAAAAAAAAATACATGGAAACAAATGAGAATGAAAACACAAGTGCACAAAATCTTTGGAATGCAGGAAAAGCAATCCCAGAGGGAAGTATATAGCAATACAAACCTATCTCAAGCAGCAAGAAAAACATCAAAACAACATATACCTATACCTAAGGGAGCTAGAAAAAGAACAAATGAAGCCTAACACCAGCAGGAAGGAAATAGTAAAGATTAAAGCAGAAATAAATGATATACCAGCCAGAAGAAAAAACAGACCAATGAAACAAGGAGCTGGTTCTTTGAAAATATTAATAAAATTGAATAAGCTCTAGCCAGACTTATCAAAAGGAGAAAGGACCCAAATAAATAAAAATCACAAAGTAGAGAGGACAAATAACAACCAACACCACAGAAATACAATTATAAGAGAGTATTACAGAAAACTATACACCACCAAATTGCACAACTTGAAAGAAATGGATACATTCCCAGAAACATATAAACTGAAACAGGAATAGAAAATTTGAACAAGGGGTGCCTGGGTGGCTCGGTGGGTTAAAGCTTCTGTCTTCGGCTCAGGTCATGATCCCAGGGTCCTGGGATCAAGCCCCTCATGGGGCTCTCTGCTCAGCAGGGAACCTGCTTCCCGCTCTCTCTCTGCCTACCTCTCTGCCTACTTGGATCTCTGTCTTTCAAATAAATAAATAAATATCTTAAAAAAAAGAAAGAAAAGAAAACTTGAACAAACTGATAACCAGCAAAGAAATTGAAATAGTCAAAATTGAAATAGTAGTCAAAAATCTCCCAACAAACAAAAGTCCAGGGCAGATGGCTTTCCAGGGGAATTCTACCATTTAAAGAAGAGTTAATACATATTCTTTTCAAACCCTTCCAAAAAATAGAAAAGAAAGGAAAACTTCCAAACTCATTCTATGAAGTCAGCATTACCCAGATACCAACACCAGATAAAGAAGCTACCAAAAAAGATAGCTACCGGCCAATATCACTGATGAAAGTGGGTGCAAAAATTCTCAACAAGATACTACCAAACTTAATACAACAATACTTAAAAAAAATCATTCACCACAATCAAGTGGGGTTCATTCCTGTGTTGCAAAGTGGTTCTGTATTCATGAAACATGACACACCGCATTAATAAGAGGATAAGAACCAAATGATCATTTCAATAGATGCAGTCAAAGCATTTGACAAAGTATAACACTCAAGATACAAACCCTCAATAAAGGTGGTTTAGAAGGAATATACTTCAACAAGTAAAGCCCATATGTGAAAAATCTACAGCTAATATCATCTTCAATGAGGAAAAAGTGAGAGCTTTTCTAGGAACAAGACATGATGATGATGTCCACTCCTGCTACATTTGACATAGTTCTAGAAGTCCTAGCCACAGCAATCAGACAACAAAAAGAAATAAAAAGCATCCAAATCAGCAAGGTAGAAGTCAACTTTTCACTATTTCTGGATGATATGATACTATATATACTAAACCCGAAAGAGTCCACAAAAAAAGTACTAGAACTGATAAATGAATTCAGTAAAGTCACAAGATACAAAGTCGATGACACAAATCTGCATCTTTATATACCAATAGTGAAGCAGCAAAAAGAGAAATTAGGAATCAATCTCATTTACAATTGTACCAAATGGAATGGAATATTACTCAGGCATAAAAAGAATGATATCTTGCCATTTGCAACAATATGGATGGAATTAGGGAGTATTATGCTATGTGAAATGAGTCAGAAAGACAAATACCACATGATTTCATTCATACGTGGAATTTAAGAAACAAAACAAATAAGCAAAGGAAAAAGAGACAAACCAAGAAACACACCTAACTATAGAGAACAAACTGGTGGTTACCAGAAGGGAGGTGAGTGGGGGAGATGGGTGAAATAGGCAATGGGGGTTAAGGAGCACATTTGTGATGAGCACTGGGTGATTTATGGAAGTGTTGAATCACTGTGTCATACACCTGAAACTACTATAACACTGTATGTTAGCTATGCTGGAATTTAAATAAACTCTTAAAATAAAGTTTCAATGTCCATATAACTAAATACAAATTTAAGCTAAAATAGTTCATTGTTGGGAGCCGGCCTATTTGCTAGAAAGCTATTCATTGAAATCCAATCTATCAGAAGATGAGTTTTCCAAATTAAGTTCTAATTTTTTCTGCCTCTGCCCCTTGCTGTTGTATCTCTCAAGTAGTAGGCCACTACATCAAAGACTAATGATATACTGGATGGTGATTAACAAAACATAATAAAAAAAAAAAAAGTAGCAAGCCAAATGCAGCTCCTTCTTCATTCTCCTACCACATCTACCCCTGTCACTCCCCTGCCTGACTTCACTTCTGCCTCTATCCTCACTTCCCTAAAAAAAGTCCTTTTGTAGACTTAAACCTTCTTCCTTCCTAACAATATAAAGCCTATAGTGAACCATCCTAAACCAGATTTCAATCTCTTGTCTTCTGGTTGGCAGGGAATTGCATATTTAGTAAGTTGATTGTCAGGGAATTTAGTATACATGAATCTACCTAGCTGCATTAGGATATTGATAAGAAGCCTTAAGATTAAGGTACTACTATTTGCCCCATTTTATAAATGAGGAAATTCGAACTTAAGAGTGTTTAATTTGCCCACAGACACATAGTTAATAAGTGGCAGAGCTAGGATTCAAATTCAGATCCTAGTGACATTAAGATCAGAATTATTTGATATAAAAATAAAATACTGTCCCTCTTCAAGTTAGTTAATGTAAAAATAAATAGTATCACTGATGATATTCTCAGATGTGCTCGAGGAAATTGTTTCAATTTTTCTGGAGGGTAGGTTTCTAATAAGATTTTTTAAAACCTTTCAAATATACACTGGGTGTGGTGAAAAAATAACGAATACTGTTATGCTGAAAATAAATTAAAAAAATACACACTATGAGTAAGCAGGGAATTCTTCTCTTAGGCAGGATTCTGCCCTCAGAACATTATTGGGCAAGTAAAAATGAAGATTTTTCTTCAAGTGCTGCTTCAAATAGAAAAAATGAAAACAACCTAAATATCCAATAATAAAATCCAAGAATCTTTGTGTTAGCACAAAAACAAGGAAAGTGGTATACAATGAACTTTAAATTTTTATGTAATTTATATAAAAAATGCATAGATCTTAAGTTTATTTTTTATTGTGTTATGTTAGTCACTAGACGGTACATGATAAATTTTTAATGTAGCATTCCATGATCTTAAGTTTAATAGCTTGTCAATTAGATCTACCCAAATTACCAACAACCAAGACAAGATAAATAACATTTCAATTACTCCCAAATTCTCTGGTATCCCTTTCAGGTTGATTCCCATGTCTACAGGCAACCATTTTCTGGTTTCTTGTACTTCACATAAATGGAATCATCAAGTACATATACTGGTATGTTCGAATTCTCTTGCTCAAACTGACATTTCTGAAGTGTGTTACCACGATCTCAAGTATCACTAGTTCACTCTTTTTTATTGCCAAGTAGCATTCCTTTCTGTAAATTTACCATAATTTGTTTATCCATTTTGCTGATGACCATTTGGGGTTTTTTTTTTTACTATTATCAATAACATTATGAACATTTGAATATTTGTGTCCAAGTCTTTATGTGGACATATATTTTCATGTCTTCTTCATAAATACTGGGGAATTCCTGGGTCAAAAGTAAATGTATGTTAATTTTATAAAAACTTATCAAACCATTTCCTAAAACAGTTAGACCATTTTATACAATCATCACTAACTTGTGAAAGTTCCAGTTGCTTAGCATTCTCTGAGACTGGTATTTTCAGTCTTTCCAATTTTAGACATTCGAGTACATGTGAAATTGCATTTCAGAGTGGTTTAAAGTTCTACTTCATTGGTGACTAATGTCCAACACCATTTCATGTGCTCATTGGTTATCCATCTATCTTTTGTCAAGCACCTGTTCAAGGGGCACCTGGGTGGCTCAGTGGGTTAAAGCCTCTCCTTCAGTTCAAGTCATGATCCCAGGGTGCTGGGATAGAGCCCCACATCGGGCTCTCTGCTCAGCCAGGAGCCTGCTTACCTTCCTCTCTCTCTCTGCCTGCCTCTCTGCCTACTTGTGATCTCTGTCTGTCAAATAAATAAATAAAATCTTTAAAAAAAAAAAAAAAGCAGCTGTTCAAGTTTTACATTCTTTTTAAATGGGGTTGGTCTTAATACTGTTTTAATATTCTTTATATTTTTACTTATAAATTCTTTATATAATTTCTAAACTATTAAACAAGAAATATCACTATTCATAATTACAAGACAACCAGGGTTTTATATAAAGTATTTAATTATAATATAAACAGTCACCTGCCATCCTGACCCAGCACCAACAGCATTTTATCAACTCTTCACTTTTTCTTATATTATTTCTTCCATTTTTCTAAATATGCACATACCTGCTATTCTTCCCCCCATTGTAAACACTTTTTATTTTTTGTCCTATAAGGAAAATTAAAATTTTTGCTTTCTTTCACCATGATCATCCATTAAGAATTTTCCTGTGACATAAATATAGATAATGTTTTTATTAAATCAGTTCAGCATCTATATTAGAACTACATGAGTACTGTTCATGGCATATTCACTTTAGGTACAATGATTGTTTAAATTTTTTGTTTAGAGTTTATAATTGCCTTATTTTTGTGCCTTATCTCCCCCACCCTCCTACTCCTAACTATGCTATAAAAGTCATTCTCAGTAAGGGGACATACATAAAGTAATCCATTAACTCAACTTTTTCTGGAGGGGAGCCATCCTTCCCAGAGGGTACCAGCCACCTGCTCTACTCTCAGCTACTGTTTTCTCCAAGCCTGATGCACAATTCTTATCATAGAAATCTCCTTCAGTGTGATCTCTTCTCTTTCATTCTAGCTCAGGTATAGTCTTCATTCTTGGCTTAATCTCTTTCAGAGAGTCACACTTTCCACATATTTCCTTACAGAGTCTATAAAAGTGAATTTTTTGAGAGGTGAGCCTATGGAAATGGACTAATTCTACCCTTACCTTGTATGAGAATTTGGCTAGTATACAATTCAAGGTTATAAATACTTTCCCTTAGAATATTA
Organism: Mustela lutreola; assembly: GCF_030435805.1. Lineage (NCBI taxonomy): Eukaryota > Metazoa > Chordata > Mammalia > Carnivora > Mustelidae > Mustela > Mustela lutreola. The sequence goes on along the minus strand of NC_081308.1, from coordinate 125,816,655 downwards.
GGGTGATTTTCATGGTTTTATCATAGAAACTTCCTTTTTAAAGTTTTTTAAAAATTTTTATTTATTCATTTGTTAGAGAGAGAGAGAGCACAAGCAGGGGGAGCAGCAGAGAGACAGACAGAGCAGAGAGAGAAGCAGGCTCCCCGCTGAGCAAGAAGCCTGACGCAGGGCTCAATCCCAGGACCCCAGGATTACGACCTGAGCCGAAGGCAGCTGCTTAACCAACTGAGCCACCAAGGCATCCCTTGTCATAGAAACTTCTAATGCCACTGTGATTACAGATAGTTGATACAAGTGTTTTAAAAAGCGATTTTTCGTTATCTACTAAAGAGAACTTCTAAAGCCAAACAAATGTATACTGACCTAACAGTACCAGTTCTAGACATATGCCCTATAAAATAGGTACATATACTAAGTGGAAGATATCTGTACATAACTGTTCATAACAGTATTTTTCCTAATAGCCAAAATCTACAACTTACCTAAATGTCTTTTAACAGTCAAATGGATAAACTGTGATATATTTATCCATTGGAACATTAAACAATAAGAATGAACAATCTACAACTATATGTAATGACATGGGTGAATCTCGATGTTCAGCAAAATATGACAGACATAAAAGCATACACACTATGTGATTCTATTTCATAAACTGCAAAACTGGAAAAATGAATACTCTTGTTAGAAATCAGGATAACATTAGCCTTGGCAGGAGATAGTTACTAGAAGCATGTGCTGTATTTGTGATATGACTAATGTTCTGTTTCTTGATCTGGGTGGTGGTTACGAGAATGTGTAATTTTTAAAGTCAAACTTTACATTTATGACATGTACACGTTCCTGTATGTGAGTTGTATCTCATTAAAATATCCCAGAGAAGTTTTCAGCTTTGACTTAGTTTTTTATTTTAAATTTTACATATTGGAATCGTTTTAGATTCACAGGTGAGTTTCATAGATAGTACAGACTTCTTGTATCCTCTTCACTCAGTTTCCTTATAATTAACATCTTATGTAACTATATTACATTTTTCAAAACTAAGAGATTAACATTGGGACAACATTATAGACTAAACTACAGACTTTATTCATAGTTCACCAGTTTTTTCCACTATGTCCTTTTACCATTCCAGAATCCAATTTAAGAGATCATGTTGCATTGGCTCAGTAATCTTTAATACATCTGATAAGTTGTTGTTTTTTTTTTCAAAGACGGAGAGAGGGCAGGGGTAGAGGGAGAGAGAGAGAGAGAAAATCTCAAGCAGACTCCATGCCCAGCACAGAGTCCAATGCAGCGCTCGATCTCCTGACCCTGAGATCAAGACCTGAGCTGAAACCAACGGACACTTAACCAACTTAGCCACCCAGGCACCTCCTGATAAGTCTTTTTTTTTTTTTAAACAGTGTATTTACAGAAACAAAAAATGTAGATCACATTGCCCAACATTATCAGAATTGCTAAATTCTATATGTTGTAATAACATCCAGGAATTATAACTGAGAAATATCTGATAACAAAATACATAAAATGTGGTCAATACTGTGATCCCAATGATATTGTTACATTATCATGTATGTAAACACAAAACTTTTCTAGAAATGTATTAAAATGACATTAGTAGCTATATTTGGGTTATAATGATTATGGGTTATTTTCATATTCTCTTTAAACTTTCCTGGGTGGCAACCCTTCTCAACCAGCTCACCAAGGAGCATTATGCCTTAATGTTCTTAAGTGGGAGTTAGCCACATTTTTCTATAAAGGAGTGCCAGATAGTAATTATTTTAGATACTGCAGGCCATATGGCTCTTTCACAGCAACTGCTCAACTATGCCATTGTAGTGTGAAAACAGCCATAGACAATGGCAAACACCCATGAAATTAATGGGTGTGGCTTGTTCCAATAAAACTATTTACAAACCAGGCAGCAGGTCAGGTTTAGCCTGTGGGCTGCAGTCTTCCCAGCCCTATTCTACAAGCATCTGTCCTATTCACCCAGTGTTGTAGTAACTATGCACTTTCCTCAGAGAATTAAGAAAACAGTTATTCCAGTTATTTTCTGTTGGGCTTAATCCCTTCACTGAAGTTATTAAGAAAGATTTCCATATTTTCTAAATTCTCAGAAAACAACCAGCTACTTAAATAATCAGCATTTTCTTTTAAAATCATGCATTTTTAAATGAAATCAATATAATATGGAGGAGGACAAGAAGAGGATGAGAGAAATACTGACACAAAGGTTGTGCAAAAATGATATTCAGAAGAAAGGAAGAACACTGGTTATAGAAAGGCATGGATGGATTCCAGAGGTTTTCAAGTTTGACAAACGGGAGCACCTGGGTGGCTTGGTTGGTTAAGTGTCTGTCATGGGCTTAGGTCATGATCTCAGGGTCCCGGAGTTGAGCCACACATCAGACTCCTTTCTCATCGGGGAGTTTGCTTCTCCCTCTCCCTCTGGGTTAGCATGTACTTTCTCTCTCCTCCTCCCCACATAAGACAAATAAAATCTTTTTTTAAAAAAGTTCAATAAACAGAAATTGATGACTCATTGGCTGTGAGGGGAGTGGAATTACTTCATTGATTCTGACTTGTGTACTAGATAGATGGTGCTACAATTTACTCTAAATGAGAAATATAGATACAAAAAATATGTGAAGAATACCAGTTGGGAAACTTCTCTAAGTGCCTGTTTTAGAGACTCTGTAGTAATATTTTCCAAGTGCTCTCTGATAACCATCCATTACTTGGGTCTTGAATTGAGAGATGGTTGTGAGACAGTACCCCTTATACTGCATCTCAGATAACTTCAAAGACTTTCAAACAAGCATAGGATCCGGTTAATTAACTATTACATATGTATCTTCAGGAAATATAAAACAGAGAGTCATTTTGGTATTTACCAAGATGAGAACAAAGCCTCCCACCTGTTTTTAGCTCTCTGTAATAATCCACCTTATAAAACCTCTATGATTCTAGCTGTCAAGTGAAATGTTGGACAAGAGATCCATTACTTATTAACCAAAACGTCTTAAATCTATGTTTTACTAACAGTATTTCATTTATACATCCTAAAGATTTTATGATAAAGCTGGGATATATATATATATATATATATATATATATATATATATATATATATATATAAAATAAGCATACATAAATTCATTATATAGCCTCCAAATATATGGGAAATTTTTAAAAATGGGAAAAGATACATTGGTGAGAGAACTGATGGAAACAAGTAAAACAATCATGACCATGACAAAATTCACCAAAATAAATCAGCTTTGTCTTTTACATTCTCTTTCTTTTTTTTTTAATTTTTTATTTCTTTTCAGCGTAACAGTATTCATTGTTTTTTCACCACACCCAGTGCTCCATGCAATCCGTGCCCTCTCTAATACCCACCACCTGGTTCCCCCAACCTCCCACCCCCTGCCCCTTCAAAACCCTCAGATTGTTTTTCAGAGTCCATAGTCACTCATGGTTCACCTCCCCTTCCAATTTCCCTCAACTCCCTTCTCCTCTCCATCTCCGCTTATCCTCCATGCTATTTGTTATGCTCCACAAATAAGTGAAACCATATGATAATGGACTCTCTCTGCTTGACTTATTTCACTCAGCACAATCTCTTCCAGTCCCGTCCATGTTGCTACAAAAGTTGGGTATTGATCCTTTCTGATGGAGGCAGAATACTCCATAGTGTATATGGACCACATCTTCCTTATCCAATCGTCCGTTGAAGGGCATCTTGGTTCTTTCCGCAGTTTGGCAGCCATGGCCATTGCTGCTAGAAACATTGGGGTACAGATGACCCTTCTTTTCACAACATCTGTACCTTTGGGGTAAATACCCAGGAGTGCAATTGCAGGGTCATAGGGAAGCTCTATTTTTAATTTCTTGAGGAATCTCCACACTGTTTTCCTAAGTGGCTGCACCAGCTTGCATTCCCACCAACCGTGTAAGAGGGTTCCCCTTTCTCCACATCCCCTCCAACACATGTTGTTTCCTGTCTTGCTAATGTTGCCATTCTAACTGGTGTAAGGTGGTATCTCAATGTGGTTTTAATTTGAATCTCCCTGATGGCTTGTGATAATGAACATTTTTTCATGTGTCTGATAGCCATTTGTATGTCTTCATTGGAGAAGTGTCTGTTCATATCTTCTGCCCATTTTTTGATATGATTATCTGCTTTGTGTGTGTTGAGTTTGAGGAGTTCTTTATAGATCCTGGATATCAACCCTTTGTCTGTACTGTCATTTGCAAATATCTTCTCCCACTCGATGGGTTGCTTCTTTGTTTTGTTGACTGTTTCCTTTGCTGTGCAGAAGCTTTTGATCTTGAGGAAGTCCCCAAAGTTCATTTTCGCTTTTGTTTCCTTTGCCTTTGAAGACATATCTTGAAAGAAGTTGCTGTGGCTGATATCAAAGAGATTACTGCCTATGTTCTCCTCTAGGATTCTGATGGATTCCTGTCTCACGTTGAGGTCTTTTATCCATTTTGAGTTTATCTTTGTGTACGGTGTAAGACTCTTGGATTGGAAGAATAAACATTGTTAAAATGTCTATACTGCCTAGAGCAATCTATACTTTTAATGCCATTCCAATCAAAATTCCACCAGTATTTTTCAAAGAACTGGAGCAAATAATCCTAAAATTTGTATGGAATCAGAAGAGACCCCAAATTGCTAAGGAAATGTTGAAAAACAAAAATAAAACTGGGGGCATCACGTTACCTAATTTCAAGTTTTATTACAAAGCTGTGATCACCAAGACAGCATGGTACTGGCATAAAAACAGAACATAGACCAGTGGAACAGAGTAGAGACCCCAGATATGGACCCCCAACTCTATGGGCAAATAATCTTCAACAAAACAGGAAAAAATATACAGTGGAAAAAAGACAGTCTCTTCAATAAATGGTGCTGGGAAAACTGGACAGCTATATGTAGAAGAATGAAACTCGACCATTCTCTTACATTCTCTTTCAATGGCATCCTGGATTCAATCAATGGTCACGGATCCATCACCATGCCCTTTACCATCTGCCCCTTTGCTGCATTCCCAGGGCCCTTTCAACAACTCAGCCTCGCATTTGTTTTCTCAATTATTTCACCTGCTCTCCATGCCTCTAGGCTCTCCCCACTCTTAATCTACTTTCCATACTGCTGCCAGAATTCATGTTAAAGCTTCACTGATGACATAACTCTCTAACTACAAAAGCTCATCTCACTGCTACTGCAGCCAAATTAGATCACTTGCACTTCCCAGAGCCCTCCTCTCACTCTTCAATTTCTGGCCACCCTCCATTTCTTAATGCTCATCATTACTGCCGATTGATCTCCTTCTACCTTGGTCAGCGTCTGTGTCTATCAAAATCCTGCCCATTCCTCAATTCTGGTATCAGAACTATCTAACTTTCCTTTTTGGGAGCCATTGTAACTGTGTTTACTAATGGAACTGGAAAGTGGGCCCAGACAGCATAGAACCTACACACATTTCCTTGACCGGAAGTAGACTTCTTGTACCTTAGGAAAGCTTAGGTGGCACATAGAGACATTAGTCGAATCAGCACAGAACAATGATGTGACCCCTATCAAAGCAAATTTCTCCACATCCTTTCCTTGGACTATACTTGTCTGTCTTATTAGATAGCAAATGCCAAGAAAACCCAGACTATACTTTAAACTTCTTGGTGTCCCTTCAGGAGCTTAAGGCAGTGGCTTCCTCATAGTCCATACTTCATTAAGACAATTTAATTTTAAATTTGCATCTGGTCAGCTAAGCACACAGGATTCCTGTCGTGCTGATACTGGTATAACTGCTTCTTCTGTGTCATTGAGTTTCATACACATTGTTTTCTGTCCTGTCCTATTTCTTTTTCTTTTTTTTTAAAAAAATTATTTATTTAATAGAGAGAGATTATTATTATCTCTTATTATTTAATGAGAGAGAGATTATTATTATCTCTTATTATTTAATAAGAGAGAGAGAGAACACAAGCAGGCAGAGAGAGAGGGGGAAGCAGGCTCCTTGCTGAGCAGAGAGCCCAATGTGGGGCTCGATCCCAGGACCCTGAGACCATGACCTGAGCCAAAGGCAGAGGCCTAACCCACTGAGGCACCCAGGTGCCCTCTGTCCTACTTCTAACCAGCATTCCTAGGCTCTAATAGCATGACCACAGAAGGACTGAGGTCAGTATTGCACACAGCAAAGATTAAATAATAAAAAAAATTCTACCTAAATCTTCACAATTAGCTGGTAAAATGAGATACATATATGACAAATGAACACAGGCTAGAGCACCAACTGCTGACCAGAACAATAGAAGGTAAAAAGACATAGGAGGAATTTATTGTTGTTGTTTTTCCTTTGGACTTCAGCTAATGAAGCAGTGCCCCATGGAGGCTGGAAAGATAAAGAGGTTAGTCTATGTCTTTATTTATTAACTTACTATGCTTTCTGTGTGAACAAAAAACTAGAAATAACAAATAGGAGAGAAATGCTTTAATTAAATAGAAACCCAGTGTAGAGAAACAGACTATGCCATTAGAGCCCAGTCCCTTTTCTCTTTTTTAACGCCTTTGTACCGCTCAAGGCATCTTTAATATTACATGGCTGTTGCTTTCCTCCCCAAATGGTTTCTTTAAATACCTACAAAGCCTGGATAGTCACCTGAAGACAAATAACAGATGGTTTGGGCCTGATATGAGCCAAAAAGGCAGAAACAATAATGGCCAAATATGTAGTTATTGAAAACGCCTGCCCATAGCAGGGAATGAGCTCTCTTAAATGTTGTATATTCACTGTTCCATACAACACAGAATTCTTCATTTTATCAAGAACTGAACCTCATCTCATTATAGAAAACCATCCACTTTGTTGTACTACACACACCACATCAAACTGAAAAGAATTTTAGGAATTCTGAGAAGATTTGGGATTTTAGAGCTGGAAGGAATTCCAGGTATAATCTTATAAATGCCTTTCTCATATTTCACTAGAGTAAGCAGAGTCTCAGGGATTTTAGAGCTGGAAGGAATTCCAGGTATAATCTTATAAATGCCTTTCTCATATTTCACTAGAGTAAGAAGAGTCTCAGAGTCTCAGAGCAGAGTCTCAGAGATTTTCCAGTTTGCACAAGAGCGTCTGAGTCAAGAACAAGACACCAAGTTTGTGGTAGTGAGGCCAGCACTGTTTCCAATTAAGCTTTCTGCAGAGAATGGACTTTCTAGCTAGGGTTTAGGACCATAGTTTATATAACTGAAAAATAAAGGGTCTCTAATTTAAAAGGACTTCCAAGGGACTTTTCTGTATAAATGGATCATTTTCTTTTTATCTTGGCCTCTGATATTCCTGTTATAAATCTAAGACTAGGTCTTTCTTGCACATGATCACCTTATAGTCTACTGGAATAGAAACCAACACAGAGCAAACCTACAGCACATAGTCTCTGAACACATCTTCTGACTGTTCTTCTAATCCCACTGCAGAACAAAATGAAAGCTACCGCAACTAGAAATCAATTTCTGAAAAAGTTGTAAGCATAGTTGTAATTATGCCTGTCAAGCCCATTAACATCTTAAAAAAAAAAAAAAAAAAAAAAAAAAGCAAAAAGTGCAAATACTCAGGTTCCTGACAGTCTAAGTTCAGACCAAAAAAATGTTGAGTTGCAAGCTATTTCTCCACCAAATTACAGATTTCATGCCTTCCTCCCTATCCCATCACAAATACCTTTCCCCTACATATACATCACTCAAGGAAACTCCTGGATGTCAAAACAGGCCCAGGGGTTTCCTGGGTGATAACTGAATACTGCAGTGAAAATAAAGGAATGCTCTTGCTTAGAAACACTGACAGCCAGCTGACAATGTAAGAATGCCATCTTTTTTTTTTTTTTTTTTTTTTTTTTTTGTGCAGAGTTTTGAATATATTTGAGTATATCCGTAATGTGCAAGGAATACACAAGGGGGAGATCCCTTAAAGTCAAGTTTCTGTAACAGGAATATGCATGTCCTTCTTTCTCAAGTCTGAATAGGAAATTAGTTTATAACATGCATTCACTCTTTAGGCTTTCAACATACTTTCCCATATCAGCCCATATGATCCCTACACGAAGTTAAAGTAAGATGAGCCTGTCTTATTATCCTTTTGTTTAGATAAAGAACTTAGGTTCATGGGGATGAAGTGCTTGCTAAAGGCCATGGCAGAAATGGGACTAAACAGTTTTCTAAGACTCCTCTCTTATTAAAATTTGAAAGGACATACTTGGAGAAGACCAATATATTTGGTAACACATGGATCAGAAGGTAAATCAAGCATATCCGTTATCATGGAGTCTGTTAATTAGACATTAGACATCTCCCAGTGATGTCTCATATACCTCTAAAACTCAATGTTCTTGCCAGCATTACTATTATTACCATTTCCCACATAGCCAAACATCCACATGACCCTGCAGCCTGTTGTCCTTTATCATGTTGAATGGTAGGACTACTCAGCTCACCTACCCAACGCCAATCGATCACGCTCAGCGATTCTTCCTCCTTCACCCACCACATCCAACTATTCAGACTCTTCACCAGCACTCATCTATGCTCTGGTCTTCCTCCTTACACTCAGTGACCTAGTCCAAGTCATGACCTTTCACGAGTAATAGTAAAACAGACCTCCTAATTGTTCTTCTCGGACTATAGTTTTACCCTCTCCTAACTTCCAACTGCTGCCAGAATGAGCATTCTGAACCATGACATTCTTGCCCCAAAGCAACTTTGAACACTTCCAGGACAATGCACAAATTCCTCAGTGTGAGCAAACTAAGACCTTTCCATCTTGATCCAACTGAGCTCTCCATCTTGCCCTCTGTAGATTTCTACATCTTTTCTGTACAGTGCAAGGATAGGAATAGATGAGTTCTAAGATTTCCTTCCAGCTGACGTTCTGTGATTTGCTAAAGAAAATGGCGTTGGGAGATAGGACAAAAACCCATTTCTGAACTTTCAGAAATATCTATATGTCGGGTAGAGTAGTGAGCTTTAAATACAAATCAGGGAGGTGGTACAAGTCAGGAGAGAAGGCAGGCTATCCACCCAAGTGGAGCAAACCAATCTAAAGAGAATTTCATTTATCCTCTAAGCTGCAAGCTCCAAATCTACATTAATATGATTTCTTACCAAGGAGCACTGCATATTCAGGGCCATTAGGCTGGGTTCTCTAAGGGGCTGAATTGAGAGGTGAAGCTATTACTTGCATTAAAAATTAATTAGTTGTGGTAGAAAAAAAAAAAAAGAATGTGAAGTGGTACATATGCAAAGAGTAGCCTGCGAAGGCTATTAAACCGATAGGGGCAGCCATGGAAGAGACAGAAGCCTCTCCATTCTCCCCTCTCAGCCATCCTTCACACAGCAGCTTCAAGAACCTCTTTTCAAATGCCATTTCCCTCATGATAACCTGCAGTGGGTCTGAATTAGATGCATTTTAATAGTGACTTAATGAGATCTGTTTCACGGCTAATGTGATTGGCCAGGCAAAAACCAATTATTATTTTAGATTAATCAGCTTTTCAGTAGATTCTGTGACCACATGTAGACACAGGAGGCTAGTGTAACTGATCAAACTGGAACCCGATTTAAATTATAGACTGATTCTCTTCTTCCTTGGTTTCTCTAGGTCTTTCCTTTCAAAGGCAGCCTTGGGCCCTTAGCCCCTCAGGCACGCTGCCAGGCTGAAGTAAAGCATTGTTACCAAGCTCTGAGAACTCTGGGAATCTCTGTATTTTATGCTCCAAGAAATCCAGCAACATTTTCCCAAGCTTATGTATCATTCAGAGGGAAAACAAAGAGGAATGGACTACAATTCAAGTTTGTGAGAAAAGGTCATTCAAAATAGCCAAACCTTTCTTGGATGGGAAATCATAGGCTGTGTTTGCATGAAGCAAGAGGAGGAAATGTAGATATTTTGGAATAAATAGGTTACTGAGGAAATCATTAAAAAAAAAAAAACCCTTCAATTTACTGGATTTGTTTGGAGAGTGGACATTAGCTGCATTTACTCCTTTGCTCTACAGAAAGGCAGAGCTGTTAAGTCCCAGATTTGAGGTTTTCACCCATTATTAAAAGTAGCCATTTAGGCAACTTTGATAAGTGGTAAACATTAAATGCTATTAGTTTTATTTAAAATGCTTTTCCAAAGAGCATTTGTAATGAAAAATTCTAAGTGCAATACTTATGTCAGAACATGTTTTGCTTGACCAGGACAAAACAATTAAAATAATGAGAGATATTCTATAAAACTGACTAGAGACTTGTTTTCTGAATTTTGGTGTTTCATCTCACCCTGAGTTAAAAACATTATTTTTGTCCTAGGGAAAGCCTGATCAAGAGCCACATCTTGAATTATAAACAAGAACAGTGAGCAATGGTAAATCATTTAAGATCTCTAGTAGATTAGGGATAGTAGTAGAAACTACACTTACCAGCATATGAAAGTCACTTTTTTTTTTTTTTTATACTACATTTTCGGACATGGAGGTAGCTGACAGAAAAAGATGCTTTTACATGTCATGCCTAAACTTCAGGGATTTGTTCCTCATCTTTTAAGCCAAAAAAACACAATTTTCAGTTTTCTTAGTTTCAACAGATTGAAGAGGCCTTCATAAATTAGCCTTTCTTTTCCTCTGGATTTTGAATTACATATGGTTAATTTTCCAAATTTCAACGTGATTAGTGTTCTACTGATCTGCATTTTAATTTTCTCTATTATGTAAATAGAAAAAAATTTAAGACCTTATTAGATTCTTTTCAGGAAGTGGTAAGGACTGGCTAATTGAGAAATTTCAGATCTAAAGGAATGGGAAAACATTTCCAAAAGAGATCATTCCGCTATGAATTCAGCATACTAAGTAAATACCCGAATTGGACTAAAGTTTATAACACATGCGAAAATAATAGTTTACAAATTACCTTTTAAGATACACTGAGATATAAATCACACCATAAAATTCACCCTTTCAAAGTACACAATTCTGTATTTAATATGTTGACAAAGTTGTGCAACCATTATCAAAATCTAAGTTTCAAACATTTCATCAACCTAAAAGGAAACCTTATACACGTTACTAATCACTTGACTATTACTTTCCAAAGTATCTTATAAGGACTCAGTGTTTAACTATGTACTTTCTCAATGTAGGGGTCACTCAAATAAATAGTTGAGTCAATCATTTGGTAATTTATTAAAAATAATCTGACCAGCTTAGGGAAAATCCTAATACCAGTTAACATTATCTGTGAACTTTTCTCAAATGTCTAATGAATAAGTAAAATGGGAGAGGGGACTTACATTACTATATTTGAAGATGCCTGAAAGAATTCTTGAGAATGTGGGTGTGGAGGTCTTTTCTAGCATTTAACAATAAGAAGAAAGCATCAATCACAAAATACTAAAAAAAGTTTAAATGTTCTTATCTCCAGCTGGGTATTACAGAGTTTATCTGACCAAAAGAACTGGGAAAAAAAAACAATGTTATGTTCTGCATAAGCAGGGTATCCAAAAGAGAACAAAAGACAGCCACCATTTGGATTTAATTGTGTCCCCCAAATTCATATCCTGGTGCCCTAATCCCCAATAAGACTGCATTTGGAGATAGGGCCTTTGTAGAGATAATTAAGGTCAAATGAGGTCCTAAGAGTAAGGTGGTAATCCTGTATAAATGGTGTCCTCATAAGAAGGGACACCAGGGACACCCATACACAGAGAAGTCCATGTGAGGCTCCAACAAGAAGGCTGTCTGGAGTTCAAGGAGAGGCATCAGGAGAAACCAAACCTGCTAACACCCTAATCTTGGATCTCCAGCCTCCAGAATGGCGAGAAGCTTTTGTTGTTTAAACCATCAGTTTGTGGTATTTTTCATATGACAGCCCTAGAAAACTAATACAGCTATAAAAACCAAGTATTAGAGTTTTTTATTATGTTGTCTTGAAATGGACACATTGTGGTTCTTAGTCTACAGAGGCTCTAAACCTAGAAGAGTAGCAACTGTTTAAGGACATGCAAGCTATGTCAAATAATATTTAATGGATTTTTTTTACTAGGTCACGTGTCAGAGAATAGATACCAAAGATAGATGGGAACATAGTATAAAAAAAAAAGAAGTTGCTAGGTAGAGGAACTATTGAGGGAGTTCTTTTCCTCAAGTCATAATTATTATTTAACAGATGTTTATTGAAAGCCTACTATCTGTCTGTATACTATGTTAGTTGTTAGAGATATGGAAATGAACACCGTCAATCCAGGAATTAACATTGTGGAACATCTAGTATAGTGAGGGAAGTAGAAAATAAGCAAATAAGCACATAAACAACTATTAAAATTTGTGTTAAGGCCATACAAAGTAAGTGAGGGTGTTTAATGAATGCTTCTTTGGGAGAATTTTAGGTGAAAGATGAATATAATATAGCCTTGTGAAAAATGGAAGGAAGTTTTCCAGATGCAGTAAAGTTGCCAGGATAATACAGTTTAAGAATGCTCTAGATGTGCATTTGAGCACAGTTATAGCCCCAAGAAGTATGAAAATTAACATATATTAAATTGACATATATTAAAACATATATTAACATATATAAAATTGACATATATACTGTCAAGTGGTTGAATACATGTTGGGAATGGGATCTCTCAGCTAGTATAAAGTAGCATGAGTTGGTACTGCTGGGGTGTCATGACTAATTAGATGTAAAATCCAGGGGGATATCTCTTGGGTAGTCTTATACAGATTGCCATTAGAGGTATGAACATTTCAAAAAGACATGTCAAAACCAGTTTAAGGAGATACTGGCTATATATAAGATCTATAAATAGATAATATTAATAATCAATTATAACCTATGGAATCCATGAGTCTGCACTAATATAAAAAATATAAATGAATACAAAATGGAGACCAAAAAAAGAATCTCTTCCTTACAGTACAATGTCAACAACTAGAAAATGTAGAAGGAAAGATGGAATTACAGAATCAACATCTGGCAACAATCATAGTAATAATTCAGGCATAAAACAATAATAGATGTTAAAATTGTTGAGTAAAAGTTTAAGAATTGGATTTTATATAGTCTGAAATCATCTACCCATAAAATACTTAAAAATAACCTTATGATGGAAAAACCTGGCATCCAACATCTTAATCATGTGACACATCAAGAGATAAAAGTTAACACTGCAAGTAATAAGACATACAGATATTTGTCCCCTTATTTGCAATGAGAAGAAATACAGTTTATGACAGACCCTGGCCAAAATGCAGAACGTAGAGCTAAGGATCGTGAAACATTGAGTAAATCCAATTTGAAGGGCATATTACAAAATCAGTAGCCTATTCTCTTCATAAATACCAAGGTGATCGTATTCAAGGAACGATCAAGCAATAAACTCTTCTAGTTAAAAGAAATTAAAAAGACATAACTCAGAACATCTCATGACCTTGAAGGACTTTTGCCATAAAGAACATCATTGGGACAGATGGTAAAATTTGAATGAAATCTCTGGGCAACTGATCTACAAGACTTCTTTTTACTAGCCTTAAAATGTTTCTGGACGTTTCCTGATTTCCAGAAGAAAAAATAAAGAAACCATAACAGTGTGTTTCTGGCTTAGTGACCAGAAGAGAGTTCTGAGACAAATACTAAAACTGTGCTGAAGTAATTTTTTTGAAAGAGCCAATATGGATAGAACGTGAATAGAGGAGAAAGTTGGAATTTGGCAATCTGTAAGCCAATGGCTTACAGAGCTTTGTAAGCCAAGATAAGGCATATTAAATTAATTCTAAGGTTACTAAGAAACCATTGAAAGGTTGTAAACTAGGGTACAATAAATACTACTTTGAGTATTATACAAAGAATATAGTATGGGGGAGTTGAGAGAATGCAATCAAGGAGACCATATAAGAGGCTTTGAAATTGTCCAGGTGAGAGGCGATTTGAACCTAAGAAAAAGTCACTGCACTAAGATTTGGAAGATAGAATATAAAGAACCTAGCAATAGATAGAGAGGGAGGAAGATATCACAACAATTCCAGGCTTGTGGTTCCAAGTAGGGGACAATGCCATTTTATGAGGGGGGAGGTGTGGTATCAGGGAAATTAACAACTATTGAGCAGCCTTATTCAATGTATTATGCAAGCAGCTTGCAGAGGCATTTTTGGTTTTAATTTAGCATAAGGATTTATCTCAATTGAGAAATAATAGCTGAGTACATCCTATAGAACACAAGAGTACCTAATCAAAATTCTTTGTAAGTATTAAAAATTTAAAATCCCTGACTGGTCATAATATGGTAACTGGTAGCATATTTGATTTCTCTGAGAAATTCTAGAAGCAGACAAAACATACACAGAAACTGCTTTTAGGTATTAAGCCAAAGGCAGCAACAAATACAATATTTGAGAGAGGGAAAGAGGAAGCGAGATCTATGTTCACCCAGACGCCACAGTGGATGAATGTTTCCCAGGCAGAGCACATGGAGGCTGAGCTGAAGCAAAGCAAGAAAATCCCACTTGAAAAAAGTGACTGCACAAATGTGGGGCCTGGGAATCTGGCGGGGGGGCTTGGTTTGGGGGGATTCCTCACAGATTACTGGCTGAGGACTAGGTGGCACATTTGCGGGGCAAGACTTACTGAGGCTGAGAAGAGTGTAGTTGCTCTTGGGTTGAGAGTAGAACAGAGACATTAAAAATCACAACACTGAGTTACAGAGTACTGGCCTTTCAGAATGGAAGTATCTCTTAACACCACACATATTCAGCTGAAATGTCAGAAAGTACAGGATTTAGGATTAAGGAACATACTCTAGTGCAAGGACTTCTCTATAGTCATCCAAAATGCTTAACAATAAACTCCAACAGGATGAGGAGTAATTACAACAAATTTACTTTAAACCAGCAAGAAAAAAAAAAAAACACTGAAGGAAGATAGCAATATAGATTTAAACATATTACTTACATTGTCCAGCATATAAGAAAAATTACAGGGGAGGAACCTGGGTGGCTCAGTGGGTTAAGTATCTGCCTTGGGCTCAGCTCATGATCTCAGGGTCCTGGGATAGAGCCCTGCCCTGCGTCAGGCTCCCTGCTCAGGTGGGAGTCTGCCTCTCCCTCTCCTTCTGCCCGCTCCCCCTGCTTGTCCTGCCAGCCAATGCACACTCAGGCTCTCTCAGTCTCACAGACTATCTTTCTTTCAAATAAATAAAATCTTTTAAGAAGAAGAAGAAGAATTACAAGATGCAAAAAATAGAAAAATGTGACCAATAGGGGCTGCCTGGGTGGCTCAGTTTGTTGGGCAACCGCCTTCGGCTCAGGTCATGATCCCAGAGTCCCAGGATCGAGTCCCGCATCAGGCTCCCAGTTACATGGGGAGTCTGCTTCTCTCTCTGACCTTCTCCCCTCTCATGCTCTCTCTCTTTTTCAAATAAATAAAGAAAATCTTTAAAAAAAAGAAAGAAAAATGTGACCAATAATCAAGGAAAAAGCAATCAGTGTAATCACCAAGATTATACAATATTGGAATTTACAAAGATTTTTTTTTTTGGAATTTACAAAGATTTTAAAGTAACTCTTATAAATATAATCCAAGACCATAACAGAGAAAATGGTGCTAATGCATGAATAGTTAGTGGATGCTTAGCAGAAAAATGGAGACAACTGAAACTTTTAGATATAAATTCTAAAACTGAAAAGTTCAATATAAGAAACATTAAAAAGATCATTGAGTGAGTTTATTTAAGTATTTATTTTTTATTTGACAGAGAGCATAAGAGAGATAGAGCACAAGGAGAGGCAGGGGTAAAAGGAGAGGGAGAAGCAGACTCCCCACCAAGCAGGGAGCCCAGCAGAGGATTCGATCCCAGAACCCTGAGAACATGACCCCAGCCGGAGGCAAATGCTTACCCAATGGAGCCACCCAGGCACCCCCTCAATGAATGAGTTTTGAAAGTGCATAAGTGATGGCCATCAGTAGCTTGAGGATAAGGCCATTGAATGTGTCAAATGTGAAGAAAAGCAGTAGCAAAGAAATTAATGAACTGTACACAAAATATTAAGCAGTGCTGGGTGTGGTGCAAAAATAAAGAATACTGTTATGCTGAAAATAAATAAAAAATAAATTAAAAAAAATATTAAGCAGTATAACACATGTGTCATTGAAGACCAAGAACAAAAATATAAATGATGGCCCATTCATCATTAGTAATAAGGATTATAAAAAGAAAAGGAAAGGACATAGTTAAATACTAAAAAACATTAATCCATCATTGTATACATGGCAAAAAAATACCACTCAAAAATGTTTGAGACTAAAGATATTCCAATAAGCAATAACTGAAAACTAGTTACCAACACAACTGTACTAAGAAGAAATTAAATAAGTCCTCCAAACTGATACTAGATGGAAAGATTTTTTTAAAAATGGGAAAATACAATACATGCACCCCCCCAAAATACTCAGAATATTGATAGAAACTGACAAGTTGGTTCTAAATATAGATACAAGAAAGAAGTGCCTCTAAAGCAACAAAAGTATCTTGAAAAAGAATGAAGTTGGAAGACTTACACCACTTCAAGAATTAATAGCAAGCTGCAGTAATAAAGACAACATGGTAATGATACAGAGAAATGGAGGAAATCACTGAACCAGAATAGCATTTACAGAACTAGAACCAGCCATGTATATTCAAATATTTTTATAAAGTGGCCAAGGTAATTCAAAGAGGAAAGGGCAGGCTTTTCCATAAATAGTGTTGTATCCACTGGGTATCTATATAGAAAAAAAATGGAGATACACACACACACACACACACACACACACACACGCCAATATGCAAACTAATTCAAAATGCACTGCAGGCCACAATCAATGTTTGTTAACAATGGAGAGGGAGTACACAGCCCGTAAACTGGTTGTTTACACTCAGAATGTCCACCAATGAGACCAGTGTTGAATGATCTGGCCTATAATTTTTTTTTTTAGACATAAAGAAGTGCCTGAAGAAAAGCCCTCTCATAAAGGTAAAATGTGATATTCTGTAGACAATCTACACCACCTTAATAACAACGGTTTCTCTAGTAAGATCTTAAACAATGTTCCAGCCTTTTACTGACTCCTGGATTCTCAAAGGAATAGGAATAGGAATGAATGTGTATGTAAATCTTCATGGATATTTTTCTACTTCCTGGGGAAAGCCTGAGTATCATAAGAAAAGAATTGCTATAGCTTCATATTCTAATAACAAATAATATCTTTAAAGACGGAAATTAAGTTGTTTCTTCCATAGTACCACGTCAGGAATCGGACATTGGTAGCCAAGACCAAATGCTGCAGAAAGGGAAAGTTCCCATTTCACCCAAACTCTGGCCTTGACTCTGGCCTCGACCACGATGCCCCAGTGCACTTTTATAATGCAGACTCTAATAGAGGGAGCTGGTTGGTATCCTTTACCTATCTTCACTAACTAGTGAGCTTTCAGTGCCTTAGTTAGGGGTCCCTTTTTCTTATTCCAAGAATCAATGTGTTTCTTATGTAAAAATCTGTTTTTGCTACCCACTGGGAGAGAAATGTTTTCTAAACACTCGTCACAGTGGTAAACACTACTTTGTGATGACATTTAGAGTGGAGAGCTTAATGCTGAGGTAGCCTTGGCCTTTGAGCTATTATTTATGCTGTAGGAAACAAAAATGGTCTTGTCACACAATGAACCTCAGATTAGAGATGGCCCTAAAGTGGTCTTGTACCAACCTTAAATGTTTACTTCTGAAGAGAATCTTGGTTTTAGACATTTTTTAAAAAAATAATTATGTGCAAAATACCAAGTTTTAAAATAACTCATAGAATGGCCTTAGTGTTCAATGTCCATGGGTATGTTTGGGAGTTGTGTTACCTATAATTTACATCCCAGCATAAAGGTGAGTGAATTTAAAAAAAAAAAAAAAAGATGAAATTCTGTTATTCTCACCTGGGAAAATGAGAATATCATTAAATCCATAATAAGTGCATCGGGTAATCCTGTGGAAGTTTGAAATTGTTTCCTGACTATCTGACAACATTTTCTCTAATGCTTTAATTTGTATGTTTTAGTGGCCTACCAACTGAGCCAGGCTTGAGAAAATTTCGTTTTAAGGAAACAGCCTTCAAGTAGTTCTAGAACTCAACTAGTGATCCAAGGAGTTGTCTCTGCACCAAAAACTGATAACCTGTGTCTCATTCATAAAAGTGGAACATGATCTAAATATATTAATTGCTGATTCTGTACTTTTGCATCTATGTGAAATATCTTTACGAACCAGCATTTTCTTTTTTGCCTTCAAGTTGCCTAAAATGCCAGAATTTTTATTTTGTATTTGATTTCTAGTGTGAAGGAACTCAAAGTAAAAGACTTTTTGTGAGGTAAATCGAAAATAGTACTTTGAGGGCCATTTTCTCCCTAGGAGATTATAGCTTATTATATATCTGATGCCTGGTACAAAGAACCAAGAATTGAATAGGATGATTTTTTTTCCCATTTTATTCTTCATTCAGAGTTGAGATTTGAAGTCCATTCCCAGCCTTGTCTCGAGTAATTCAGACAAGCAAGAATTTTGTATAGAAATACTGTGATGTTTCACATGCTTAGTGAATAGACAGATTAGCAATATCTTTTCTATTTCTGTCTTGGTCACAAGAAAAGACAGTTATGGGCTACAGTATTTACCACGCCACACCTCCCGATAGAGATGGATCCACTGGCAACGCGATCAACATTTTCTGTTGCTTGGTTTCTCTTGTAACTACACCCATTTCAGTGAAAAGCAATAAAGTCAATCAGTTATAATCATAATACAGATAATCAGCAATACACTAAAGCTTGGCTGATTTGCCACATTCCAACTGATTTTATGGACATTATGTACACAAATGATAATTTCAGGTGATCAACAGTAGGAAGACACAGATTAGAATTTACATCACAAAATACTGAAATAACTGGTGAGTTTGCCGTTGGAAGAAGGATGAGACCTAACACTGATGAGACTCTAATTTAAGTCAGAGTTCAAGGGAACATTATGATTATGAAAAGGCTTCAAGTATACACTTCTCTTACTTGATATCAGTTATCCATTCTTAAAAAATCATCTTGCCTGAAAACATTAATCAAGAGGTAATTTTCCATCATTTTAAATGGAAAACAATATACTGTATTTTATAAAAACCCCAAACTTCTAACCAGCTTCCTCTAAAGTAATTAAAAATGGAAAAACATAGAACTATTATCATGTAGTATGTAAAATGCTTAAAACAGGACTTCCTGGGGCACCTGGGCGGCTCAGTTGCTGAAGCCTCTGCCTTTGGCTCAGGTCATGATCTCAGTGTCCTGGGATCAAGCCCTGCATTGGGCTCCCTGCTCAGTGAGGAGTCTGCTTCTCCCTCTCCCTCTCCCTCTCCCCACTGCTAATGGTCTCTCTCAAATAAATAAGATCTTAAAAAAAAAAAAGGACTCTCTGACAAACAATTAATGTTTTTAAATAGCTGCTGTGAATGTTGTGACATGGCCTGTTTTTGAATATACAATTTTTGTGACTCACATCCCCTTTGTTGACACCTGGTGTAGTTTTAAAGATTTCTATGTGTAACTCTGACGTTCTGCAAACTGTCTAGAATGTAAGTTGAAAAGTTCTTAAAAATGTAATATTCAGTTTTTGTGACCTAAATGTAAATTTCATATAAAAATTGTGCTCAGAAAATAAAACACTGTATTAAGAAATAAACCCATTCTATGAAGTTTGGGTATTAAAAGCCAAGAAATATTCTATGGAAAACTGTTTTTTTAAAGATTTTATTTATTTGTCAGAGAGAAAGCACTCACAAGCAGGGTGAGTAGGAGGCCGAGGGAGAAGCAGACTCCCTGCTGAGCAAGGAGCTTGATGCAGGACTCGATCCCAGGACCCTGGGATCATGACCTGAGCTGAAGGAAGAAGCTTCACTGACTGAGCCACCGAGGCATCCGAACCGGAAAACATTCTGTAAGGATGCCTAGAGAATAAAAACTGGTCCTGTATGTCCTACACACAAAAGGAAAAGGAAGCTAGAGAAGAAAAAGGTCAGTCAAGATCATGATAGAAATGAACGAAGAAGCAAAAAAGCAGATTGGGTAAAAATTTTGAAGAATACAACGTCAGAAAACTTTTCTGATTTGCAACAGCATATACACATACAAAAACATCCTATTTTCCCCGTCCTGTTATACTTCCTCTATGCCTACTTTACATGTGCTAAACTTTGGATTGGGCCAACTATTAACTCTCTCTCTTTATAATGCATGATATTAAGTATAATGAGGAAGATAAGATACAGTATGTTAATAGTTCCTGAGGTACTCTGGCTTAGGCTCAGCTTCAAGTAACCCAAACAGATCAAAATGGCTTAAGCAAATTTATCTCTGTCTCATATAAATGAAGTCTGGAGATAACTAGTCAGTCATTCTCCCAATCTAAGCCCATGAATTCAAGCTCCTGATTCATTCAAGATGATGATGCTTCAGCTCTAGCCATTATGTCTGCATTGCAGCCAGCAGGGAGAAGGTGGGGCAAGTAAGACTGTGCCTTCTCTATTGAAGGACATGTCCAGAAAGTTGCTCATAATATTTCTACTCACATTCTGTTGGCAAGAACTTATTAATGTGCCCACACCTGAGTTAAAAGTCATCTAAGAAATATAATGGTCATTTGGACAACTATGTACCCAAATAAAAATCAGAAGGTTTCTACCACTGAAGAAGGGAGTGAGAAAAGACATTTAGGGACAACTAGTGTTTTCTCTATAGTATCAGTACAAATTCATGGTCTACCTTAGGGCAGCAAACTACAGCCCAAGAGCCAAGTTCAACCTTCTATCTGTCTTTGCATGTGAAGTTTTATTGCCACAGCCATGCTTATTTGTGTGTGTGTGTGTTGCATATGACTGTGTTTGGGCTGCAATGGCAGAGTTGAATAACTGTGGCCATTATGGCCTGCAAAGCAAAAAGTATTTACTCTCTGCCCCTTTACAGAAAAAAGTTTGCTGACTCCTGATAAAAATCAGGTTTTTCAGTCCCTCCTCTTATCTCTCTTCACATTTCGTTTGTGGGCTCTTCCTCCATCTACTCCTTGAACAGTGATATCCCCAAGACATTGACCTTTGTTTGATACACTCTTGCACTCCATGATCCACCAGGACAATCTCATTTGTCAAATAAGGAAGATACCTTTGCTAGGAGCTGATGGTAGGGTTCTGATGGAAGACAAAGAAGTAGTAGAGACTTTCTATTTTAATTTTGTATTCTTCTGGGGAACCAGGGTGGTTCAGTTGTTAAATGTCTGCCTTCAGCTCAGGTCATGATCCCAGGGTCCTGGGATCCAGCCCTGCATCAGGCTGCCTGCTCAGTGGGAAGCCTGCTTCTCCCTCTCCCACTCCCCCCGGTGCTTGTGTTCCTTCTCTCACTGTGTCTCTCTCTGTCAAATAAATAAAATCTTTAAAAAAATTGTAATGTCCAACCAGGTAAGTGTTGCTTACAGTGAAACATCTAAAAGAATGTAGAATGCTACAGAGCTATTCTTAATGCATCTCTTGGCCTAATCAAATCCTGTCCGTAGGGATTGAAAAAAATATATACATGAGTTTACCTAACTACCACAGGTGATATTTGAATAATCAGGGAAAACAAGAGATTTTGGAAGATTTGAAACAGAAACACGGTATTTTAACTTTCCAGAGGACAAATGTGATTTCTACCAAATTTAGCCTACTAATCTTAACACCATTTATTATCAAGATTCTAGAATGATTTATTAAAGAAATGGTATATGAGCACTAAAGTATTAGAAGTGAATAAAGCATCTCATTTTGGGCATTAGATTTAATAAATATCTTACATTGACAGTGCCTGTAAATTAACATTGTATAATACTCAATACCATCATTAAATACTTATACAACCTGACACCATGATACCCCTAGATGAAAATGTATGAATAAAGGTCCTTGACATAGGTCTTGGTGATAATTTTTTGGATAAGACACCTAAAGCACAAGCAACAATATAAAACAAGTGGAACCATATTAAATAAAATAACTTCTGCACAGCAAGAAAACCATCAACAAACTGAAAAGACAATCTACAGAATGGGAAAAAGTATTTTCAAACCATATATCTGATAAGTAGTTAATATCCAAAAATATATAAATAATTCATACAGTTGAACATGTATGACTCAATGAAAAAATGGGCAAAGGACCTGAATAGCTATTTCTCCAAAAACAACATTTAAGTGGCCAACAATACATGAAAAAGTGTTCAACATCATTAATCAGGTAAATGCAGATTAAAACCAAAGTGAGACATCACCTCCTACCTGTTGGAATGGCTATCATCACAAAGACAAGAGATAACAAATGTTGGCATGGATGTAGAGAAAAGGGAACCCTCATGCTCTGTGTGTGGGTTGTAAGTTGGTGTAGCCACTGTGGAGAATAGAGGATTCTCAAATTTAAAAGTGGAACTACTACATGATCCAACAATTCCACTTCTGGGAATATATTCAAAGGAAATAAAAACACTAACTCCAAAAGTTATCTTCACCCCATGTTCATAACAGCATTATCTACAATAACCAAAACATGGAAACAACCTAAGTGTCCATCAATGGATGAATGGATAAAAGAAGTGGTGGTATGTGTGTCTATATATGTATATATATGTATATATGTATATATATGTATGTATATACATACATAGACACACATATAAATAATATTTTTCCACCCTTAAAAACAAGGAAATGCTACCATTTGTTACAACACACATGGACTTTGAAAGTATTGTGTTAAGGTAAATAGATAAATTAAAGACAAATACTGTATAAGTGGATATGTTGAATCAAAACAAAGTCATAGAAATGAGTTTGTGGAATCAAATACAAAATAAAACAAACTAACAGAAAACTATCAGGGTTGTGGTTACCAGATGCAAAAGTGTGGGGAGCCATCCAGCAGATGCAAGGAGTCACGTAGATGGATGTGCCCGTGGATTGAGGAAATGAGGATGATTGGTTGAGGAGAATGTGGGCGCGCTCGTGATCAGCGCGTGAACAGCACTAGGAGCCAAAAGATATATGCATGATCACTGCTAGAGAACAAAAGAATCCTGCACGGTTACATAAGAGCGCACGAGGGCACTGCATGCACGGCATTCTGATTGGGCAGGAAGGGGGGCGTACACACGTGAATATATACAGCTGTAAATGCTTGGTTCGGGGGGGTCGCCATTAAAGAAGTAATAAAGAAGCTTGCCACTCACCTCGTCTGCGGGTCGTTCTTGCAGGCCGAGAGCGACACAAAAGTCTTAATTTATTCAGAAGTGTTACATTAATAATATTTTCATTTTCAGTGAGCTTTTGAAACATGCATAATTCAATAGGCTTTTGAAATATGCATATAATATTTATATAATATCAATATATTGATTTTAGAAAGTTCAGTGTATTGATAACTTTAAATCCTTTGATTAAAAGTTACCCATACTGCAGTCTCAATCAATACTTGTTTTCTTCAATGAAAATTGATAAAATTCTGGGAGATAATTATGGTCATGTAAATTCATGAAAATATGGTTAAAAGGAAAATAAATATGTAAAAAGGGAGTTCTTATTTTGGTATTAAATCATAATACCAAGATAAAAATTATATTGTAGTTTAACAGGTTAATCATAGTTGTGCTTGATTTTTTTTTTTTTTGTAGTTTCAAGTTTTTATTGAAATTCCAGTTAGTTAACATACAGTGTAATATTAGTTTCAGGACCAGAATTTAGTGATTCATCACGTACATACAACACCCAGTGCTCATCACAAGTGTACTCGATTTTGATGAATTACTAAAATACAAATCTCAGCAACTGTATTTAGTTTTGTAATATTGGCAACTCTTAGTAGCCAGTAGCTACCATATATCTTTGGTGTTTGTGTTGGAGGCAACCACATTGACTACATCAAACGTGCCCCAAATCATGCGACTACAAAGTTACTGCAATGATTACTATTGCAACAAAAGTTTTGGTAAAAACAAAGCTTTTCCCTTGACCCAGATTTCTTGAAACTTCAATTTTATTGAGCTGGTTACAACTCTAGTTAAAGGCACTGCACTCTGTGAGTACATGACTCATGAACAAACGGAATTGAATGAATAGCTTGAGACATTATGTCCCATTCATTTTCTGTAATCGCAGAACTGCAGCTTGTCTTTACTGGTCTTTAGGTGCTAATATCTCCTTTTTTAATCAACAAAATGGTGATTGCCAGTGAAATGAATGTACCTAAGAAGTCTACACTGAAGATCAACATGCAATTAGTGTGTTGATTCCTACTGAAGTACAGATATAGAAAGAGTAACAACCATTTATCTATCACTTCCTGTGAGTTAGGCCTGCCTCAGACTACCTGCATCATCCCATTGATTCTTCAAGTCTATAATGTAGGTCCTACTGGAACCATAATTTTTCACATTTTACAGAGGAGGAAATAGAGGCTCACTGTTCTCACAGGCAGTAAGTGATAGAACTGGAGCTCAAACCCAAGTTTATTTGATCGGCAGGCTCATTCTCTTAATTACAATACTACCAAAAAAAAAAAAAGTGATACAGGGGAAAAAAAGTGCTCAATCCAAAGATAACACTGCAAATAGAAATCTATCTTATTTAATAATGAATTCTGCTGAATGACAAGCAGGTCATATTTTTAAACTTCCTACAAAGTCCATTTTCCTATATACTTGTATCTTCTGCCAGTTTGCATTTCCTCCAAAACATAAGGCTCATTAATGTCTCCATGTCTTTTTACATCATGTCCCTTTTGTCTAGAATGGTCTTTCCAAAGTTTTCCACATGGTAAATTTCTACTCATCTTTCAGGATGCCATCAACTGTGCCCCAATCTCCAGGCACTAGCAGAATTGAAAAAAAATAAAAAATAAAAATAAATAAGGCAACCTCTTTCTGTCCATTCATAGATGTTTGGTAACTTCGAAAACCTTTGCTTATGTAATACGTCTTCACCTTGTATAGTATACTCCATCTTTGCTTGCTTACTCAAGAACCTTAATTGCCATAATTATTTTCCCCTCTCTGTACACATCAATTTTTCCTCTGTACTGTAAAATTCCCCTCACAGCATGCAAAAATTATTCTAAAATAACTCAAAAACTCTTTTGACTCACCAGCTACCACTTTACTTCTCTGCTCCCTTTTGTAATAATACTTGTGAAGAGTAGCCTATACCTGCTATTTCTTTATTCTTACTTGTTAAGATTCCTGTGTCACTTGCTTAGTCCACTCCAGGCCCACCAATTACCTTGTCCCTCTAGCATTCCAAGAACGTTCTCAACACAGAGCCTAATGTGAGTGCTCTCCCCCAGATAGAAGCTTTCTCACCTCCTTTTGACTCTATTCAAATTTCACCTTCGTAGAGAGGCATGGAATCAGCGTGATTAGAAAACCAAAACAGCATCCCTCCTTCCCAAGCTTCAAGCATTCTCTAATCTCCTTAACTTGCTTAAATTTTCTAGTAATTACTGTAAGGGCCTACTTAGCCAGAGCAACTCCATCTCAGTTAAATAGCCATTTTGTTGTTTGTGCAGTAAACTTAAACTGACCCTGCCCCCCCCACAGGAACTTACTTAGAAGCAAGCCTGGGAAACCATTAATATATGGTCCACCAGTCCCTGATAACAGAGCCCAAATACAAGGACAGGTACAGGTCAGGTGGAGATAACAGAGCCCAGAATACAAGGATGAGTCAGGCCGGGTGGAGACATCCAATCAGTAAAGCACACATCTCCCTAACCACCAAAGAATATAAACCCCGCCTTTTGGGCACCAGTTCTGACCAGAGTGATAGGCTAGTTCAAACAGCTACTATAGGGTAAATTGTAATTCAACTGGCCACCTGCATGTGACCTAACATGACTATGCAACTTTCTCTGTGTGTTACAATCTCATTGGCCAGGCTCAAACACATGGCCTTTGCTCTATAAAAGCTAGTCTGTGAGGCTGGGGGTCGTCGCTCTCTCCATAAGAGACGGCCCCAGCCAATCGGTTTGATTCTTGATACTGGCATGAAATAAAGCCTTGCTTGACCTTTGCTTTATATAGGTCTTGCTCCTTTGATCATGGACCCTAACAATTACCACCATTTTATTCACTATAAGTTTACTTGCTTATGTGGTTTTGTCCCACCAGTAGAACTTAAGTTATGTGAAGGCAGGGACTTCTTTCATCTACCAATATATCCCCAGGGTCTTTGTCCATTTTTGATACATAGAAGACCCTTAATAAAATACCTGTTGAATTAACTGATTTACTGACTAATTTGTTGAATAGCTTTTTAATGCTTATGAAACAAAAAGAACATTTTATTCCTTGAAGTGATTAAGTTTTTCAACTTGTCTTCCTTCATACTTCTCTCATACTTGGCAATAAAAATTTTTATTGAATTAACAGAAAAATAAAGAAACAAGAGTCTTGAAACAATAAGGGACATTTTGTTCAGCTACTATCTACTTCAATAGAAATATTTCTTCCCAGCCAATTCAAATGTAAAAGGAAATTAATATTAAGGATTTCCTATGACCTAGGCATTGAGTTCACATCATGCAGGCAAGCTAAGACATAAATGAACTGTGCTGTTACAATCCTGCTCTTATTTTAGAAATGAAAAAGTTGAGGTTCAAAGTGGGTATAGTAACCTACACAAGGTTACAAAGATTAGAAATGCAGAGATAGGATTTGAACACACACTTCTCTTGGACTCTAGGGAGTGAATGCATAAGCACCAAGTCTAGTAGTTGATTAGCTGTTCAAACTTTACCACGGTCTTCTAAATATTAAAGTATCAGGGTAATTTATAGAATCAGGGATAAGTGGATCCTCCTTATGTTGTTATAACATTATGACCAAAACTTATGTAAGACCAATTTTAAAAACAAAATCTTCAGTGAATCACAGTTGTCTAGTTACCGGTTCAATTTTAAGTTACATGAAAATTGCATTTCATGGCAATTTATGTTATTCTAGACAATTATTTCTCATAAAAATCTTGTGATACACATAGGAAAGACCCCCTTTTCAACTGGGAGAACTTGAACTCAATATGCCACTGCAAATCCAGTGTTCTTTTCCTTTAAATTGATACATCATAACCCCAGAATAAAGTTGGAGAAGCAATCAATATAGTGCTGGAACTGCTGGGCTAGGTACAGGGCGGCAAAGTACCAAAATCACATATTATACAACAAAAATAAAATAAAAGCCTGATTTACTTTGGATATATTTAAGTTTCCTTGAGCAACAACCTCAGCACCATGACTCATTAGAACTATTTGGTAAAAAGAAAACAAATGGAAAAACAGATACAGAACAGATAATAAAACAGAATAGAAGGGTTAATCATCTATTATATGCAATAGCAGAGACGGAAAGCAAAGCTGGCATCTGTCAGCCTCACTGAATGCATTCTAATAGTAACTAGAAATGAAGAAATTAAATGCTCTGATTTGTTAATCTAGATAAAGGTTAAGAATTTCTTCATGATTTATACCTAATCATTGAGAAATTTACATCTGAATCATGTATAACTACAGTTTCTGATTCCTTCACAGAAAAGCACGTGGAAGTTAGATTCAAATCTACATTACATTGGCCCTTGCCTAAATTGCAGGCAATAAAGGACTTATTGAAATCTTGGCATTTTCTATGAAGTACTATTGTGTCACGTTTTAAGCTATACATGCACCCATTCTTCACAGATGACTATTAATTAATGATAGTCGGAAGCACACTGTGCCAACATCAGTATTTCCATTGTTCTGAAGTGCTATAAAGTTCTTGAGAACTGTAGGAATCATTTCCAAACCTAATTTTAGTGAGATCATATGCTTTAATAAAAAGATCTAGCAGAGAATTCAAGTAGATGATGTACAGATGAGAGAATAGTTGACATTTAATGGTACTATAGATCTATAATTTTGCATACCGCAGCTTTAAATCCCAGACCAATTTAGAGAAAGGGAACAAAGGTAATTCATAAACTTGGAAACAACCGAGGTAGTTGGCCAAATGCTTAATTATTAACACTTTTAAGAGATGAACGAGTGATTTGGGCTCCTTCAATACTTAACATTAACTTAAAAGCACACATGATCACAACTTGAACTGTCATTTATTCATTCATTCATTCATCTATTCATTCAAGCACTTAATGAATATTAACTAAACACAAGACACTTTTATATGTGGCCAAGTAATATACTGCAAATAAAATGTACTTTAAGATGCACTATTAATATAATCAAAATACAAGTATATCTCCTGAATGATTTAAATATTAACACTGAATGTAAGCTGGCCTACTTCATTCTATTCCATGAGAGGAGAGAGAAGAGAAAGTTGTGGGAAGAGAAGCTGCGAGTTATTGTGGGAAGGATATGGCAAGTGAAATTGGTCCAACCCTAGGTTCTAATCCTAGCTTGGTTGCCTTCAGCTGAAAAAAGACATCATATTTAACCCATCAAAATTAGCTTTGTAATGAAGAATGAAAGTGGGAAAAGTAGAATGAAAGCACGCTGTAAGTCACTGTATAAATCTCTATTAGTAATGCTTTTGATAGCAATGCATTAAATATCCCAATAAATGATATCTGTTACTATTTTGATATCAAGCAAAAATTTTCAAAAAGGAAAATGAAGTAGGTCTTCTATCTTGATCCCTCTTTAATGAGTCATTTCACCATGTAGTGGACCTAATATCCGGGTGCTATGGAGCCAGGGTTACAGCTTGTGGTTTTCTACTAGGTCCAGACCCTCTATATTTTTATATTTAAAATAGATAACTACCTTCTCATTTTGTGGAGTTTAGTGAATATTATGTACAAGAAATATGTAAAATGTGATAGAAAATATAAAACTAATTTTTAATTATAATTATTAATGATAGAATAACAGAATTCAACAAGTTTAGGTCCATGGGTCTCAATTTTGATTTTGAGAGTCAGCAAAATGTCATTTTATTACAAATTCAAGCCAGAGTACCTGGGTTCAAATCTCACTTCCACTATTTATCTTTTCTGCTTCAATTTGCTCATATGTATGTAACAGGAATAAAAATAGCCCCTACCTATTAAGGTTATTATAAGGATTGAGTTAGTGTTCGCAAAGTGCTTAGAATACTGCCAGATAATAGTAAGTACTACAGAACTTTTTGTACTAAAATTTTATTAATATTCAAAATCATTGATTTGATCTACATCTATGATATACATATTCTTATCTAATATGATCAAAGAAAATGTACTCTATGTGCCAAAAGTAATGATTACTTTGGAGTTACAGAGTTCAGTGATGTATGTAAAAAGCCACTGATACTAACTAGCTATAAAAATCATTATTTCCATATAATTATTTCTATATAATGATTTTTATAGCTAGTTAGTTGGAACCCTGAAAAAACAAATTTAAAAAACAAAAACAAAATCATTATTTCCATAGCACCAACTACAGGCCTGGAGAAACTGGTAGCATCACTGAAGTCTTAATGCTTAGAAAAAGAGTACAATAAGGCTCACTTGTGAAATATATAAACCACTGATTACACCTTGTATGTTCTTGTGCAAGGTATTCTCTGGTGCCAACATTTGCAGTTTAATGAGTGGCCATCTGCTTCTATCCTAAAGCACTTGGTCAAGTTTGAGAAAGCGAATTAGTTGCCCTCTGTAGATTTTGAAACTGTTTGCAGAGTATGTGCCCCTTCATGTAGATAGATTTTCTAAAACCCTGATGTAAAATTGTACCATACCTATAAGCCTAAAATGTCTTTCTTAATTGTAATGTCCTGAATTAAATCTAGGATTTGGTTAATACCGGGATTTAAAAATAAAATGTTGCAGTATCTCTAAAATATAGTTATTACACAGAATGACTATACTGATTTTTTTAGTTTCCGAAGTTTGAGAATTCACATATATGAAAATGGAGAGTAGTACTACTTCCAGTTAATTAAGGAAAACTCCAAAACACAGAATTAAGAAAAGATCTCAACCCTCTACAATAGAACACGTGTTCTTTTTGAAGAAACAGAAAAATCTAAAGTTTGTCTGGAATAGACAAAAATTGGCTCCTGTGATGAAGATACAATGACACTGAGGAAGCCATTTTCTTTGCATGTGCTGGTCCATCTAATCCTCTATTTAATTGAATTTCAGCAATCATAAAAGTTTTACAAACCAAAATTTGTAAGTTCAGCATTTGTTTACATTGAAAAACATTATTTGCAGACAAACCAGGACTTCACTTTGAGACAAGCTGCAAATTATTTTACCAACTATAGCCTGTTTTGGTTTTTTGGTGAGCTGATTCTTTACCTGGAGAATGGGAATAAAGTGTAACTTGACTATGTAAAATCCTGATATACCTGATCAATAACAAGGAGACATGAGAGTCCAGAATGGGTACCACCTGTGAAGGGTCTTAGATGGGACCCACACAAATTTGTCCCTCCTATTTCGAAGTTCTACAAAAATTTTAGATATCCTGGGATGCCTGGGTGGCTCAGTGGGTTAAGCCTCTGCTTTCAGCTCGAGTCGTGATCCCAGGGTAAGCCCCACATCAGGCTATCTGCTTAGCAAGGAGTCTGCTTCCCCCCTTCCACCTGCCTCTCTGCCTACTTGTGCTTTCTGTCAAATAAATAAATAAAATATTTTTAAAAAATTTTAGATATCCTAAGATCATAGGTAAGGCTAGAGTCATAAATGTGTTCACCATCAACTTGCTTCCATAAAATATTTAATGGAAAACGTTTTTACAACAGTGATAATATTTGCAATGACTTCATGCATTGTGTGTTGACTAAAATAATTTGACTTTCATTTAAAGTTGACAAGCAGACCCCAGATTCTCATATGAAACATTTATAAACACACACATAAATTTGCATTAAAAATCCAAATCAAGAACATTGACGTCCTGACAAAGCCCAGGAAAAAATCCTACTGATAAAAAACACGGGAGACTAATACATAATTTCAGGACAACAGAAAAGTTAGAAAGCTATTCCCAGTTATGTTCCATTGAGCACACATTCCATCGACTAGGAAACCTTGCACACAAAGTAGACAACTCTTGGTTTCTTTTTTTTTTTTTAAGATTTTATTTATTTATTTGACAGAGAGAGATTACAAGTAGGCAGAGAGGCAGGCAGAGAGAGAGAGAGGAGGAAGCAGGCTCCCTGCTGAGCAGAGAGCCCGATGCGGGACTCGATCCCAGGACCCTGAGATCATGACCTGAGCCAAAGGCAGCAGCTTAACCCACTGAGCCACCCAGGTGCCCGACAACTCTTGGTATCTAATATCAGAACTGCTTTCTGAGGAGGTAGAAGGCTGTTCTGCTAGCCTCCATCAGGACCATTAATATTTCCCATGTTTTGTGCTTTTGGAATGCAGTGAAGTAGAGCAGAACATATAGGACAGTCTTATAGCATTCTTAAGTTTAAAGTTTGTCCTGCAAATGTGTTAACACTGGGCAAACCCTGGAAAAGGAGGAACAGTCTTTCATGGTTTCTTCAGGATAAACATTATAGACTGTTTCAAAGTACCCAGATATTAATATCCTTTTGTATAATCAGATAGCTGGGCCCTTGAAGTTAATATCCCTTTGTAGAATCAGATAATCAGGCCTAGAGGGAAATAAGATACCTCCCCTTCAGTCTAGCAGTACCACACTGTTGAAGTACACCAAAATAATGGTAAGTGGCTAAGTACATCGAGCAAAACCCCAATGCAATATCAAAGAGAAAGAACACTAAGATCACCCAAGTAGAACCTGAGGGTAATCAAAGAGAAATAATCTACATTGTTTAATGGAAAACCACAGATGTGAATGAAACTCATTATTTCAAAGTAAATAAAACTCATTACTCCAAAGTTAATGAAACAGAAACA
This sequence comes from Mustela lutreola, assembly GCF_030435805.1. Classification (NCBI taxonomy): domain Eukaryota; kingdom Metazoa; phylum Chordata; class Mammalia; order Carnivora; family Mustelidae; genus Mustela; species Mustela lutreola. The sequence continues at coordinate 125,784,618 of NC_081308.1, read as the reverse complement.
ACAATATGGAGCCTTTGAAAAGATTTCATGGCCAAGGGATAAAGAAAAAACAGGTGTGCTTGAGAAATACATAGTGTAATTAATAAAGAAATTTTAGACATCAACTTCTTTATACAGTCACTTAAAATGAAAAGAAACTCAGATAAGCAAATGATTAAATGAAATAAAACTGCAAGAGACTAAAGTGGAAAGATCACTTATTTCAATGTCCAGAGCATCAAAAGAAAATGGATATCAGAATTTTATAAATAACCCAAATAGAAATACTGGAATAAGAATTTGCATCCAAAGCCAAAAAGATCAAAAATTACACTACAAAGTATCAAATCAGTGATGTAACATTCAAATCTGAGAAACCAACTATCTAATAATAATAAGTATCTAATTCCAAAATATTGTTTTTTTTTTAAGTAATCTCTATGCTCAGTGTAGGACTGGAACTCACAACCCCACAAACAAAAGTCACATGCTCTATTGACTGAACTAGCCAGGTGCCACCAAAATACTGTTGATAAGAGTTTAAAGTAGGGTGCCTGGGTGGCTCTGTGGGTTAAAGCCTCTGCCTTCAGGTCAGGTCATGACGTCAGGGTCCTGGGATCATCCTGGGATCTGGGCCCCGCATCAGGCTCTCTGCTCAGCAGGGAGCCTGCTTCCCCTCCCCCTCTCTGCCTGCCTCTCTGCCTACTTGTGATCTCTGTCTGTCAAATAAATAAATAAAATATATATTTTTTTAAGTTTAAAGTAGTATAGCATTTTGGAAGGCTATATGGCAATACTGTAAGGGAAATAAAGGCCTTGAAATCAATATGACTATTAATAGTTCCCATTTCACCATAATAAAAAATGAGATCAAATATTTAAGGAAATCTTATTTATACATTATCATGCTATTTAGAATATTTATAACCTTATTTACAGTCTCAATGTCTAAAATTAAATGAATGTTTATATTGTGATAGAGCCATATGATGAGATGTCATGCAAGTCAATGAACTGGAGAAGGTTGTGTATTTTCAATCAACTCTTCCCCAAATCCGCAACTCCAGTGAACAGAACTCAATGAAACAAAAAAATGAGAACACATTTATGCTAAAATTGGGAAGTTACCTCAAAGAACAGCTGTTAAACAAAATTTATATTTGACCATACTGAAAAAAAATATTCCAGCTCAAGAGTCTGCAGTATTACTTCAGACCAAAAGAGGAAGAAATTTTGAAGAATGGATGGCCAGAAATGTGGTTGGCTGGGACCATATTTTGGAGGCTGTTCACCCACTAGAGATTGGCAGTGACAGCAAGGCTTAAAAAGTGACTACATGGTCTCATGGAGCCATTCTTTTAATATCAACTCCCCCTGAGTATTTTTTTTAATATAATTTTTTATTTTTTATAAACATATATTTTTATCCCCAGGGGTACAGGTCTGTGAATCACCAGGTTTACACACTTCACAGCACTCACCAAAGCACATACCCTCCCCAATGTCCATAATACCACCCCCTTCTCCCAAACCCCCTCCCAACTCCCCCTAAGTTTTAAGGGAGAGGGTAGATGGGGAGAAAAATGGAAAATAACACTTGGGAGTCAGTTTTACAACTGTGACCTAAAGGTATAATTTTTAGACCTAAGTGCGTGCTTTATACATTACAAAGCCACAAGCTGAGGAGCAATGTTTCATCCTAACTTCTCATCCATAAGATTAGCCCTCACAGAAGAAGAAGAGGGATACCTGGGTGGCTTAGTCAGTTCAGTGTCTGACCTTTGCTTTTGGCTCAGGTCATGATCACAGGATCATAAGATGGACCCCTGTATCTGGCTCTACACTCAGAGGGAGATTCTATCCCTCTCTATCAGCCCCTACTCCCACTCACACACTCAATAAAAAAAAAAAAATTTTAAACAAGAAAAGTAAGAAACACTGAATAAAAAAAAGGCAGGCTTTAAACACTGGAGATAGAGCTGAGACTGGTGTGCAGTTTTATTATACATATGTTTTAATTTTTAGAATAGTTTTAGATTTATTGAGAAGTTGCAAAGATGGTACAAGTTCCTATATACTCCATTTCCCCTATTTTTTTAAAATTTTAAATTTATTTTCAGCATAACAGTATTCATTGTTTTTGCACCACACCCAGTGCTCCATGCAATCCACACCCTCTCCAATACCCACCACCTTGTTCCCCCCACCTCCCAACCCCCACCCCTTCAAAACCCTCAGATTGTTTTTCAGAGTCCATAGTCTCTCATGGTTCACCTCCCCTTCCAATTTCCCTCAACTCTCTTCTAACTCCCCTTGTCCTCCATGCTATTTGTTATGCTCCACAAATAACTGAAGCCATATGATAATTGACTCTCTCTGCTTGACTTATTTCACTCAGCATAATCTCTTCCAGTCCCGTCCATGTTGCTACAAAAGTTGGGTATTCATCCTTTCTGATGGAGGCATAATACTCCATAGTGTATATGGACCACATCTTCCTTCTCCATTCATCTGTTGAAGGGCATCTTGGTTCTTTCCACAGTTTAATGACTGTGGCCATTGCTGCTATGAACATTGGGGTACAGATGGCCCTTCTTTTCACGACATCTGTATCTTTGGGGTAAATACCCAGGAGTGCAATAGCAGGGTCATAGGGAAGCTCTATTTTTAATTTCATGAGGAATCTCCACACTGTTTTCCAAAGTGGCTGCACTAGCTTGCATTCCCACCAACAGTGGAAGAGGGTTCCCCTTTCTCCGCATCCTCTCCAACACATGTTGTTTCCTGTCTTGCTAATTTGGGCCATTCTAAGTGGTGTAAGGTGGTATCTCAATGTGGTGGTATTCCCTGATGGCTAGTGATGGCTAGTGATGATGAACATTTTTTCATGTGTCTGATAGCCATTTGTATGTCTTCATTGGAGAAGTGTCTGTTCATATCTTCTGCCCATTTTTTGACATGATTGTCTGTTTTGTGTGTGTTGAGTTTCAGGAGTTCTTTATAGATCCTGGATATCAACCTTTTGTCTGTACTGTCATTTGCAAATATCTTCTCCCATTCCGTGGGTTGCCTCTTTGTTTTGTTGACTGTTTCCTTTGCTGTGCAGGAGCTTTTGATTTTGATGAAGTCCCAAAAGTTCATTTTCACTTTTGTTTCCTTTGCCTTTGGAGACATATCTTGAAAGAAGTTTCTGTGGCTGATATCGAAGAAGTTACTGCCTATGTTCTCCTCTAGGATTCTGATGGATTCCTGTCTCACGTTGAGGTCTTTTATCCATTTTGAGTTTATTTTTGTGTACGGTGTAAGGGAATGGTCGAGTTTCATTCTTCTACATATAGCTGTCCAGTATTCCCAGCACCATTTATTGAAGAGACTGTCTTTTTTCCACTGTATATTTTATCCTCTTTTGTCGAAGATTATTTGACCATAGAGTTGAGGGTCTATATCTGGGGTCTCTACTCTGTTCCACTGGTCTACATGTCTGTTTTTATGCCAGTATCATGCTGTCTTGGCTGTCTTGGTGATCACAGCTTCATAGTAAAGCTTGAAATCAGGTCATGTGATGCCCCCAATTTTATTTTTGTTTTTCAACATTTTCTTAGTGATTCGGGGTCTCTTCTGATTCCATACAAATTTTTGGATTATTTGCTACAGCTCTTTGAAAAATACCAGTGGAATTTTGATCAGAATGGCATTAAAAGTATAGATTGCTCTAGGCAGTATAGACATTTTAACAATGTTTATTCTTCCGATCCAAGAGCATGGAATGGTCTTCCATCTCTTTGTGTCTTCTTCAATTTCTTTCATGAGTGTTCTGTAGCTCCTCGAGTACAGATCCTTTACCTCTTTGGTTAGGTTTATTCCCAGGTATCTTATGGTTCTTGGTGCTATAGTAAATGGAATCGATTCTCTAATTTCCCTTTCTGTATTTTCATTGTTAGTGTATAAGAAAGCCACTGATTTCTGCACATTGACTTTGTATCCTGCCATGTTACTGAATTTCTGTATGAGTTCTAGTAGTTTGGGGGTGGAGTCTTTTGGGTTTTCCATATAAAGAATCATGTCATCTGCGAAGAGAGAGTTTGACTTCTTCATTGCCATTTTGGTTATTTACTAATAGTTTGGGAAGATCAGATAACTATGTTAAAGTTAGGTGCATTATCTACTTCATAATTTAAATCAGAATAAATCTCATATGCAAAATAGAAAGAAATCAACATAATATCAGAATAAAAGTACAAGCATCTTAAATACAGAACAAGTTCTACACTTCAGCTATTATGAATAAAGCTTCTTTAAGCATTTATGTGCAAGTTTTTGTGTGGACATGTTTTTAATTCTACCGTGTATGTACCCAGGAGTACAATTGCTTGGTCATAATATTAACTCTATGTCTCATTTTTATAGACCTGTTAAACTGTATTCTAGAGTTCTTGAACTATTTTACATTTCCATCAGCAAGGTATGAAGGTTCCAATTCTCCACATACTCACCAACACTTGTTATTGTTGGCTTTTTTTTTAAGATTTCATTTATTTATTTGACAGACAGAGATCACAAGTAGGCAGAGAAGCAGGCAGAGAGAGAGGAAGGGAATCAGGCCCCCTGCTGAGCAGAGAGCCCGATGTGGGACTCCATCCCAGGACTCTGAGATCATGACCTGAGCCGAAGGCAGCGGCCTAACCCAATGAGCCACCCAGGCACCCTGTTGGCTTTTTTTTTTTTTTATGGCCATTAGAGTACATATGAGATAGTACCTCATTGTGATTTTGAGTTTCATTTCCCCAATAGTTAATGATGTTGAGTGTCTTTTCATAGCCTAATTAGCCATCTGCCTAGCTCTTTGAAACACTCATCTCCCCAAATGAATTTCATGTGTCACATAGCCTTAATTTTAAACCAGCATAACCCAAATATACTTTGAATATTTGATGAAACAGATTCTAGTCATTTTAATATGACTTGGTAACAGAAGAAAACTATTTGATACAGAAGATAAAGACAGAAAAGTAGTACACCAAAATACTGACAGTGATTATCTTTTGATTAGTATAATTGCAAATAATTTGGATGTTTTTGTGTGTGCATTGTTCTGTATTATGAAGTATCTAATTCTAAATAATTTTTAGTCAAAATAAACCATGAATATAATTTGAAAGATCAAATATTACCATAAGAGTTATATTTTAAAAAAAATCAGTGGTCTACTCTATTACACACCAATATCATTTACTCTCTCCAGAAGTAACCACTTTGAAATTTTAGATGTTTTCAGCATTATCTCTAAACATGTTTTATTATTTCCTGAATTTTCAATTACATATAAAATTCCAACTAGAAGATGAAGAATTATAGCTATTCCTAGTAGCACTATTCCTTCACATTTAAATGCTTTTTTCAGCCATCTCCCAATGAGAGTTGCCCGTGCAATTTTTAGGTATATAACTTGTCAGTTTTTAATATCTGTATAGTTGTCATAATATAATCAGAGATGAGCTATGGGTTATACTATAATTACATTTACATTCCATGCAATATTTTGTCTTAAAGGAATTAATTACCATGTTTATAACTATTTATAACTGATCTGATCCCAAAATCTGTCAGAGCTTAATTTCTTCATTATAGTCAAATACCTAAGATAAGCTGTCAGTTCCACTTTTTCTCCTTCAGTGACATTTTGTGCCCTCAGCTATCTGGTTCCAACCTGCACTGGATCTAACTGGTGCAGAGCTGTCATCACAGTGTTTCCCTATAATTTAATCCAAAGAAGTCTTTTTCTTTTTCTTTATCTCTCCTTTGTTGGATCTCCTCTTTTCTGGATACCAAGCCTTCCCCACCAGTAGTCTAAACCCTTCTTTTGGTGTAACACATCTTTCAGTAACTTCCTGAGAAAGGATGCTTGATATTTCTAAATATTCAAGATCTCAAAAATAATATCTATACTCTGCCATTATATTTGATAAACAGTTTGGCTGTGTATGGAATTACGGATGGGGGGAAAATGTCCCTTTTTTCTTCATTGCCTTTAGATTCCAGTTTTAAGAATTTTGAAGTCATTCTAATTCCTATTCCTTTGTATATAACCTGACCTATTTTAGGTATTTTAGCTCTAAGAGCTTATGGGTTTCCCTTCTCTCCATCCTTAACATTTTCTCCCCTTAGTTGTTATTATACTTCTTGAATTGATCTTCTAAGTTTCTTAATTTCTCTTTTTCTTTGAATTTATGGAATCTTCCATTTTTTATATTTAAGGGAGATGTCTCACTTTTATATCCTAATCCTGCAGTTACCAACTTAATTCATCTTTAGAGATTTTCTTGAAGGGCAACTGGGTGGCTCAGTTGGTGGAATGACCAGCTCTTGGTTTCAGCTCAAGTCATGATCTCATGGGTCATGAGATGGAGACCCCTGTTGGGCTCTGTGCTCAGCAGGAAGTCTTCTGGAATCTCTCCTTCTGCCCCTCCTCCCATCACGTGCACATGTGCACACACTTGCTCTTGCTCTCTCTAAATAAATCTTTAAAAATTTTTTGAATAGCCCTTACTCTTTGAAATTTTTACAAATAGCATAGTCTGTTTTATCACTAGTTTCATCACTTTCAAAAGTGTTTCATCACTCTTTCCTTCTAGTTCATATTTAATTATCTCCTCTGAGTATCATTTTAATTTTAGTCTTTTAGGTTAAATTCTTTCCTCAAGGTCTATTGGCAATTGGTTGGCAGTTTATATTTAAGGGTGAAATACTTAAATGTAGACTAGAAGTTCTATGTGTGGGGTGGTGTCCGGGTAGGAGAAACCAAATGATGGACTTTGCAGTGTAATAGGATGGAAATCCTGCCTTTTGTTAAGGTATTTTCTTTCTTATATTTGCCGTTTTTCCCAGAAACTGCTCCAACCTCTTATTTGGAGTACAGAAACCTCGCTGCCAGTGTTCTGATATCTAAGTAGGAAATGGGACTAGGGTCTCATGTTTAACTATGGTATTCTCACTTAGCTACCTTATTTTCAATATGACACTTCACCCTGAACAGTACCTTGTATCCACAAGTTTAGAATTTCTTTGGGCTCAATCTCTTCAGTCTCTCTAGAGATTGTTACCACTGTCATCTACATAAGGCTGGCAGAAGACCTGTCCACAGAGACCTGGCAGGCCAGAAGGGACTGGCATGATATATTCAACATGCTAAATGGTAAAAAACATGCAGCAAAAAATACTTTATCCAGCAAGGCTGTCATTCAGAATAGGAGAGAGTTTCCAAGACAAACAAAAACTAAAGAAATTTGTAAACACTAAACCAGTCCTGCAAGTAATATTAAAGGAGAACCTTTGAGTGGAAAGAGACCAAAAGTAACAAAGACCAGAAAGGAATAGAGAAAATCTATAGGAACAGTGACTTTACAGGTAATAAAATAGCACTAAATTCATATCTTTCAATAATTACTCTGACTGTAAATGGACTAAATGCTTCAAAAAAAAAAAAAAGACATGGGGTATGACATTGGATAAAAAAAGAAAACAAGAACTATAGATAGCTGCTTATAAGAGATGTATTTTAGACCCAAAATCACAACCAGATTGAAAGTGAAGGCGTGGAGAACAATTTTTCATGCCAATGGAAACCAAAAGAAAGCTGGAGTACTCATCCTTGTATCAGACAAACTAGATTTTAAACCAAAGACTATAATAAGAGATGAACACTATATCATAATAAAGGGGTCTATACAACAAGCAGATCTAACGATTATAAATATTTATGCCCCAACTTGGGAGCAGCCAAATATATAAACCAATTAATAACAAAATTAAAGAAACTCATTGATAATATGATAATAGTAGGGGATGTTAATACCCCCACTCACAGTAATGGACGTATCCTCTAAGCAGAAGATCAATAAGGAAATAAGGGCTTTGAATGATACACTGGACCAGATGGGCTTAACAAATATATTCAGAGCATTTTATCCAAAACCAGAAGAATACACATTCTTTTCTAGTACACATGGAATATTCTCCAGAATGGATTACATACTGGGTCACAAATCAGGACCCAATGAATATAAAAAGACTGAGATCATACCATACATATTTTCAGACTATAATGCTATGAAACTTGAAGTCAACCACAAGAAATCAATTGGAAGGACCACAAATACATGGAAGTTAAAAATATCCTACTAAAGAATGAATGAGTCATCCAGGAAATTAAAGATGAATTTTACAAAATACATGGAAGCAAATGAAAATAAGACAGTCCAAAACATTTGGGATGCAGCAAAGGCAGTCCTAAGAGGGAAGTTATAGTAATATAGACCTTCCTCAAGAAGAAAAGTCCCAAATACACAACCTAACATTACACCTAAGGAATTGGAAAAAGAATAGCAAACAAAACCTAAATCCAGCAGTAGCAGAGAAATAAAGATTAGGGCAGAAATCAGTGATCTAGAAACCAAACAGAACAGATCAATGAAACTAGGATCATGTTCTTTAAAAGAATTAGTAAGATCGATAAACCCCTAGCCAGACTTATCAAAAAGGAAAGAAAGATCCAAATAAATAAAATCATTAATGAAAGAGAGAAGATCACAACCAACACTGAAGAAATATAAGCAATTGTAAGAGAATATTATGAGCAATAATATGCCAACAAATTAGGCAATCTGGAAGAAATAAACAAATTCCTAGAGACATAAACTATCAAAATTGAAACAGGAAGAAATAGAAAACCTGAACAGACCAATAGCCATCAAATAAATTGAATTGGTAATTAAAAATCTCCCAAGAAACAAGAGTCCAGGGCCAGAGGGCTTCCCAGGAGAATTCTACTAAACTTTTGAAGAATACTTATTCTTCTGAAACCATTCCAAAAAAAAGAAAGAAAAGAAATGGAAGGAAAACTTAGACTCATTCTATGAAGCCAGCATTACCTTGATTCCAAAACCAAAGATAACACTATAAAGGAGAATTACAGACCAATAACCCTGATGAACATGTAAAAATTCTCAAGATACTAGCTAATAGGATCCAACAATACATCAAAAGGAGTTTTCATTACACATCAGAGATTTATTTCTGGGCTGCAAGGGTGGTTTAACATCTGCAAATCAATATGATATACTACATTAATAAAGGATAAGAACCATATGATCCTCTCAATAGATGAAGAAAAAGCATTTGACAAAACACAGCATCCTTTTTTGACAAAAACTCTGCATTGTAGGTGTATAAGAAACATACCTCAATAACATAAAAGCAACATACAAAAGACCCACAGAAAATATCATCTTCAATGGAAAAAAACAAAGCTTTTCCCCTAGGTCAGGAACACAACAGGGATGTCTACTCTCACCACTGTCATTAAATATGGTACTGGAAGTCCTAGCCTCAGCAATCAAACAATAAAAAGAAATAAAAGTCTCCAACCAGCAAAGAAGTCAAACTCTTCACAGAAAATATGATAGTCCATGTAGAAAACCCAAAAGACTCCACCAAAAAATTGCCAGAACTGATACAGGAATTCAGAAAAGTCACCAGATATTAAAAAAAAAATCAATGCACAGAAGTCAGTTGCAATGGTATACACTAATAATGAAGCAGTAGAAAGAGAAATCAAGGAATCAATCCCATTTGCAAATGTACCAAAAACCATAGGATACCTAGGCATAAATTTAACCAAAGGTAAAAGATCTATACTCTGAAAAGTATAGAACACTTATGAAAGAAAGAAATTGAGACATGAAAAAGTAGAAACACCCAATGCTCATGGATTGAAAAAACAAATATTGTTAAAATGTCTATGCTACCTAAAGCAATCTACACATTCAAAGCAATCTCCATCAAGGTACTACCAGCATTTTTCACAGAGCTGGATCAATCAATTCTAAAATTAGTAGGGAACCAGAGAAGAACCCAGATATCCAACGTACTGTTGGTTTAAAAAAAAAAAAAAAAAAAGCTAGAGGCATCAAAATTCCAGACTTCAAGCTATATGACAAAGCTGTAATCACCAAGACAATATGGCAATGGCACAAAAAACAGACACATAGATCAATGGAACAGAATAGAGAGCCCAGAAAAAGACCCTCAACTCAATGGTCAGCTAATCTTCAACAAAACAAGAAAGAAAATCCAATGGAAAAAGGACAATCTCTTCAAGAAAGGGTGTTGGGAAAATTAAACAGCCACATTCAGAAGAATGAAATGGGACCATTCCCTTACACCACATAAAGAAATAAATTCAAAATGGATTAAAGACCTAAATGTGAGACAGGAATCCATCAAAATCCTAGAGAACACAGGCAGCAACCTCTGTGAACTTAGCCACAGCAACTTCTTGCTAGGTATGGCTCCAGAAGCAAAGGAAACAAAGGCAAAAATGAACTATTGGGACTTTATCAAGATAAAAAGCTTTCATACAACAAAGGAAATAGTCAACAAAACTAAGGCAACCTATGAAATGTGATAAGATCTTTGCAAATGAGAGATGAAGGATTAGGATCCAAAAACCTATGAAGAATTTATCAAACTCAACACCCAAAAAAAAACAACAACAAAAATCCAGCTAAGAAATGGACAGAAGACATGAACAGACATTTCTCCAAAGAAGATATCCAAATGGCCAACAGACAAATGAAAAAATACTCAACATCAATTATCAGGGAAATACAAATCAAAGCTACAATGAGATACCACCTCACACCAGTCTGCATGGCTAAAAGTAACCACTCAGCAAGGAGCAGATGTTGATAAGGATGCAGAGAAAAGGGAATCTTCTTATACTGTTGGTGAGAATGCAAACTGGTACAGCCACTCTGGAAAACAGTATGGAGTTTCCTCAAAAAGTTAAAAATAGAGCTACCCTATGACCCAGAGATTGCACTACGAGGTATTTATCCAAATGACACAAATATAGAGATTCAAAAGGACACATGCACACCAGTGTTTTTAGCAGCAATGTCCACAATAGCCAAACTATGGAAAGAGCCCAGACGTCCATCAACAGATGAATAAAGAGGTGGTACACACATACACAGGATTATTACTGAGCCAACAAAAAGAATGAAATCTTGCCATTTGCAATGACATGGATGGAACTAGAGGGTATTATGCTAAGCAAAATAAGCCAGTCAGAAAAACACAAATATCATGATTTCAATCATAGGTGGAATTTAAGAAATGAAACAGATGAACATAGGGGAAGGGAAGGAAAAATAAGGTGAAAAAGGCAAACCACAATAATCTCAACTACAGGAAACAAACTGAGGGTTCCCAGGGGGAAGGGGGTTGGGGGGTGTGGTAATTGGGTGATGGGATTTAAGGAGGGCACATGATGTAATGAGCAATTGGTGTTACATGCAACTGATGAATCAATAAATTGTACCCCTGAAACTAATAACACACTATGTTAACTAAATTGAATTTAAATTTTAAAAAAAAGCCTACTGTCTTCTGCAGATGGATTTTGGAGGTCATCTGGGTAGTCTGATAGCTCCTTAATATACACTTTTGACCAGTACTATTTTCAGTCTACCTCACATGCTCTCCTGCTCCCAGATGTACCTGGTGCCTCCATTTTCTAAGCCCTTCCAAGATGAATATGTGCATTGCAAGTCAGCTTTGCATGGATTAATGATAAGCAAAATAAGTGAAAACTGGTATAGTTACCAATGAGATCCTAATCTATTTTCCCATTTGGATGTCAGAGCACTGGCAACCAGGTTTTTATCTTCTTAATGGGGAGTGGGGGTTGGAACACTTTTATCTGACCTAAGAAGATAGTTTCAGTCCCTGCTGCAGATGGGGTTTTCATCTACCTGCATTGTGCTAATTGAGTTACCATTTCTCCATCTTCCAAGACTTTTAACATTTTTGGTATCCTTTTCTTCCCCATATTTTATATATTTACATATTGGTATATTTTTGTTCCAACAGTCTAATTTTATTGGAGTTTGGACAGGAGTTAAAAAGTGAATGTTCAATCTGTCATATTTGACTATAGTTCTGTTAAATCAGAGATTAGAAAAAGTTGTAAAGATCAAGTTTTTAAACCTTAGTGTTTTAGTGCCTGTTTAATTCCGTTCTTACAGTGGCTCAGTTAGAACTTAGCTTACCTCTATAAATTGTGGCTTCTTTTTGTTCTGCGACAGTAAAAAGCCATGCTAACTGTATCTAGGGGCTGCAAGTACATCTGATGATCAAACTGAACTTATTAAAAAATTTAGAATAGGGTCGCCTGGGTGGTTTAGTCTGTTAAGCATCTGCCTTTGACTCAGGTCATGATCCCAGGGTCTTAGGATCGAGTCCCACATAAGAAACTCTGCTCAGTGGGGAGCCTGCTTCTCCCTTTGCCTGCTCTGCCTGCTCCCCCTACTTGTGCTCTCTCCGACAAATAAATAAATAAAATCTTCTAAAAAATTTAGAATATGCTACCATTCATGGGTGATTGATTTACAAAAACCCATATATATTATTTTCCAATATAATTTGTTAATGGGCTTTTTCTGTTCATCTGAATATATTTTTGACCAGGAATCCTGATGAAAAACTTCCTTCTGAAGGGGAAAAAAAAAACTAAAAAACTAAAGTTCAAAATGAAACCCCAGACTTCGAAAGAGGGGAACTGACAGGACCAGAAACACAAGACGGTTGTTTTTCTAATGTCCAATTTCCCCTCATTAGAAAAGACATCACAAATAAAGACACTTGGTAATTATCCTGTTCTTTTTATTTTTTTTCAACATCTTTATTTTATTTTATTTTTTTCTGTGTTTCAAGACTCATGGTTTATGCACCACACCCAGTGCTCCATGCATATCCTGTGGTTTTTTTAGTAAGTTTTCCCTAGATGTACTTGGGGACAAATTTTATTTGAAAGGAAGTCAGCAAGGGCTGCCTCATGTGACTTGGGGAAGTGAAGTTGAAAAGATCACAGGCCATAAGGACAAAGCAATTCAAGTGTCCTTCCCCAGTATATGTCTGAAAATTTCCAAGATCATGTGAAACAATCTTCAGTGTTACTAGTAAGTGAATTCACAGTGTTACTAATAAATGAAATAAAGGGGAGGGGACATTATTCCTTAATTACAAGTGACAGCATTTAGAGAAATATTGGGGGACATAAAATTTTATGAACATTTATATAAAGTTGGACTACTTTATAATTGCTCAGATTCATTAAAAAATACTTAACATAATCAAAGCGATGATAATGGTAGATGCCAAACCAAAATCTTGGTTCCTGACTTAAAGTGTTTTATCCTCTGCCAGTATGGTACATTATAAACAAACCACTTTGTTACCAGACAGCAATAAGTCCCAATTCCAAATTCACATTTTATAGTTGTATGGCTTTGGGCATGTCATCAATTTCAGTTCATTCATTTGTAAGAATGATAAGAAAAATAACTTCATAGCATTATGAAGATTAAGTAAAATTATACAGGAAGTACCACCTATAGTTACAATATTTTCAGTGCTCAGATATTTACTGTTTTAATCAATAAATGTTTACTTAAGACCTAGTATGACCCAGACACAATGTTGAGGCTATAATAGTAAGCAAGATAGAGGTGTGATTCTGTCCACAAAACACATAGAAGCCAGTGAGAAAGAGGTAATATTACTATGAAGAAAATAAATAGATTTCCAAAGTAGAGAATAATGACTGGAGGGAATATGAAAAGAGTTAATAACGATATACTATAGGCATGGGCATATTGACAAGTCTAGGTTTTAAGCTATTATATCTTGAATTAGTGAGGTGACAACAAGGATAGAAAAAAGTTAACAGAGAATTCATTTGGGAGATAAACATGATTTGCTGATGGACTAAAAGTAGGAATGAGGGAGACTGAGGAATAATGGAGAACACCTAGATTTCTGATTTTAGCAACTGTATAAATTTTGAGACCCCTATAAGATACTGAAATGAAGACTTCAAGAAGCCATTTGTATTTGAATCTGAAACCCAGTGAAGAAAGAAGGTCAGCGATAAGTCTGGGCACCATTAGCATATAGATAGTATCTGAAGTAAGGGAGATGGATATGTTCTCTATATCCTCAAGTGATCTTTAAGTATGAAGAGGGCTCAAGATATAGCCCTGACACACTTCAACCATGAGAACAGGAAAATAAAAATCAGCAAAAGAGACAGATAAAAGGTTGATGAAGAAAAATCTGGGGTGTGACATCACTTCAGGCAAGAGAATATAATTTTCAGAGGAGGTGGTTCACTGCGTGTAATGATCCTTAATTTTTTTCTTCTACCATAGTGGGGAAAAAATGTTTACAACTCATGTTTATTTTCTTCTTACCAGTGCAGTTGGCTAGCTCCCTTTCTTAGGGGCTCTAATTGTCCATTTGGCCCTTGGTTAAGAAAGAAAAACAGAGGCTATTGAAGATTTGGGAGTGGTTGAGCATTATGAGGGGAAAACTTCCATTCCTCCATAAAAATGGCTTCTTAAGCTGCATTTAAAAAAAATTAAAATTTTTTTAACTTATTTGTGAGAGAGAGAGAGAGAGAGAGAGAAAGAGCACAAGCAGGGAGAGAGGCAGGAGGAGAGAAAGAAATAGGCTCTCTGCTGCTTGGGGAGCCTAATGTGGGGTTCAATCCCAGAACCAACTGAGCCACTCATACACTCCTGCATTTTTAAAATTATGGCTAAAAAGTATTAATTTATATTAATTTTAATAATACATTACACAATTCTTAACTATATGTTCATTATTGTACAACAGATCTTGAAAGCTTTCTCTTGCATGACTAAAACTGTCCATTGGACAATTCCTTATTTCCCCAACCCCCCATAGCAAGCACTAGTCTACTTTATTTCTATAAGTTTGACTGCTTTATAGACCTCACATATATATATAAAGCAGATTAGCAGATATAGATTCATAGGGGGTTTGTACTTTTGTAATTGGCTTAACTGAGTGTTCTAAAGGTTCATCTATGTTTGACATGTAACAAGACTTCTTATGGCTGAGTGATATCCTAATGTTTTTATATACATTTTCTTCATTTATCTCTCAGTGGATATTTAGGTTATTTTTACATCTTGGCTCTTATGAATAGTACTATAATGAACATAGGAGAGCTAATAGCTAAGGTTCTGATTTTGATATTTTTGGATAAAAAGTGGGATTGCTGGATCATATGATAGTTTTATTTTTAATTTGAAGAACCTCCATACCATTTTCCATAGTGACACCATTTAGCAATCTCACCAACATGGTTCCAATTTCCCCACGTCCTCACCAACACTTTTTTTAATAGTGTGTAAGGTGATAGCTCATGGTAATTTTGATTTCTATTTCCCTGATGATTAGTGATGTTGCACATATTTTCATGTGCTTTTTAGTCATTTATGTATCTCTTGAGAAATGTCTATTCAAGGCCTTTGCCCATTTTTAAAATTAGGTCATTTGTTATTGAGTTGTAGGAGTTCTTTTTATATTCTGGATGTTAATCTCTTATCAGATATATGGTTTGCAATATTTTTTCCCATTCTGTAACTTGCCTTTTCACTCTAGATTTTTTCTTATGCTGAAAAGAAGTTTTTAAGTTTGATGTAGTCTCATTAGTTTATTTTTGCCTTTGTTACATGTATGTCTGGCATCCTATCCAAGTTTTCTGCACATTTTTAGTCTAATATTTCACTAAATTTGTTTTTACCAAATTGAAAATGAGGGTGCCTAAGTGGTAAATTGGTACGTTCAGTGTCCTTTTCATCTCTATCAAGCAATTGCAATAAGATTCATTTTTCAGTTTATAAGCAATATAGAGTTTCGGAAATCTCAGCCATAAACCCAGGCCTGTCTGGCCTACTATAGCACACCATATAGCCTGTTTAATTAATGGCCACTTTGTGGTAACATCAATAACATGTGTTCTACAATTCAGTGATTTTAGTGATCAACAGGATTTTACTGAGATCAAGGGATCAAGGACTAATTAAAATTGAGGTCTGAAAAATGAGTATCAGAAATAAGTCAGAATCATTTGCAGATAGGATTGGTCTTTCAGCAAAATTAAGAAACTCAAAAACTGGCAAAATTATTTGAGGTGACTGGCTCTTTAACCAATATATAGAAATTAATGGCTCTTCCAAAGCTAACCAACTTTAAAATTAAAGAAATTTCCAATTTCCAACAGCCACAAAATGTGAAACAGAAATAAACTCAGTACAAAATGTATTGAGTTTGTATGAAACCCTGTATGAATTGTATGAAACTCAAGTATGTTTCTGTGTGAAGCACAGCTGTAAAACTCAGGTAAGGCATATGAAAGGAGACATGCATAAACAGAGAAGCATTTTGCTTTTGGACAGGGAGATACAACATAGTTATAGCGTCTAGTCTTACAAATTAAACCATAAATTTTATGCAATAGCACTTGAAATTTAAACAATTTTGAGAACTTGACACAATGAGAGTAAAATTTATGTGGAAAATAAACATTAAAGGTCATTCAGCAAAATTCTGGGAAAGGGGAAGGATTAGGCATATCAGCCCTCCTAGATATTAAAAATTTATCACAAAGCTGCAGTAACCAACGTTCAGGCATAGACAGATTGTTGTGAGTAAAGACAGTACAGAAAAAGGCTTTCCTCTAAGTTTTAAATTATCTAAAAATAGATGCAAGTTTTACCTGATTTAAACCTCTTAAAGGCTCAAGAAAAGCTGTACTAAAAAAAAATCTAACTTTATGTTTGGCTAATAGCTCAAATCTTAATAAAGCAATCCTTCATATTAAATAACTGGCAGTCGCTCCCCAAAGTATTCATAAATCCCTCCTCTCTGGTAGGATTTTTCTTGGGGCTTATATCTAGTTTTACCCCTGTGCCATATATGTTCTATATGTCAAATACACTATATTAAAGAGTTAGAAGACAGTGTAAAAAGATGTTTATAACATTTCATGAATACTTTATTTTCTACATATAACCTTAAAATGACTAATTTGACAGTTCTCTATCATTCTGGAGTGAATGGATTTTTTAAAACTTAGTATTGTTCTATACTAATTTTTATTCAGGTTTTTCTTATATAAACATCATAGAGCTGTTTAGTCCATCTTCTCAATTGTACTTTTGTAATACGTATGGGAGGTACACTTCTGAACAAATGTTTTAGTAAGTATAGAGGCATCTGGGTGGCTCAGTCAGTTGGTGCATGAACTCGGGCGGTCCTGGGATTGAGTCCCGCATCGGGCTCCTTGCTCAGTGGGGAGCTTGCTTCTCCCTCTGCCTGCTACTCCACCTGCTTATGCTCTCTCTCTATCAAATAAATAAATAAAAATTCTTGAAAAAAAAGTTTTAGTAAGTATAAATTGCTTTTTGAAAGAATTATATGGATGTACATTGCAACAAATAATTCTGATTGCTTAACTATGTTTACTCAATACTGTTTTGCTCTGGAACTGGGAAAAACAGTTAATCTGTGTTGTACAAATTGGTAGTGCTACTGTAGTGATACTGAATTTTTCTGCTATTATTTGTACATCATTTTGTTTTAATTATTATTCCCTTACCCACATACACATTTCTCTATGTATCAGAGGTTAACTTAAATAAAAATATCATTTACTATTAACCAAAAACTAACATGATTAAAAAAAGAATACAACACAGTATAAATAAAAATGTATTATGTTAAAAAAAAGAAAGTATAGTCATATTAGGTTGGACAGGAACCTTTTCTTTTAACCAGTGATGAACACAATAAAACATTTTTTAACTTTAGTTTCTATGAAATATTAGAAAATACAGATTTGCAATAAGCAAAGGCAATTTTTTTGATCAAATTTAAAAACAAAACTCAAAAATACTTCTCAGTGCTGAGAACATGAAAGGAAAATGTGAAGGAAAAAAAAGTAGTAAAGTATACTAGTAAAGTATTCTCAGAAGTAGTTCTGATGATAATTTGTCCTCCTAACAAGGAGACACCTAGGAAAGAGTGGCAAGAGAACAGTTTTCTAAAAAGATGAATTACCAACAATGACTCAGAGAAATAGGAAACCATAGAAGAGCTATAATCATTTTAAATTTTTAATTAGTATTCAAAAATCTATCCACAATAAAGCACCATTTTTAATTTATTTTTTATTAACATATAGTGTATTATTTGTTTCAGGGGTACAGGTCTGTGATTCATCAGTCTTACACAATTCACAGTATAAAGTAGCATTTTAATGAACATTCTAAGTACAGATAGATAATTTGTATAGGATAAAATTTAAGAGTAGAGACTGTAAAGATAAGCTGCCTGACTCATAAAACCAATTCAACCTCTATTAAAAAAATGGTATACAGTAAGATTTATATAAATTTGAGATCAAAATATAGCAGCATTTGTTCTACGTAAAAGTGCCTATTCAATACAGGCATACAAATGTGCATGATAAAGCACATACAAACTTCTGGAGAGTGGTTAAATTGGAATATTAGTAGAGGACAGGGAAGGTAATAAAAGTCACCTGTTTTTCCTTTTAAATAATAATCCAAAGCAAAAATTGAAAATGTTAAGTTTTGTTCAGCATGAGTTTGGCCACACATATGTTTGTTATATTATCTTTTGAGCATTTTCAGGAGTATAGAAACTTTCACAATGATAATTATGAGCAGAAAGATTGATGTACTATTAGTCTTCAAAACAGGAGCACCCTCAGGATAATCTGACCAGAGGGAGCTCAAGAGACAGCAAACATAGTGATTTCAACAAGTTTCATTATAAGTAGGTGGAAACAGCAATGTAGGGATAGCTGGAGGAAGTTAAAGGGTCTCAGGGAAATTTTTTTTATAAACAGGACAAACATTATAGCATGTTTTATGCTGATGGGAAAGATGTAATGAGGAAGATATTTTCAGAAATTCTTCCCTGTCTCTTGAATTACATCCTCAAGTAGGTGAGGGGGATGGGACTTATTATAGTAGAGAGGGTCAACTACAGTAATAGGAAAGAAGACAGAGTAGATGGTCTCAGATGGAAGTAGTCCAATAGTAGGTATCTAGGGCTTGTGCAAGTGGTCTCCACATTGCTTCTCTTTTCTTACTGAAGTAGGAAGATGTAAAGTGGAATATGGAAAGGTAATAGTTCTTCCAGGCAACATGAAAGAGTCACTTGAGACCAGGAGTTATAAATTTTAAGTGAGATCCATTGGTCTGGTTAGGTGTTTTCCAATAGCTACGTTCGGCTGTATGACTATAGGAGGAGAGTAGTCAAAGTTAAACAGGGATTTTGCTTTTTCCTGGATGAACAAAGGGAGAGAGAAGAAGAAAAAAATAAATAAAAACGCAAGTTGAGAGTATAAGCAAGTGATTATGACAATGGACCACAGAGTTGAGGCTGAGCAAGGAGGGAAATAAGAACATGAGCTGTGTAAAGAACAAGGTCACTGGATCAATGGTTCAAGGTCCCAAGGAGGCTAAAGATGGTTAAATGTGGATAGTAGAGAAGGTAACCTGAAAAGACAGAGTTTGTGGGTCAAAGACTGAGATTTATGAAAGGGAGTTTATGAAGGGGTTGCAGTTTACTGGATGACCATGTCTAGGAAAATATTACAGAGTGAGTGGCTAAGGCAGATCATAAGACCAGATTCTCTGGAGAAGAAGAGGCTAAGAAGCTGAGGCCTCGATATTGGGAGGATCATCCATGGGGATCTTAAAATCGAGAACTGTGACAGGACTAGTCCTGGAATAAGTGACAGGAAACCAGAAGAAAAAACTTAGAGAGGTGAAGGACTCAGGAGCTGATGACACAAGAGGGAGGGGTACTGAGTAGCAGAGTCTGAAGACGTTGAATTCAAAGTTGGAATTTATTAGGAAGCAGGGGAGGAAAATGGTCTTCTCCACCTATAGGTCTAGTGGTATGAAGAGATAAAGGGGAGGGAAAATAGCTACAACATGAGAGTGCTGTAGGGCAAGCAGTGTCCTCAGAGGACAGCCAGGTTTTAGTGAGATCAAAAAGGGGAAGGGGGGGGGGTGCCTGAGTGACTCAGGCGGTTGAGCATCTGCCTTCAGCTCAGGTCAGGATCTCAGGGTCCTGGGATGGAGCCCCACATCAGGCTCCCGGCTCAGCGGGAATCCTGCTTCTGCTTCTCCCTCTCCCACTCTCCCTGCTTCTATTCCCTATCTCACTGTCTCTGTCAAATAATAAATAGATAGATAGATAGATAGATAAAATCTTTCTATAAAGGGGGGGGGTCTTTCAAATACATTGAGGGTATAGGAGATATTGTTGATTATGGGCTAGGAGTTCCAGGGTCCAAAGGAAGGATTTCAGGATTTGAGCAGGGATAGGAAGGGCAGAAAATGGGATGTAGAGAACCTTATAGGGAACAGAGTTGAGACAAAGAGAACTATCTTCTCATGTAATTTTTAGCTGAGAAAATAAGTTCACCGTACACAAAAGATAATAGATCAAGTAAATTTACCTGTTGAGAAATCATTGGCCTATAGATAGTATCAGTCAAACCATATCAAGTGACTGAAAAGATTCTGTTACAGCAATAGAGAAAATCAACAAACAAAAGTTACCAAGAGTAAATTTTAGGAGTCCTCATCACAAGAGAAAAAAAATCAACAACATAACTGAGTGTGGCAATGTTAACTAAACTTATTGTGGTAATCATTTCACAATACATATGTATACCAAATTATGTTTTCACCTAAAACTAACAGTGTTATGTGTCAAGGTTTTTAGGGTCTAGCTTCAACAGCTCCAGAAACTCTACCTAAAAGGATATTGACCAAACTGAAGCTCAGCTTCCTGATAACAAGAAGGCCTTGTTAGTGTTTTTTGAATGCTCTTTGGATGCCACTGGTGAGGGCTTATAAAGTAGGGTACAATTTGGAAAGACTTGGGGAAAGAAAAGGTTTATGGAAATGCTGCCTTCCCATTTAGGATACAGCTTGGCTGCCATTGTGACTACCCTGAATTTTCTGCTGAAATAATAATGATAAAGAGGAGGAACCACCATTTAGAGGACATTGGTTTAAATTCATCAATGAAGTTTAGGTCGGTGGGAAACCACACTGGTCTCACTCTGTGGTTACTGAAAACCTAGAAAAAATTCTGTGTAAGAAGGATGGGGGGATTAGTTTCTTTGTTTTTGTTTTTTTAAGCTCCCACGGTAGAGTAGGATAATCAAATCTAACCTGGTTCCTTTTTTTTTCTTTTTTGGTGGCAGAGGGTGGGGGCATTGGTGGGGGATGGAGATTAACTTTGTCTATGCTCGGGGAAAGTAGGATCAAAGGCTAAAGGAGAAATGTACAGCTGTAGGCATAGAATATAGAAATCAAGCCATCTTCAAATTGACAATATGAATATGCCAAAATCAAAAGGAAACCCTAAACATAATTGCAATAATGTAAGAAATAATTTTACTTTTTATGACTCAATTGCAATTTTGAAACACTTGAGATTTCTTTGCTTCTGGTCCTAGCCAAGATGAAATATCCCCATTCCTTTCAATCCAACAACAGTCACAGATTTAAAAAAACAAAAACAAAAAAGGTTGTTCCTCCAAGCCAAAGGACTTGAAAAAGAATGGCTTAAGAACAGAAAATTTGGGGCACCTGGGGGGCTCAGTGGGTCAAAGCCTCTGCCTTCAGCTCAGGTCATGATCCTAGGGTCCTAGGATCCAGCCCTGCATCGGGCTCTCTGCTCATCAGGTAGCCTGCTTCCTCCTCTCTCTCTGCCTGCCTCTCAGCGTACTTGTGATCTCTGTCTGTCACATAAATAAATAAATAAAATCTTTGGGGGAAAAAAAAAGAACATAAAATTTGAAAATACCCATCTGGCTCCAGGCAAACACCAATGGCAAAAATGTAGGCCTTCTCTGTTTTCAGCTGGCTTGAGCAGGAAGCTGATAGGAAGTGGACATTCCCCACCCCCCAACCCCATAGAAACAGCCAGCAGTGTTTACCCAGTGGAGTAGTGTTGGGGAACCAAGTAGAAATCGGATCTTCCATCCCATGTTTAGCAAAATCATGTGCTGGTCTGATTGCACCCACATTAGTATAGGTGGCAGGGAGAGGAGTTTTCAACCCCCATCCAGCAGACATGGGTAGTATTCCAATTGTCAGCAAGATTCAGTTAATAGAGCTTCAACTCCCACCTGCCAGCCATGAGACTTAGTGAGGCTGCATGAGTCACAGCAAATCCATACTCTTCCTCAGATGCCAGCAGGTTCTAGCAGATAGCTGAACCTCCACCGTCAATTTTGAGAAACCAGACTGAACAAGGTGGTAGGAGTAGAACAGACACTAAGATTTCCCCTCACTTCAGGAGTGGGTGGAATCCAATGGGGAACTTAACATCCATACCCAACTGGCAGCAACAGACAGACTCAACAATATGGTATAACTGGCAATAGGCAGTGCAAGAGTGCATTACCATGCTCCTCCCCCCCATCCTTCTGCCCGTGCTAGGGAATTGAGTGCCCACAAGCAAACAGCATCAGTGAGGCATAAGGAGGTTTTGCTAAGTAGCGGTTCATAACTTTTTCCCATCCCACTCAGTGAGCCCAGTGTGGAATTGAGCTGAACCCATAAGGCTAGAATAAGGCACGAGTTGATATGCATTTTCTCTGAAAAGGGGTCAGCAAAGCCAAGGAGTAAGTTGGACTTGTCTAACAATTGGTAATGAGGCAGTAGGAGGCAGGACTCCATTTTTGCTGGAGAGGAGTTAGTGAGGCTCAGAAGGAAGTTGAATCCATGTACCCAGGACCTTGCACTACATCTTAACAGGGAAATTCTTTACTAGGAGGAAAAGTGAAATAGGATCCACAATCCCATAATACAACATCTCTCTTCATCTGTTCAGACTGCTGCCAGGAAATCCACGAACATGGTGTCAGTATATCTGGTGTCTACTGAAGGCCTGCACCTGGTTCATAGATGGCAGTCTTTTTGCTGTGTTCTCACCCAGAGGAAGGTACAACTGATCACTACGTGGCCTCTTTCACAAGGGAAGAAACTAATCACTCCCTAAAAGGTACCACGTCCAAATACCCTCACACTGGGGATTAGGTTTCAACAAATGAACTTGGGAAGGAACACAGTTTATAATGTCATCAAAAAGAGCCAGGATTCAGTTAATTAAAAAAGGTCACTCATCATACCAAGAACCAGGGCGGGGTGGAGAGTGGGGAGGCGGAAATCACAACACAAATGAGAAAAAACATTCAATAAATGCCAAAGTCAAACAGATTGTATTCTCTAACCACAGTAGAATCAAACTGAAGTCAACAAACAGAAACTGAAATATCCCTAAGGATTTGAAAAGTAAGTAACAAACTTCCAAATAATCCCTGGGTCAAAGATGATTTCTCAAAGAAAAAGAAATAATACATGGAGCTCAATGATAATGAAAATACAATATATCAGTTTATATAAGAAGCAGCTAAAGCAGTACACACAGGTAAATTCATACTATAAATTTACCATAATTATACTATAATTAATTTTACTAAATCCTTATATTAGAAACTTAGGGTTAATAATATATTTTTCTACCTCAAGAAGTTAGAAAAATAAGAGCAAAATAAGCCCTATGCAAGTAGTAAAAGGACAGGTTAGTAAAATTGAAAACCAAAAGCCAATAAAGAAAAGTCAATGAAGCAAAAGTCAGTTTTTAAAAAAAAAATATCAATACCATTGACAAACCTCTAAAAAAGCCAACAAAAAGAGAGGAAAACATAAAATTTCATTATCAAGAATGGAAAAAGCAGTGTCACTGCAGATACTGCAGCTATAATATGGATAATATAAAGGACAAAATGATGAGAATGCTATAAAAAAAAACTCAATGCAAATAAATTGGAAATTGAGAAGAAATGGACAAACTCCCTGCAAATCATAAACTACTAAAAATCCAACCAAGATAAAATAGGCAATTGGAATAGACTTAAAACCATTAAAGAAATTGAATTTGCAAAGGAAGTTTCCAGACCCAGATAGTTTGAAGAAGAATTCTACCAAGTATTTAAATATGAATTACTCCAAATTACCCAATTTCTTCCAGAAATTTAGAGGTAGATTCATTTCCCAAACTTGCTTTATGAGGTTAGTATTACCCTAATAACAAAACTAGACAAAGACAGAAAAAAAGGGGAAAAACTGTAAACCAATATCCATAACATTAATGCAAATTCCTTAATAAAATATCTGATAATTAATTTATCAAAAAAGAATAATCACCATGAGTAATAAGCTTTTATTCTAGGTATGCAACATTGGTCCAATGTTTGAAAAATCAATGCAATTCACCATATCAACAAGCTTACGAAGAAAAAAACACATGGTCATATCAACTGATGCAGAACAAATATTTGGCAAAAGTCAATCCTTATCATGATTTTTTTTTAAAAAAAAGCTTAATTAGGAATAGAGGACTTTCTTCCTTCCTCACATAGTCCACTACATCTCAGAACCAGCAAAAACCAAAGCTTTCTCATACTTGCAATCTCCTTAACTTACCTTTCTACTCCATCCCTCCTATCTGTTCCCTCTTCTTCTGTTGCATCTCTCTGGCTCTTCCTGGTTTCCCTCTTCTGCTTATAAAGTATCATGTGACTGCATTGAGCCTGCCTGGATGACCCAAACTATTCTCCCTAATTTAAGGTCACCTGATTACTAACCTTACTGCATCTGCAAAATATCTTCAGAGCAGTACCTAGTTTAGTGTTTGATTAGAATAACCAGGTGACAGGACTCTTAGAGATTGAGATTTATGCCTACCACAGGTGACAAAGTTATACAAATCCTTATATGGACAGGGATAAGAAAACTTGATAAATTCTGCTTCAGTTTCTTCCTTTTTTCTTCTATTCTTATGTTGACTAAATCTGTACTGAACTGATGATTCGTACTCAGACTGCTAGATGAAAGGGACAGAGGTGGGCACCTGGGTGGCTCAGTAGGGTTAAGCCTCTGCCTTTGGCTCAGGTCATGATCTCAGGGTCTTAGGATCGAGCCCTGCATCGGCTTTCTGCTCAGCAGGGAGCCTGCTTCCTCCTCTCTCTCTCTCTGCCTGCCTCTCCGCCTGCTTGTGATCTCTCTCTGTCAGATAAATAAATAAATTCTTTTAAAAAAAAATGAAAGGGACAGAGGTGAATAAGAAACAGCCCCTTCCCTCATGGATCAGGTAACCTCATGGCAAAAGCCATGAGGTAAAATTGTGCAGCCAATATCCAAGTAAAAAGATAGAACATAGAAAGAAGAGTGTGTTGGCAGCAGTGCTGTGATAGCTAAAGAGAGGGGCACCTGGACCAGACTAATGAAAACTGAAGTTTGCAATCTACAGCTCTCCAAAGTTGGGGGAACTGATACTTCCCACAAGGATCTCAGATATAAGGTTACATTTAAGAAATGTTGAGGAGATACAGTGATCTTAAGGCAGGGCGTGTGAGGGCAGAACAGAGATCACAGGGGGTCCCAAATACTTCAACAATAAAGCTTAATAGGAGAGATTTGATGGGAGGTTAGAAAAGCCCTGTAGAGGGAATAATGAAATGGGATGAACCAGAAAGGGATATAAACCATAAAAGACTCTTAATTTCGGGTAACAAACTGAGGGTTGCTGGAGAGGAGGGGGCAGGAGGGGTGGGGAGGATGGGGGATGGACATTGGTGAGGGTATGTGCTATGGCGAGTGCTGTGAATTGTGTAAGACTGATGATTCACAGACCTGTACCCCTGAAACGAATAATACATTATATGTTAATAAAAGAATGTATTGAAAGAAAAAAGAAAGAAAGAAAGAAAAAGATATAGGAAATTAGAAAAACATCTCCAGCTCTTAAAATCCCTGAGGGTTTCACTAAATGTGAAGAGAAAAAAAAAAAAGGCCTTGTAATAGTCCAGGTTTCTGATCCTCAGTACCATCCTTGCTGTGTTTCTTATTTGAAACAAATAAGATAAACATTTGTGTTTCATAAGCAATAACTTAAAATTACAGAGAAATAGTATGGCAAGAATTGTTGATAACAATTTCTTCTTTCTACTTTTGAAGCATAAGGGAAATTGAGGGTTAGGTAACACTTAATTTTACAAACAGAACAAATCATTTCCCTATGACCTCTGGGCATGTTCACTATGTGTCCATTATCTTTAGGAACCCCTGCAATGTCCAGTTTTACACAGTTCATGCTACTGGGATCCAATTTTTCTTCCTAAAATGAAATCTTCCTCAATGACGTCTTTCCTTTTCATTTTTAACTTCCCTTAGAAGGAAGAGCTTGGGGTGCAGAGACATCCCTTTGTGGTGTCAAGTGAAAGATTCCTGAAGGAAACAATGGGAGTGAATATTATAATACTGACTGACCTGTATTAAAAAAGTTTTTGATGAGAAAATGGCTCATAAAAATAAGATTCAGGCCAGCAAAAACACTCTGGCGCCCACTAAGGAAACCATTAAACTTAGTGCACATATAATCTAACAACATTTAAAAGATGCTAGAGTGATTGCTTTAGATAAAATGTCATGATTACTTTCAAAAATAACTTAAGTCTTATTCACACTTAAATAGTGCAGAGTGGGACAAGATTAGAACAGAAACAATCTTAATACTCAGTTCAAGTTTGTCCCCTTCCAGGAAGTGTTCACCCCTGCTCCCCTCCTGCTATTAAGGTTGAGTTAGGTCCCTCTACCTTTGTCTTACCATAAGACCCTGTGCTACTATCTATAGTAGCATGTATCTCTGGAAGGTTGGAGACCACTGGTACTTTAGATAGATTTCAACTTCAGGGCAAGCTACTCATTTCGTGACAAGTATAGACTAAGGACTTAATAAACAGCTACCCACATTTATAAGCAGTCACAGAAACAGGCCCTAAATTTCTTGACAGTGAAGAAAAATAGGAGCCATTGTGAATTATAAATTTTGAGGACCCTTTTCTGAGCATCCTTACTTGACCTTTCAGATTCAGACACACTTTTTTGAAACACTCTCCTCTCAATTTGACAACATACTGTCTTGGTTTTCCCCCTACCTCACTGGCTCCTCTTTTTCAGTATTTGTTATTTTTTTCCCCCTCCTTACAAAGGTTAGAATCCCTCTCAGTTACACCTTGGGCCATATTCCCCTCTATTTCTTTCCATAAGTTATCTCTTTTATTGACTTGGCTTTAAGCATCAACTATGTTCACACATCACAAAGGTATAAATATAATCCACATCTCCTTCTGAATTTCAGATTCAACTATCCCATCGTCTCTCTATGCCATTATCTACCTATGTCTCCAATTGAATAGCTAATATTTGTTTCAAAATTAACGTTCAACATTCAACATGACACAGTAGTTTGTGGTTTTTCCAAGTCTTTCCACCCTTACCCTAATCTTTTCAATAATTGAGATCATGAGACCTCAGATACTGAGCCCTGAAATCCACCCACACATTGTGCAGAGGCTACACTTCCCACAAACTCTTCCCAACCAATGACTAAGAGCAGCAGGGATACTAAGGCAGGCACATTTATGGGAGATATATATAGCTGACTTTGGCTTAAAGGACTTGCTGATGACCTTGCTGAACCCTCTCCAGACTACATTGTCAGATATGCTTTCACACAAACTTCCTTCTTTCTTCTGCTCCAGGTCAAACCTACACTGGGATCTGATAACACTCTCAATCTTTCCTAGCTTCCTCCTCATTTCCTCTCACAAGTATTCGTTCTAATAAAATCCATACATGTTTAATACCATCTTGGAGTGTGGTACTAAAAACAGGGACAAAAAGATGGGGACTTAGTACCGGCTTATCTATTGCCCAGCAGATGAAAAAGTGGGACCTGGTTAGTAGCTAAGGCATGCTAGTCCCTAGAACAAATTGGTGACTCAATTGCTAAAGATTTCTCAGGTGGGGTGGGGGGGTGATCTGAGGCAATAGCCCAGTGGAGGAGACTTTTGTGTCAGGTATAATGAACTAGGCATTTGAAGAATATGGGGGGTAAAATGCCTACAAAGCAGCAGTTGTCTACTTAATGCTAAGTTGTATTCATACACTGTAAAAGGCTAATGAGAGACTGAGATGTCAACAAGTAGTGACTAGCTCAGTGTAAAAGGCCAGAGGCCCTTGTTGATAGGCAGAAGTCTATAAAGCAGTCCTGATCACCTGCAGTACAAAAGCAGGCATAGCTGAATAGCAAGTTGGAGACCTAAGTGTGAGAGTACCAGAGATCTAGAAATGTTTCATTGTTTAGCCAAAGAAGGTGAGTTATACAAATATAACAGTCCAGGAGTCCTGATACATGGGATTGAGACATCCCTCCTGAGAATGTTGGCTCTGCAACTGCTTGAACCCAAGAATTTCTGGGCTTGCAAAGGTAGCTCACACTTCCCTAAAAATAACTAGCACTTCTGTCATGGTGCAAGATTCACAAGGCAAATGATATCTCCCTCAGGGTCTGCCCCCACATTCTCTCTTGGTTCCCAGTCCCATAACTAGACTTAAATCCAAGTGTGACCTAACTGGGAATATGCTGAGTTTAGTTAAGGAAGAGAAGGTATTACACATGTAAAGAATTATGATTAGTTGTTAAGTACTGGCAGGGTCAGGATTATATCTAGGATTGGATTTTGAAGGTACTAGATCAAGGAGGCCAGAATGCAAGACTGGATTGGTAATAATTTATTAACTGAGGATAATGACCAGGGCATGGGATAACCTAGCAAGGTCCCAGAGGATGGAACAAATTCACCATTGTGGTGACTCTTGGGAGCTAGGAGAAATTGATGGTCAATACTTAATGGAAATACCTGATTAGCTCTGGGAAACAGCAGAGGAAGGGGAAAAAAGACTGTTAGAACTGATCATGTGAATCCAGAAGGCCAAAGTCTTATGATGCAGTGAAGGTTCAAGAGGACATACCATTCACTAAAGCCATCAGGAATGTGCTGGTGAGAGGGACTCAAACATTGCTAAGGAGTTCAGGGGTCATTTTGTTTGTTTGTTTGTTTGTTTTTTCTGCAGGTCAGGACTGACGATAAGAAAGGCTGTCATGGAGCTAGGTTGTTAATATCCATGAGGATGATGGGGCTCCAAATAACAAAGACCAGGTTGCAGCATTAAATGCCAGAACCTGTGATACCACAAACATCATAATGACCAACAAGGTTAGAGGGGCAACCAAGGTGGTCTGACCAACTGGGATTCATAGAAATAGTTGAGCATGACATCCCTAGATGCAAGTAGACAAGCAACCAACAAAGGTGCCACTTAAAATCTATAAATAAATTAACAAATAAGGTGGAGAAGCAAAAGGCAGAGGGTGGCTGACTGAATAAAAAGTGATATCTCTTGATCAGTTCCTTGTCCTAAATGAGTTTTCAGATCTGGAATCCAATGACTGAAGAGATGGCCAAGTCTCTAGGAAGAAGACCCCTTAAATACTCAGACATGTATATTCCATGATGATTCCCAAAGTTCTTTCCAATGACCTAGGGTCATTGACTCAGATGACTATACAAGGAGGAAAAGGGAATAATAAGACATGTCTAGGACAATTAATCAGAGTTGACATTGATACACAGAAATTCACAGTGTCTTCACACTGTCCTCACCCACTAGAGTAGTAACTTAGAAGCCAGGTACTAAATGAAGTACTGGCTAAAGTGCAGCACACAATAGGGTCAGTGGGTCTACAAACACACCCGGGGGGTCATTTCTCCAGGATCCACTTGAACGATTGAAATTGATATACTTGAAAGTTGGAGTGAGCCTCACATTGGGCCCAGTAAGAGGTATCATATTAAGGAAGACCAAATGAAAACCTCTGAAACCACCTGGAAATGATACTAAACCAAAACAATATCTTATCATCACAAGGGAGGGTATGGCAGAGATGACCGCCACCATTAAAGATCTAAAGGATACAGGAGGGGGAATCCCTATATCTCTACTGAATTTTCTAATTTGGACCTTGTAGAAAATGGATGGATCCTGAAGAGTGTCTGTATACTATCACAGTATTAAACAAGTAATAATCCTGATTGAAGATACCATGATATACATGGTATCACTACTAGGGCATATTAATAAGCCTTCTGAAGCATTGCACATCACTAGTAATTTAGTGGATGCATTCTTTTCCATCTTAATTAGCAAAGAGTATAAGAAATAGTTCTTATTCAAGTGGGATCGATTCATTTATGTGTCATTACTATGTTAACTTCCTTTCCCTGTGTCATAATATAGTCTGGAAAGATCTGCACCTCCTGGACATCCCACAGAACTTCACATGGACCCATTGCATTGATAACATTGTGGTGGCTTGATAGGGCAGTCAAGAAGTGACAGCTAGACTGGAGGCCTTGTTAAGACACATTCCAGAAAGTAGAAGATAAATCCTATTAAGTTATACTGACTTGCAACTGCAATGAAAGTTTTAGATGTCTGGTAGTCAGGGGCATGCTGGGATATCCCCTTCAAAACAAAAGACACATTGTTATATCATGAATCTCTCATCACAAAGAAGGAAGCATAGCATCTGGTAGCCATCTTTAGATTCTGGAGGCTTAGAATTCAATACCTACAAATATTGCTCCACCCTTTATACCTGTTGTTATAGAAATCCACCAGCTGAAAAACAAATACCATATGATCTCACTCGTATGTGGAATTTAAGAAAGAAAACAGATGAACATATGGGAAGGGAGGAAAAGACCAAAAAAAGGGGGGGGGGGATAAGCCATAAGTGATCCTCAGCAACAGAGAACAAAGTGAGAGTTGATAGTGAGAGTGGGTGGGGGAGGGGCGAGATGGGCTAGATGGGTGATGGGTATTAAGGACAGCACTGGGTGTTGTATATAAGTGCTGAATCACTGAATTCTACTCCAGAAACCAATACTGCACTATCTGTTAACTAACAAAATTTACAACAACAAAAAAAAAGAGAGAGAGAGAGAGAGAGAGAGAGAGAAATCCACAAGCTTTGAGTGGGGCCCAAGCAGGAAAATGTAATGGGAACAGGTCGAAGCCACAATTCCATCATCTTTGTCTCTTCGACCATAGAATTCCACAAACCCTATAGTTTTGGATATATCAGTATTGGAAAAGGATCAAGTTTGGAGCATATGCTCTAGTGAAATTTTCACGGTGTAAGTCCTTGGGAGTCTATAAACAAGCTTGACCAAATGTCACCAAGTAAACATACATCCAGAACTGTATCTTCTTTTGGACCCAATGAGTTATACAGTTAGACATGCCCAACAGAAGTCTATCATGAAATGGAAATGCACATCTTGAATTGAACCTAAGCAGGACAAGAGGGCACAAGTAAACTTCATGAGTTGGAAGCCTAGAACTCCTGTTACCAAAAGGTTGCACCAGAGCCCTTCCTTGGTTTGCACCTATGGACATAGGGGACTCCTGTATGACTGGCTGAAATAAGAGGAAAAAGCATGGACTTGATTTCTGGTTGGATCAGCATGCTATGGGAATGCAAAAACAAAGTGGACAGTGGCTGTACTATAGTCTCATTCAAGGCTAACATTCTAAGATAGTGAAAACAAAGTCTTCCCAATGGTAAGAGCTACAAGTAGTGCACCTGCTTACCTACTTTGTGTAGAGGGAGAGGGGGCCTTAAGTAAGAATATATAGATTCCTGGGCAGTGGTCAATGACCTGGCCTTCTAATCTGGGGTCTGAAAAGACAAGGACTGGAAGGCAAAGACAAAGAGGTCTAAGGAAGAGGCATGTGGATAGACATATGGGAGTGGGCTTGAAGTGTGAAAACATTTATATCACATGTCAGTGCTCATCAGACAGCATTCATCACAGGGAGGCACTGAAAACCAAGTTGGCACAGTGACTCAGTTCACACTGCCAGCTTTTCTCATCAGCCTTCTCAGGAGCAGCATAATGAACTTATGAGTGGAGTGTCCATGGTGACAGAGATGGAGGCTACATGTGGGCCCAACAGCATGGACCAACACTAATCCACCTGTTGCTATTTCTGAATGTCCAGACTGTCAGCACCCTGGACCAGTGCTGACCCCCTGATACCACGCCATTCCATGGGGAGACCAGTTGGCCATGTGGCAACCAGGTGACTACACTAGGCTGTCTCTTCTGGAAGGCCAGCATTTCATTTTCACAGGGATAGATACTTATCCAGGCATGAATTTGTTTTTCCTGCATGTAGGGCCCTCACCAGTTACACTATTTGTGGACTCTGAGAGTTCAGGGTTTGTAGGCCACATGACACAGCATCTAACCAGAGTAGCCACTTCACAGAAAAGCAGGTGCAGCAATGGGGATCCACTAGCCATGTCTCATACCATACCGTGCACAAATAGCCGGCCTCAAAGAACACTGGAACTATATTCTAAAGATGCAATGAAGTGCCAGATTAAAAGAAATACTCTGAAAGGATGGGATTCCATCCTTTGATATGCAGTGTAGGAGAGTGTATGCATTAAACCAGAGGCCTCTATACAGCACTGTCTCCCTTATGAAGGTTCATGTGTCTGGGAACCAGGAACTGGCAGCAGGATTGGACCCACACTGCCACTCCCAATAACGCACTGGTGAATTTTGTGCCTGTTACCATAGTTCTGAGCTCTGCAGGGTTGGGAGGTCTAACCCACAAAGAGGACACACTCTTGCCAGGAGTCATAAGTAATGGCAAGTTATGGCTGCCACCAGAACCTTTTGTATCCCTTAGGTCCAAAGACCAGCAGGTAAGGACCATCATATACTGGCGTATAAATGGTCCAGATCATCAGGCTGAGGCAGAGCTTCTTTTTTCAACTGGGGCCAAGAGGATTATGTGTGGATCCCAGGTGGTCTCCTGGTATCTCCTGGTACTTGCTGGTACTCTCTTTCCCACTATATCTATGAATGGACAAGCGTAGCAATTCCAGAATGAAAAGGTCTCTGAGCACTCAAGAATGGAGGTTGGGGTCACATTATCACGTAAGCCACCAAGACCTGCTGAGAATATAGCTGAGGGCACCTTACCTCCCTACCCATTCCAAACCTGACCCAATTACTTTCAGTTGGATTTCCCTCCAAACTGTATCTTAAGTCCATCTACTTCTCTCATTCCACCTCTATACTTTAGTCCGAGCTATGATCATATCACATTTGGGTCACTGCAAGAACCTCCTAAATGTCTCCTTTCTCTCTTTTGTCCTACTATAATTCACCCACTCTATAACAGTCAAAATAATTTAAAAAGAATAAATCGAATTTCTTTTACATGTTTAAAATTTCCAGTGTTTTCCTATCGATTTTAACATAAAACCAATTCTTAACATGCACTACTAGGTCCTCCATGATCTGGCCCTTACCTCTCTTTTCCAACCACATCTGTACTGTCTTCCCCATAGCCTATCAAGCACTCCAGCATTGAATTCCTTGATAGTGTTAGAATATGCAATCACTTTCTCATCTCAGGATCTCTGCATAGGCAGTTCTTTTTCCAGAAACCATCTCTTTTTTGATTTTTGCATGGTAGATTTCCTTTTGTCATTCAGTTCTCTGTACAAATGCCACTCAATCATTGATGCCTTTCCTGGCCACCAGTATAAAGAAAGTACTACAGTAGATTTCCTCTACCTCTAAGACTCTTGGTTATTCTCTCTAAACACCCTATTTTCCATTGCTCACTTATTCTTGTTTTCTTTTATCTATCTCAACTAGACTTTAAGATTGATTACTTCAATAATTAAATGTACCTTGTTCAACATTAAATGCCCAGTGCCATCGTGTACAAGGCACATGATAGATGCTCAAAAACTACTTCTTATTGAATAATTTTTGTCACTGTCTAACAAAAGAAACTTTTGCTTGAACAAAATCATTTTACCTAAAAAGATAGCAATATTATGTCATGTGGATGTAATTTTGATAAAGGATATTGGAGAATAGCATAGATAGTAGTTTAACTATGGCTTTATATTTTATCTTTCATAGAGGCAGTATATCCACAATTCAGAAAACATTTTCATGGGTAAAGTGACAGTAGGGTATATGGAGAAAATGAAGACAGAGTTATAATAATCTAGGAATCCATTTATGAGGATCCAATTAAATTATATATTATTTACAACTTTGATTATAAAAATTACATAAACTCATTATTGATTCTTTGGAATACATATTTTTACTATCAGAGATAATCCTTTTACCATGGATCACTATTTTCTAGTCTTCCTTTTTTTTCTTAGAGATTTTATTTTTAAATAATCTCTACACCCAATGTGGGATCTACACCTGAGATCAAGAGTTGCACACTCCTCTGAGCCAGCCAGGATGCCACTCCAGTCTTTCTTTTAGAGTATACTGGATATACAACTCTGTATTCTGCTTTATTCCCATTTATATTATATAATCAACATTTCCCCATATACTTGCAAATAAAATTAAAGGGCCTACATTTTTATGTGATCACATGAATGTGATATAGTTTATTTTATCCCATTCCCCTACAGGTAAATCTTTCCATTTTTTCTGTTTTTTTTAATTATACAATAATTCTGGGAGGATCATCTTCATTCATTGATATATCTCTCTATTTCTGATTATTTCTTTATGATATTGTCCCAAAGTATAATTTCTATATCATAATGCTTGAGGATTTTTGAAGGTTGTTAGAGATTGCTGTTTCTTCCATAAATTCATAAAATTTGTGCTAATGTATAGTTCCACCAGCAATACTTGATA
Organism: Mustela lutreola; assembly: GCF_030435805.1. NCBI lineage: Eukaryota > Metazoa > Chordata > Mammalia > Carnivora > Mustelidae > Mustela > Mustela lutreola. Next base: position 125,749,970 of record NC_081308.1, on the reverse strand, counting down.
CTTGTTTCATAGTATCTTGCCATCATTGAGCATCATTGTGGTTTATTATTTTTTATAATTGAATAGGTGACAAACAGCATATTATTATTCTTTAATTTTACTTTTTTATAATTTTCCTTGTTTATTTTATAACTTCTAGGTTTTAATGTATAGGGTCATGACTTTTTAGTTCCTACTTTTTAAATCAGCATCTTTGTTTTTTAATTAATATCTAGTTTTAGTTATAAAATAGTAGATGTTTTTAAAACTTCCAACCATGTATATATAAAGCAAAAATTCTCTTCCCCATATGTATCTACCATTAACATATTTTTGGTAGTACAATTTTATTTCATATAACAGTTTTTGAGCAGTAATCAACAGTGAGTTGACAGGCGGTGTTCTCATTACAGACTCCAACATATCTTTTTGTTTGACCTTGAAAATGTAGAGAACAGATTTTATTCTAATGTAGAGTAGGTACCCACCCATTCATCCATTCACTCATTTGTTCACTCTTAAGTCTATTATTTTAATGAGTACCCCATAGGGAGAAGTTAGAAATTTACCTTCTCTACCTCTCTCCTAAATCTGCAGGATGCATGAAATTTAACCATTAGAGAATCATTTTAGGAATGATCGATCTGGAGACAGAGATGTCAAGAGTTTCAGCTGTCAAGAGTTGGGCAACAAACCAATATCTGCTTCCTTCCATCCATTTCACACCATTCTTCCACTCCTGCGGTTCATCATCCTTTCTTCTCATTTACAGTTTTTTGATTTATATTGGTGAAATTTCACAAGATTTATTTTGGGGTGGAGGAGGATTGATTTCTGGACCAGCTATAGAGAAGAAGCTTAGGGTACAATTTATTTCACACCCAGTCATCTCACACAAAAATGGGGTAGAAGTCCCATCACCTTTGTCCTGAATAGGAGTATCTTCCTCTTCTGGGTTGTAGGTGGATCTGGGGACTGGATGGAATTTATCCCAGAGCCAGGACCAGGGTGATCCTATCACCAGGGCCTGGGTTAGGATGAGGAAAATGAATGAATTTTGTTAAGTGCGGGATTGAAACTTGTATTGATTAAAATTTTGTTCATCTGATTTTTTTTCACTGATTTCAAATTTTTAAAATAGTTTATCAAAACAGTGTAACACCTGATTTACTGAGTTTTTTGATGGCCCCTAAAATTCTGTGCCTGGTTTGAGGATCTCAATTGCCTCATCTTAATCTGGGCCCTGACTTTGATTTCCTAGAGATGGAGAGGGCTTATCATCATCTCTGAGCTCCTCTAGCTATTGTTATATTAACCAAAGCTGGATTATTCTCAAATCTGCCACCCAGCTGTCACTTTTGGAGAAAGCTTTGGCTTCCTTCCATATCCATCTGCTCTAGCACTGGGTGTATTCCACCTGTTTGAGTCTGTGTCCTGGTCTATGTCCTGTGACCATTCAGCTGTTATTACTCAGTTGGCACTAATGGTGGCAGAACAATAAAACACTAGGGAAAGATAACATGCACTTTGGAGACCTTCACAGTCTTCCTTTTTAAGGATTTGGTGTAGGTGGGGTTGGGGATGGTGGAGAGTAAGACATATTCCTCCAAGTCTCCAAAGCCATAGGGGCCTGCAAAAGGTAAACTATTAAAGAGATTCTTAATTCTGGCTACATATTACAGTCACCTGAAGAACTTTCAAAAATACTTATGCCTAACCTTACCCTCAGCTTTTCATTTAATTCGTCTGGGGTAGAGTCGAGTCATTGTGAGTTTTTTTAGACTCCTCAGATATCAAATGTATAACCAAAATTGAAGCCTACTGTGTCTTTCATTACTCAGGGGCCAGCTGAGGCTCCCCCTGAAGGGTATGGGGAGATTATTATGGATCTGAATAGTGAGCTACAATCAAGTGATCGTTTCCAAGGGTTTTGGTGAAGAAATGTCTTTTATAGCTACAATTTGTATCAGTGAGAAGGTGGGCAGGGAGCAGGGCTCAGTATTTTCACAAGATTTGGGTAGTCCTTTCTCCAGTTAGGGGACAATTGCTCTTTTCCCCACTTAGTGCCCAAATTTTTATTATTTTGTTTTTGAGGTGTAAGTCTGTTCTGCGCTTTTCATCAGATTTGAAGATAAAGAATCTCATCAATTGATTTTCTAAATTTATTTTGAACCTTTACCAAGGAGTTTTTTCCAAAATATTAATTCTTTTGGGGGCATAACTGTTAGGTGTTTTGGTGTGTGTTTTGAATATGTTGAGAGACATTTCTCTGCTGAAAGTTTTATCTCTAGTTAACATCAATCTCAATTTCAAGACCATCACCCCCTACCTTCAGAAAATCTCCTCCATTTTTAGGGTTGGAAACAAGCACTGATGTGGAGAGGGGTTGATATTGATTCTTAGGTCATCAAAGACCATAATGATGTGAAGAATCTGGAATAGTTTCGATCTTCATTACCCTAATAGGACTTTGAGGACTATTAGGGTAATGAAGATTAATAGTTCCATTAGTCTTTCACTTTCATGCTAATCCAAAGCCACAGATCATTGAGGAGACAAAGGTATTCTAAATATTATGTAATTGTCATTGACTGAGAACAATGAGGCACTGTCTTTGGTTCCTTGCAATAAGTTTTTTGTTCCAGTTTTTGCTAGATAACCAGAACTTTCTTTGGTCCAGATTATACTGCTGAAAATAATCACTATATTGTCCTCTATTCTGAGGTTTATTAAAAACAGCTCTTGTCCTATAGTAATATCTTGAGAGTGGTGGGGGAGATGAGATGTCAGGGCTGCTTCTCTCTCCTACATTTTGGAATACTTGATAGACCAATGTTTCTGAAACACTGCCCTAAGATCAGAGTCCCCATTGGGAAAATTTGAGTCATGGTAATTACCTAGAGAAATAGTGATGAAGTATATTTTTTGTCTCATTTCATAAGGACATAATGGGAGTTTACCTGGCAATTCCACTAAACTATTGCATGAATTTAAGGAGGTCACTTACCTGACTAGAGCCTCAGTTTCATGTCAACAGAATACAACTGAAGTACATGATCTAAAAGCTCCCATCCAACTCCAGTATTCAGTGATTTGTTGATATCTGACCAAAATTGGGTGAACTAATGCACGCAGTTTTTACTTTGTATCTAGGGAGACAAAGTAATTTTTCTGATAATAAAATCAATATTTCAGTGCTATAATGTTGCTATTCTTGTATTTTTTTCTTATTTTATTTTTCTATAAAATGGTGCTTGCCATTTGTTGACTTTTTTTAAATTTTTTCAATTTATTTATTTTCAGAAAAACAGTATTCATTATTTTTTCACCACACCCAGTGCTCCATGCAATCTGTGCCCTCTATAATACCCACCATCTGGTATCCCACCCTCCCACACCCCCGCCACTTCAAACCCCTCAGATTGTTTTTCAGAGTCCATACTCTCTTATGATTCACCTCCCCTTCCAATTTCCCCCAACTCCTTTCTCCTAACATCACTTGTCCTCCATGATATTTGTTACGCTCCACAAATAAGTGAAACCATATGATAATTGACTCTCTCTGCTTGACTTATTTCACTCAGCATAATCTCTTCCAGTCCCGTCCATGTTGCTACAAAAGTTGGGTATTCATCCTTTCTGATGGAGGCATAATACTCCATAGTGTATTGGACCACATCTTCCTTATCCATTCGTCCGTTGAAGGGCATCTTGGTTCTTTCCACAGTTTGGCGACCGTGGCCATTGCTACTATAAACATTGGGGTACAGATGGCCCTTCTTTTCACGACATCTGTATCTTTGGGGTAAATACTCAGGAGTGCGATTGCAGGGTCATAGGGAAGTTCTATTTTTAATTTCTTGAGGAATCTCCACACTGTTCTCCAAAGAGGCTGCACCAACCTGCATTCCCACCAACAGTGTAAGAGAGTTCCCCTTTCTCCGCATCCCCTACAACACATGTTGTTTCCTGTCTTGCTAATTTTGGCCATTCTAACTGGTGTAAGGTGATATCTCAATGTGGTTTTAATTTGAATCTCCCTGAGGGCTAATGATGATGAACATTTATTCATGTGTCTGATAGCCATTTGTATGTCTTCATTGGAGAAGTGTCTGTTCATATCTTCTGCCCATTTTTTGACATGATTGTCTGTTTTGTGTGTGTTGAGTTTCAGGAGTTCTTTATAGATCCTGGATATCAACCTTTTGTCTGTACTGTCATTTGCAAATATCTTCTCCCATTCCGTGGGTTGCCTCTTTGTTTTGTTGACTGTTTCCTTTGCTGTGCAGAAGCTTTTGATTTTGATGAAGTCCCCAAAGTTTATTTTCCCTTTAGTTTCCTTTGCCTTTGGAGACATATCTTGAAAGAAGTTGCTGTGGCTGATATCGAAGAGATTACTGCCTATGTTCTCCTCTAGGATTCTGATGGATTCCTGTCTCACGTTGAAGTCTTTTATCCATTTTGAGTTTATCTTTGTGTACAGTGTAAGAGAATGGTTGAGTTTCATTCTTCTACATATAGCTGTCCAGTTTTCCCAGCACCATTTATTGAAGAGACTGTCTTTTTACCACTGTATATTTTTTCCTGTTTTGTCGAAGATTAATTGACCGTAGAGTTGAGGGTCCATATCTGGGCTCTCTACTCTGTTCCACTGGTCTATGTGTCTGTTTTTATGCCAGTACCATGCTGTCTTGGTGATCACAGCTTTGTAATAAAGCTTGAAATCAGGTAACGTGATGCTCCCAGCTTTATTTTTGTTTTTCAACATTTCCTTAGCGATTCGGGGTCTCTTCTGATTCCATACAAATTTTAGGATTATTGACTTTAAAAAAAAAAAAATCAACTAGTAAACCTTTCCTACAAAATAAAAATGAGGCTCCTAAAAATATCAACTTGACCATATATGAAATGATTTAAAAAGCTTTAAAGGTGTATTAAGAAGAACCAAGCTTTAGAAACACACAAACACATACACACACACATTTGTCATTATTGAAAAGAGAGGTCTTTAGGTAAAAATGATAATAAATACCCCATGTTGCATAGATACTGCAGATATAGATACTATTTATCTGGTCAATAGGTAAAAAGAAAGCACTTAAGGCCTTCAGTTTCTATCTTTTGCTCCTTTGTTATTGCTGGAATTTTATGTTCATTTATTCTTGTTGATAGATTCCTGCCTCATGTTGAGGTCTTTCATCCATTTTGAGTTTTTCTTTGTGCACGGTATATGAGAATGGTTGAGTTTCATTCTTCTACAAATAGCTGTCCAATTTTCCCAGCACCATTTATTGAAAAGACTGTCTTTTTTCCACTGTATATTTTTTCCTGTTTTGTCAAAGATTAATTGACCATAGAGTTGAGGGTCCATATCTGGGCTCTCTACTCTGTTTCACTGGTCTATGTGTCTGTTTTTGTGCCAGTACCATGCTGTCTTGGTGATCACAACTTTGTAGTACAGCTTGAAATAAGGCACCGTGATGCCCCCAGTTTTGTTTTTCTTTTTCAACATTTCCTTTGCAATTCAGGGTCTTTTCTGGTTCCATACAAATTTTAGGACTGTTCGTTCCAGCTCTTTGAAAAATTCTGGTGGAATGTTTATCAGGTTGGTGTTGAAAGCATAGATTGCTATGGGCTGTATAGACATTTTCACGATGTTTATTCTTCTGATCTATGAGCATGGAATGCTCCTTCATCTTTTTTTTTTATTCTTGTTGAGCTAGACTGGAAGATGGTAGAGATGGTAGACTGGCATTTATTCAGCCCCACCCTGCTCAGCCTAGGGAGTACCCGAATTCTCAGTTGGTGGATGGGATGCTTTTGTCTCTTCACCATCTTGTGGTTTCAGGTTTTCTGGGCATTTGTGTTGTTAAATGAAGTTGAGGCAGTACCAACATTGAGGTAGCTGCTGACCTTACATCTCATCTCCTTGATTTTCCTTATGTTGTTCATTGCAGTCCTCTTCGGGCTCTTTGGCAAAGAAGACCCCTGCAGAGTCATGGTCTATAACCCTGAAACCTATTCTTTCTCACTAGTCTACCTTGTCCTCCTGCACCATGGTTGTCAGCTCCATCCATCACCTCACCGGGCACAGGATCTTCCCAAGGACAGGGCCTGTCACAGTATGGGCTGCCTCTGTACCCTTTTCGCCCTCAACAACAGCAAACTCCACAACCTCTCCATCTCCTACACTGTGAAGGGACATCTTGGGGTTATTTTTTATGGCTGTCTGGTGTACAAATATAATTTCCTTGGTGTCATTCCTGCTGATGAAACCATATCCATTTCTTATATTTAACCATTTCCCCAAAACTTTTGTTGGGATGATCTTCTTGTCCCTCAGGCAGGCACCTCAGATGTGAGGTCACTGGGTCTCAGAATAGCTGCTCCTGGTGGCACGGATGGTGACTGGGGCCAGCTGCATCAGCGGTGTCCCCTCCAGGAGTGTGATAGTAACTAGGTCAGGGCTGTGGGACTGCTCAGGGCTCTCTGGGGTCTGCTTTCCACTCCCACTCTACAACAGACTCTATTCTTACACTTCTTAAACTTTATTTCTTTGAATGAGTTTAATGCACTTTGGCATTTCTTAGACTTTATTACCTCTAAGCTTTATTTCATTAATTCTCACCATGTTTCTTTGAGCACAGGTGATAGGAAGGCTATTACCCTTGTTTTGCAGATGAAAAAACAAGGCAGATTAAATTACATTCTTTAAGACTCTGGGGATAAAATGTAGCATAAGGACTAGGATTCGACCAACAGAGCAAAAAAAAAGAGGGAAAGAAAAAGAGATTCCTGGCAGCTGAAGTTAGGTATGGGGTGTTGTCACTCTGTTGTCACAGAGTTACTTGACAGTAAGAGTTAGTCGGCAATATTGGTGAAATTGATCATGATCCTGTTTGCTCAGCCCAGACTGTAAGAACTTTTCTAAGAAGTAGATGCTAAATGTGAAGGTGGACCTAACAAGTTTTCTAACCTAACATTTTACCAAGTACCTAATTTTTGTTTAAAAGCTGGAAAGCTACAGTGACTGCTAAGTCTTAAAATGCTTGGTATTTTATATGCAGCAACCTTGTTAAATAATCATGGGCAGATACTATTATTGTGTCCATTATACAGAAGCTTAGGAAGCTGGAGTTTTGGTACAGATCACACAGCCTGTAAATGGAGCTAGTACCCAAGTCTAGATATATCCCAACTTGAATCTGCACTTCACAAAATTGTGCTCTAATGCTTCTCCAATATCTAATATCCTACTAGTTTATAGTATACTGCATACTACATTGCTTTATAAAAGCACATTTCTATTTCTTTATGAGAATTTTGAAACTTTTTTTCACTTAGTCTACCTAATTAGAAAAACCTGGTTTGTTTTCTTTCTGTGAAAAACAAACAAAGAACAGTGATGTTATGAAAAGCATGCAAACAAATGGTTTAACCATTTTAACAATGTCTCAATGCTACTGCAGTTCATTTCAACAAGCATGTAGGGAGGCCTCATTTGTACCATTTAATATGCAGAGAACTTGAGATATGAAGATAAATAATACAGTTTTTAGCTTCAGGGAATTTATAGTAATTGAAAAATACCCATTTCTTGTGGAGGGCAATAAGGGTGGCTATACTCAGTTCTACTCATTTGCAGTGACAGCATGGGCACTGCACCTTAATATCTTTTCTGTCTATCCCAGGCATCCTATGAAAGATACCTACCTATATAGTGGCTTCCTTCCATGAATGATTTTCCTGGGCAGTCTTCACTGGTTGTTTCCCCAGGGCCACAACCACTTCTAGTGATGGCATAAAGATATGTAATAAATAACCAGTTGGCAGAGCTCAGATTCGGTGACAAGGAAGGACTATTTGTAACTATTCTAGACCTGTTAAAAAATCATAGAAAACACTGAGTTTTCAATGGTACATAGTATTACAACTGGCAAGAAGTGGTTATTGTGGGGGAGAGAAGTATTGGTGGAAAGACCAGAGCCATGGTGGGCAACTATAAGAGGTACAATGAGAGCAGGTTTCTTAAGTTCTGCAATGCCATGAACAGGCACTTAAATTTTGATATGGACAAAATGGAAAGGCACTAATCAATGTTCACATTACATATCTGAAGGCCTGGTTCAGTGCATAGGTGATAGTTTTCTATTCTCCAGTGCTTTCCAAAATGTGGTTCACAGAGCACTTGAGTTCTAAGGAGTCCTCTCATTAGCCACCCATGTAATGTTAATATTTACAAAGTCAGTCTTATCTAGGGTTAAAATAATGTACACATGGAGATGACAGTATTTCATAGCAAAATACACATGAGAGTTTGATGAAAAGGTAAGATAAATTATTCAAAAGTTATAGGAATTAAAAGCTTATGCAATTTACTTACACTTTAAATAAGTTTTAAAAGCATGAACTGTGGATGTCAAGTAATATTTCCATTGTTGCCTAAAGGTATATTCTTAAGAATTGCAAAGCATTCTTTGTTTCAAAAGTCTATGGCAACAGACAAGATTGATATCAAACTGAATAATTCATCAGCTAAACTTTGCACATAGCCATTAGCAGTAATTCTGATGAGGATGCATACAGAGAACTTGTTCAAACTTTTCTCCTAATTTTAGCATTGAACTTGAATTGTTCCTGATCCAAATGTTATGTTTGTCAAGAGATTCAACCTCCTTATTTAAAAAAAATCTAAAAAGGATCACACATTTGAGAAGATGTCCAATATTTCCTTTTCTATATGAAATATACATGGATTAAAAATGTTTGGTACTATATATTTAACATAACTTTATCCATATTTTTCTTATAGGAGTAGATATTAAATCCCCAAATTTTAATATCTAATTTTTAGCCCATAGAGGAAGCTTAAGAAATATGTACTGAATACATACAGTTCTACAACTATCTGCCTATATACAATCACAATCTTCTCCACACAATATTTTTGAGAAGCACAGAAATAAGAAATATTAATTTCTTCATTTAGGGATGAGGATATTAAGGCCCCAAAACTTTGAATTATTATCCTAAATTTACATGAATAATTTAGTATTAGAACGGGCATAGCATGCAGGTTACCGAATCCAAATCCAGTGTTCTTATCTCAAGTCAGAATGTATTATATGATTCATATTATTGGTTCTTCAAAAATACTTTGAGGTATTTTTCAATAGAAGCTAACATATAAAAATTATAACAGAAATAAAAAGAATAAGATAATAAATATACATGAAGTCATAAACTAATTCATATCCCGTGGTCAAGAATTTACTGTGCATCTAAATTTCCTTGCAGCAAAGTAAAAAGTTATATAATTTGTATCATTTGACAAATAGAAAAATACAGGTAATGTGATATCATGTCACCTCCATACTAAAAACCCTCCCAGTAGCTTTTCATTACACTTATACATAATTTAAACTTCACATCATAGCCCACAAGGTACAAAATACCCTGGCTCCCATTATTTTTCTGTTTTCATCAATTATTACATTTCCCCATTGTTAACTACATTCTAATCTCTCTGTTCCTTTAAAATGCCATATTTATTTCAGTTCTTTGGACTCACTATGCAATACAGTGAGAATACTATTACCCCAGATCTTCACATAACCAACTCCTTCTTATTGCCCAAGTCCTTGGTCAAAAGTCTTAGTTTCTCATTATTCAAGACTCTTAGAAACTATACTTAACTATCCTGTCTAAATTAATAATTTTCCCAACTATTCCCTGATTAATTATCATGGCATATTTTCTTTATAGTACTTGGCCATCTCTGCAATCTTCATGTTTATCCCAATTTTTGTTTACTTCTCTTCTTCCCCTCCAACTAGAATGAAAATTCCACAAGAACAAGAAATGCATGTGTTGGATTTCCAACACCAAGGACAGAGCCAATTAGGCACGCAATTGAAAATGAATACATTAAAGGTCATTGAGAGAGATAGACTTTTCTTAAAACTTAATCCTACAACCTCATGAATTCTTAAAAAGACTTTGAAAACATGATGCCTTATGGCTTTAGCATCTACTTTTAAGACTATGCTGCAGACGCCAGTGAGAAGAGGTAGAATAAAGAGAGTCCATTGCAGAACTTTTGAGTAAAACTAATTTGTAATGGAAGGCCAACAAAATAAGAACATGAAATGTCCAGAGAGAAAAAAACAGCAAGATTAGTGTTGCAAAATCAAAGTGACAAGAAGAGTTTTTAAAGTAGGTCATGAAAAGTCTAAATGCCAGAAAAGTGTTCAATGAATTTTTCAGCAAAGCTGCTAGTGGTAAACTTGGCAAAGGCAAATTCAGGGGAGGGGCAGTGGTGATGATGTAAGTCAAAGTGCAGTAGATTAATGAGAAAATGTAACAGGGGATTTCAACATAAAAAAGAAATAGATGGCATGGTTTTGTGCTAGACATTTTTAGAGTGTATTTGTATTTATCTGATTTGACCTCTTAAAGAATCTCAATTTAGCTCAACTCAAGTGTCTTAGAGGAACGCAGACTTCTGATAAGATACTGAATTGCATATTTGCAATTGGATTTTTGCATTTGCAATTGCAATTGGATTTTTCCCACTAGTCAGGCTTTTAAATATTTGAATATCTACATATTGTACTCCTTAAATTTTCTCTTCTGCCAGCTAAATATTTATAGATTCTCCAGCAATTCCCACTTATGACCTGGTTTCAGATTCTTTACTTGCATGCTTATTGTCCTTTGACCATCCTAATTTGTCAATCAATGTCATCCTACAATGTGATTTCTAGAAATATTTATGGAACTCACTCACCTTTTAAATACCTGTAATAGTTCCCAAAAAAAGATACATGTAATAGTTCCTCATTTCCTCATTAACCCATTCATTCCAACTTCTAAGACCTTCAACATCGACTTTAACAAATATCTTTAAGCATTATCTGATTTTTCCTACATTATTCATAATATACCGTCTAGACCAGGAGTCAGCAAACTTTTCCTGTAAAGTGCCAGACAGTAAATGTGTTTAGTTTTATAGACCATGTGGACTCTGTTGCAACTACTTTATATGTTATAAACAATACAGTAGACAATAACTGTACAATAGACAATACATTAATGCATATGGCTGTGTTCCAATAACACGATATTGGGGAAAAAAAATAAGCCAGTAGGCTAAATTTGGCCCTTGAGACATAAATTTGTCAACGTATGTTCTAAACAAACAAAATGCCCTGACATTTTCTTCGTACACCTAAGTTACTTATGTGGCTTTGTTCATGCTCTTCAGCAACCCCTCACTGCCCAAATAGTTGAGCAAAGGCAATGCTGATGTAACTAGCAGACTCATTAATAGCAGTTTCCAGGAGACGACAAGTTTTTCCTTCTTACATATCTGTCTGGCAGGAGTGGACCAGATTGGTTCATAGCTCCCTTTGCAAGATCTCTCATTCAGAAAGTGGACTCTTTCTTGCTAAATGTAGCAGGTAATTGGCAACTCAGAGTAATACATTGACACCAGTACTCAATACATTGACACTAGTACTCACTTCCCCTAGAGCTATAGGCTTATATATCTTTATTTTAGCTTGAAAAGTATTGAAAAAGATAGTTTTTCCTAAAGCTTTGACCCTACATAAAATGGGATTCACTTTCCAAGCCTTTTATATCTTTGTCTATCTGTGAAGCCAATGATTCATACTTTAGATTTTTGTTGTAGTAGTCCCTCTCTGTTGATACCATTTTTACATTAGAGTAGTGTGTGTGCATGTGTGTGTGTGTGCATGCTAAATTGACAAAAACATGTAAAAAAAAACACAATATATCATATTAAATGTTCATTTCTCACTTGTTTAACAGTCCAAGGTGGTTCTGGTCTGTTGAAAGAGACTGTTCCACCGTCATTAAGAGACCTAGGTTGATGGCCACTCAGCCATATTCTGCATGTAGCTTCAAAGTGCATCTGGGTGATTGTCATAAGCTTGCTGGAAGAGGAAAAGGACAAGGAAGAACTCATATAAAACCAATCTTTATGATACAGGACATTATTTTCTTTCATGTTACACTGGCTCAAATTCTGTCATATGGCCATACTTAATTGCAAGTGAGGCTGAGAAATGCAGTTCAGCTCTGTGCCTAGGAGGAAAACAAAAATGAATTATGGTAAATAGTCATTATTTTCTGTATACCATCTGTCAAGACTGCAGTATTGCTTCATTCATGATTTCCTTTCTTACTCTTTTGTATGAATCTCCACAGTTGGATTTGTACACTTTTCATGGCACACAAATTTCTGTACTGGAACTGCGAATACTACAGTTGGGCCTAGACTTGATAATGATTAAAACCAGGAACAATGGAATTCTGCCTTCTGACCTGTAGCACAGGAATCTGGAATTGCAGCCAGTGACCTGGTGGTGAAGCACAGCAGAAGGGCAGATTAGGTTTTGTAACTCATCTTTGTATCTCTTACTCCCAGCATACAGCATTGTAACAAATGGAGACCCAAATAGTGTGGTTGAAATCACACATTATTATCTCCCACTTCCTCTTGGGCTTTACTTAAATCTTGTTATTTTTACTTCCAAACTGCAGTGTGCTCTTCTTTGGGTAACTATCTGATTCAAAGTAATCTCCCCTTCCCTTGGAAAAACCTCAATATAGAGAGGAAAGCAATAGCAGTGATCAAGTGAACCTTAAATCTGTAACTATAGCTGACTGATCCATAGACCAAATAAAATTATTTCTACAGGACATTTAGAGACATTGAAACAGAGACTGGGAATGTCCAAAGCAAAATCATGTTAATGTCAGAATGTTATGGAGACGATCCACAATTTTCTGCTGTTGAAGTTCCAGATCCACCATGACCCCAGCCCTTTGTGAGTCCTAGCTATTAAAAAAAAATCTTTCTTCTGGGGTACCTGGATGGCTCAGTAGGTTACAGCCTCTGTTTTCGGCTCAGGTCATGATCCTGGGGTCCTGGGACCAAGGCCCAAGTCTGGCTCTGCTCAGCAGGGAGCCTGCCTCCCCCTCTCTCTCTGCCTGCCTCTCTGCCTGCTTATGATCTCTGTCTGTCAAATAAATAAATAAAATATTTTTAAAAAATCAGTCTTCAAAACTGTAAGATATGACAGTACACTTTCAGTGTACTTAACATTTTGTTAAAATACTAAAATTAGTCTCCTCTGACCGTTACTAAAAGAAACTTGTTATTACCATGTCACTGCTAGTAGATTTCTACTCTCCTGGGGCAGAGGGGGTATCACAGTGTTTGAGTCACTATTCTTTCTCTTTGGCACATGTTGACATCATACCCATGCCATAAGCTATTGGCCTAAGTCATTTCATCTTGTTCTTGCAGTTGTAACTTTCTTTTTTTTTTTTTATTTTTTATTTATTTGACAGACAGAGACCACAAGTAGGCAGAGAGGCAGGCAGAGAGAGAGACAGGGGGAAGCAGGCTCCCCGCCGAGCAGAGAGCCTGATGTGGGGCTCGATCCCAGGACCCTGGGATCATGACCTGAACCGAAGGCAGAGGCCCAATCCACTGAGTCATCCAGGCGCCCCCAGTTGTAACTTTCTTTGAATCTGATACTTGTGTAGCTAGATTTTCAAACTCTAAAATTTTTGTTAATTTTTTTACTATTATTTATTTTTTTATTTCATTCATCATTCCAGACTATTCAAGTCATTTCTAGTTCTGACAGAGATATACAATGTGGCAGAGAATGGTAGCCCTCAGCAATAGCTGTAGTCTCCTCTTCTACCTGAATCTCCTTCTATAGTACATTTCTTAGAGCTCTTGCTATTAGGTGGTTCAGTTTTGGCCAATGGAAAGTGGGTGAACATGAAGTTTGTGACTTGTAGGCCTGACTTGTAATCGTCCACACTAATCTCCCTTGTTTCCTGACCAAACACAAATGATCCATTGAAGGGCTCCAAAGCTCTAAAAGACAAAGGAACAACTAGATTGAGAGAATCTAGTCCTTGAAAAACTGCATGAAACAGATCATTGGTCTGTTGTGTGAAGGAAGAGCAAATTCTTCTGTATTAAGCCATTGAAATTTAAGGTTTATTTATAACAGCTGTCAAATTACAACAAATATGAACTTACATAAGGAAAGACTGTTCAAAAAGATGATTGCAGTAAATAGAACATGCTGACCTCAAGTTCTGCAAGTGTTTCAAAATCAACACTGAAAGGTTTTTGTTTTTGTTTTGTTTTGTTTTGTTTTGTTTTTAAAAGGAAAGAGTAAGAGGGCTAGTAGGAACTTTATGGGGGAGGGAGGCAAGCAGTTGGGGGAAGAAGGTGGCAAAAATACAGGCACTTCAACAACAAAAATTTTTTTTCTGTAGTCAGCCAGTTCATGGAAAGAGCTCTATGGCCTCCCTTAGAGATGGCTGCATCTTCTTGCTTGCTTAAGCAGGGGCAAAACCAAAGTTCAAGGACCCATGTGGAACAGAGAAGCCTGACTAGTCAAGTCAGTGATTAGGTAATGTGGAACTGTTAGTACATGGTCACAGATTATCTTGACTAATACAGTCCCTCTCCTCAGTTTCATCAACTCTATTAATTCAGTAAACATTCAATCGGGGGCACTTACTAAACCCCATATTGCTCCTACTAAGAGACAGGCTCAGCTGTTTAACAACAGCAAATGATTAGAGAGAAGTACTGTAGCAGCAGGCCTAGAAACCCAAGCCTTTTTGTGAAAGCCTCTCTAGAAAATGAATTCTTCCACCCCTCATTTCAAGGTTGTCTCCTCAATGTGATGCCAGCAGATAAAAGAAAACAGGATAACAGAGTTCACATTCACAGAAGACAGAGAAGAGACAAAGAGAAGGTAGGGCAAAAATATTCTTGAGCTCACAATTGAATCCTTTCTCTCAATATTATTTGTACAAAGTCCTCCAGAATTCTACCATGCTTCTTCCTCTTAGCAAACCAAGGCACAGCACTTGTTATTCTAAACCTAAATGTCATTCCCTTTATTGACATGCAGGTTAGACAGAATGGGACAAGATGTTCACAAATGACATATCAGATAAAGGGCTAGTATCCAAAATCTATAAAGAACTTCTCAAACTCAACACCCAAACAACAAATAACCCAATCAAGAAATGGGCAGAAGACATGAACAGACATTTCTGTAAAAAAGACATCCAAATGGCCAACAGACAAATGAAAAAGTAAGTGCTCAACATCACTCATCATCAGGGAAATACAAATCAAAACAACAGTAAGATACCACCTGACACCAGTCAGAATGGCTAGAATTAACCAGTCAGGAAATGACAGGTGTTGGTGAGGGTACAGAGAAAGGGGAACCTTCTTAAAGTGGTGCAGCCACTCTGGAAGACAGTATGGAAGTTCCTCAAAAAGCTGAAAATAGAGCTACCCTATGACCCAGCAATAGCACTACTAGGTTTTCACCCTAAAGATACAAATGTGGTGATCCGAAGGGGCACATGCACCCAAATATTTATAGCAGTAATGTCCATAATAGCCAAACTATGGAAAGAACCCAGAGGTCTCCATCAACAGATGAATGGATAAAGAAGATGTTTTATATATATATACACACATACATACATACACACACACACACACACACATACATACACACACACACACACATATACACAATGCATATATACATACATACATACATACATACTAACAATGGAATACTATGCAGCCACCAAAAACATGAACTCTTGCCATTTGCAATGACGTGGACGAAACTAGAGTGTATTATGTTAAGTGAAATAAGTCAATCAGAAAAGGACAATTATGATATGATCTCTCTGATATGAGGAATTTGAGAGGCAGGGCAGGAGGTCATGGGGGAAGGGAGGGAAAAATAAAACAAGATGGGACTGGGGAGGGACAAACCATAAGAGACTCTTAATTTTGGGAAACAAACTGAGACTTGCTGGGGGTGGGGGAGTGATGGGGTGGCTGGGTTACGGATATTGGGGAGGGTATGTGCTATGGTGAGTGCTGTGAATTGTGCAAGACTGATGAATCACAGACCTGTAGCCCTGAAACCAATAACACATTATATGTTAATTTTTAAAAATGCAGGTTAGTCCATTCTAATGTCATAAGCATAAGGAAGAATCCCAGGAACCAGAGCAATCAAGAGTAGCACTTACAGTCTGTTCTTTTTCTTTTTTTAAGATTTTATTCATTTATTTGAGAGAACGAGTGAGCAGGAGAGAAAGAGAACAGAGAGGGAGGAGAGACAGAAGCAGACTCCTCATTGAACAGAGAACCCAACATGGGACTTGATCCTGGGACTCCAGAATCATGACCTGAGCTGAAGGCAGATGCTTAACCAACTGAGCCACCTAGGCACCCAACTTGCAGTCTGTTTCTAAGTAAGATCTTTGTTCCACTTAATTAGATTCCTACTAATGTCATCACACGGTGTCTTAGTTCAGTTCTGGGGGTCCCCCAAATGCAAAATCTATACCAACCCTTATATTGCCTGTAACCTCATGAATCTTGCTGACTAAGGTTGAATCTCTATTACCAAGTCATGTTCATCCAATCCCACTAATTCAGTACACTTATTTCTAGTATGTCATTTCATAAAGGATTTCCAAATATATAAATATATGTGGATATCCTATTTATTTTATATGATTTATAACCGAATATGACTTTTACTTAACATAATCAAACCTCCTATTTCAGCACAATGTTTCTCTTCAGGTAAATATGACCCACCATTTTCCTACCAATTATATGTGTCTTTCAAAATGTATTTCCCTATTTTTTAAAAAAAAGGCCAGTTTATATATTTTCCCATGTCCTTCACTTCTTGAACAATCCCATGCTTACATTTGAATTATATTATCAGGCTAGAAGATATTATTAGCTATGCTTTATCTTGGAGATTACAAAAAAGAGTGTAAGCAGCTTAGATAATAAAGCCATATATGTTCAAGTACTGAGCTCTAAGTTAACTCTACCAAGTTCTTTAATATGAGCACTTTTAGTCTATTTTAAAGTCTCCTTTTAAGAGATGCATTTATCTCTTTTTTCAATTTTTAACTTAACCTCTGTAATGTGCCACATTCAAAATTGGCTATTAACACTTTGAAATTAGAATTGGTTTAACAGGTATTGGTCCAGATAATCCTCCCTGTCAATATCATCTTAACACAGCATCAACTGTCTGAAAAGATGAAGATATTCCAGCCACTACTGACTTCCTCCATTCAAAGCCAGAGAAGAACTCCAGTAAAATAAGAAATTTAAGGTACCTAGTATTCAAAAGAGAGCCTATACTATTTCATTGGTATTTTAAAATTTTAATTTAATTTTTTTCAGCGTTTCAAAATCCATTATTTATGCAACACACCCAGTGCTCAATGCAATACGTGCCCTCCATAATACCCACCACCAAGATCACCCCACCCCCACTCCCTTCCCCTCCCAAACCCTCAGTTTGTTTCTCAGAGTCCACAGTCTCTCATGGTTTGTCTCCCCCTCCAATTTCCTCCAACTCACTTCTCCTTTCATTGATTTTTTTTTTTTTGGCATTTTAATTTTTTATTTTTTATAAACATATATTTTTATCCCCAGGGGTACAGGTCTGTGAATCACCAGGTTTACACACTTCACAGCACTCACCAAATCACATACCCTCCCCAATGTCCATAATCCCACCCCCTTCTCCCAAACCCCCTCCCCCCGGCAACCCTCAGTTTGTTTCGTGAGATTAAGAGTCACTTATGGTTTGTCTCCCTCCCAATCCCATCTTGTTTCATTGATTCTTCTTCTACCCACTTAAGCCTCCATGTTGTATCACCACTTCCTCATATCAGGGAGATCATATGATAGTTGTCTTTCTCTGCTTGACTTATTTCGCTAAGCATGATACGCTCTAGTTCCATCCATGTTGTGGCAAATGGCAAGATTTCATTTCTTTTGATGGCTGCATAGTATTCCATTGTGTATATATACCACATCTTCTTGATCCATTCATCTGTTGATGGACATCTAGGTTCTTTCCATAGTTTGGCTATTGTGGACATTGCTGCTATAAACATTCGGGTGCATGTGCCCCTTTGGATCACTACATTTGTATCTTTAGGGTAAATACCCAATAGTGCAATTGCTGGGTCATAGGGCAGTTCTATTTTCAACATTTTGAGGAACCTCCATGCTGTTTTCCAGAGTGGCTGCACCAGCTTGCATTCCCACCAACAGTGTAGGAGGGTTCCCCTTTCTCCGCATCCTCGCCAGCATCTGTCATTTCCTGATTTGTTGATTTTAGCCATTCTGACTGGTGTGAGGTGATATCTCATTGTGGTTTTGATTTGTATTTCCCTGATGCCGAGTGATATGGAGCACTTTTTCATGTGTCTGTTCGCCATCTGGATGTCTTCTTTGCAGAAATGTCTGTTCATGTCTTCTGCCCATTTCTTGATTGGATTATTTGTTCTTTGGGTGTTGAGTTTGCTAAGTTCTTTATAGATTCTGGACAATAGTCCTTTATCTGATATGTCATTTGCAAATATCTTCTCCCATTCTGTCAGTTGTCTTTTGATTTTGTTAACTGTTTCCTTTGCTGTGCAAAAGCTTTTGATCTTGATGAAATCCCAGTAGTTCATTTTTTCCCTTGCTTCCCTTGCCTTTTGCGTAGTTCCTAGGAAGATGTTGCTGCGGCAGAGGTCGAAGAGGTTGCTGCCCGTGTTCTCCTCAAGGATTTTGATGGATTCCTTTCGTACATTGAGATCCTTCATCCATTTTGAGTCTATTTTTGTGTGTGGTGTAAGGAAATGGTCCAATTTCATTTTTCTGCATGTGGCTGTCCAATTTTCCCAACACCATTTATTGAAAAGGCTGTCTTTTTTCCATTGGACATTCTTTCCTGCTTTGTCGAAGATTAGTTGACCATAGATTTGAGGGTCTATTTCTGGGCTCTCTATTCTGTTCCATTGATCTATGTGTCTGTTTTTGTGCCAGTACCATGCTGTCTTGATGATGACAGCTTTGTAATAGAGCTTGAAGTCCGGAATTGTGATGCCACCAACGTTGGCTTTCTTTTTCAATATCCCTTTGGCTATTCGAGGTCTTTTCTGGTTCCATATAAATTTTAGCATTATTTGTTCCATTTCTTTGAAAAAGATGGATGGTACTTTGATAGGAATTGCATTAAATGTGTAGATTGCTTTAGGTAGCATAGACATTTTCACAATATTTATTCTTCCAATCCAGGAGCATGGAACATTTTTCCATTTGTTTGTGTCTTCCTCAATTTCTTTCATGAGAACTTTATAGTTTTCTGAGTATAGATTCTGTGTCTCTTTGGTTAGGTTTATTCCTAGGTATCTTATGGTTTTGGATGCAATTGTGAATGGGATTGACTCCTTAATATCTCTTTCTTCTGTCTTGCTGTTGGTGTAGAGAAATGCAACTGATTTCTGTGCATTGATTTTATATCCTGACACTTTACTGAATTCCTGTATAAGTTCTAGCAGTTTTGGAGTGGAGTCTTTTGGGTTTTCCACATATAGTATCATATCATCTGCGAAGAGTGATAATTTGACTTCTTCTTTGCCGATTTGGATGCCTTTAATTTCCTTTTGTTGTCTGATTGCTGAGGCTAGGACCTCTAGTATGATGTTGAATAGCAGTGGTGATAATGGACATCCCTGCCGTGTTCCTGACCTTAGCGGAAAAGCTTTCAGTTTTTCTCCATTGAGAATGATATTTGCGGTGGGTTTTTCATAGATGGCTTTGATGATATTGAGGTATGTGCCCTCTATCCCTACACTTTGAAGAGTTTTGATCAGGAAGGGATGTTGTACTTTGTCAAATGCTTTTTCAGCATCTATTGAGAGTATCATATGGTTCTTGTTCTTTCTTTTATTGATGTGTTGTATCACATTGACTGATTTGCGGATGTTGAACCAACCTTGCAGCCCTGGAATAAATCCCACTTGGTCGTGGTGAATAATCTTTTTAATGTACTGTTGAGTCCTATTGGCTAGTATTTTGTTGAGTATTTTCGCATCTGTGTTCATCAAGGATATCGGTCTATAGCTCTCTTTTTTGGTGGGATCCTTGTCTGGTTTTGGGATCAAGGTGATGCTGGCCTCATAAAATGAGTTTGGAAGTTTTCCTTCCATTTCTATTTTTTGGAACAGTTTCAGGAGAATAGGAATTAGTTCTTCTTTAAATGTTTGGTAGAATTCCCCCGGGAAGCCGTCTGGCCCTGGGCTTTTGTTTGTTTGAAGATTTTTAATGACTGTTTCAATCTCCTTACTGGTTATGGGTCTGTTCAGGCTTTCTATTTCTTCCTGGTTCAGTTGTGGTAGTTTATATGTTTCTAGGAATGCATCCATTTCTTCCAGATTGTCAAATTTATTGCCGTAGAGTTGCTCATAGTATGTTCTTATAATAGTTTGTATTTCTTTGGTGTTAGTTGTGATCTCTCCTCTTTCATTCATGATTTTATTTATTTGGGTCCTTTCTCTTTTCTTTTTGATAAGTCGGGCCAGGGGTTTATCAATTTTATTAATTCTTTCAAAGAACCAGCTCCTAGTTTTGTTGATTTGTTCTATTGTTTTTTTGGTTTCTATTTCATTGATTTCTGCTCTGATCTTTATGATTTCTCTTCTCCTGCTGGGCTTAGGGTTTCTTTCTTGTTCTTTCTCCAGCTCCTTTAGGTGTAGGGTTAGGTTGTGTACCTGAGACCTTTCTTGTTTCTTGAGAAAGGCTTGTACCGCTATATATTTTCCTCTCAGGACTGCCTTTGTTGTGTCCCACAGATTTTGAACCGTTGTATTTTCATTATCATTTGTTTCCATGATTTTTTTCAATTCTTCTTTAATTTCCCGGTTGACCCATTCATTCTTTAGAAGGATACTGTTTAGTCTCCATGTATTTGGGTTCTTTCCAAACTTCCTTTTGTGGTTGAGTTCTAGCTTTAGAGCATTGTGGTCTGAAAATATGCAGGGAATGATCCCAATCTTTTGATACCGGTTGAGTCCTGATTTAGGACCGAGGATGTGATCTATTCTGGAGAATGTTCCATGTGCACTAGAGAAGAATGTGTATTCTGTTGCTTTGGGATGAAATATTCTGAATATATCTGTGATGTCCATCTGGTCCAGTGTGTCGTTTAAGGCCTTTATTTCCTTGCTGATCTTTTGCTTGGATGACCTGTCCATTTCAGTGAGGGGAGTGTTAAAGTCCCCTACTATTATTGTATTATTGTTGATGTGTTTCTTTGATTTTGTTATTAATTGGTTTATATAGTTGGCTGCTCCCACATTGGGGGCATAGATATTTAAAATTGTTAAATCTTCTTGTTGGACAGACCCTTTGAGTATGATATAGTGTCCTTCCTCATCTCTTATTATAGTCTTTGGCTTAAAATCTAATTGATCTGATATAAGGATTGCCACTCCTGCTTTCTTCTGATGTCCATTAGCATGGTAAATTCTTTTCCACCCCCTCACTTTAAATCTGGAGGTGTCTTCGGGCTTAAAATGTGTTTCTTGGAGGCAACATATAGATGGGTTTTGTTTTTTTATCCATTCTGATACCCTGTGTCTTTTGACAGGGGCATTTAGCCCATTCACATTCAGGGTAACTATTGAGAGATATGAATTTAGTGCCATTGTATTGCCTGTAAGGTGACTGTTACTGTATAGGTCTCTGTTCCTTTCTGATCTACCACTTGTAGGCTCTCTCTTTGCTTAGAGGACCCCTTTCAATATTTCCTGTAGAGCTGGTTTGGTATTTGCAAATTCTTTCAGTTGTTGTTTGTCCTGGAAGCTTTTAATCTCTCCTTCTATTTTCAATGATAGCCTAGCTGGATATAGTATTCTTGGCTGCATGTTTTTCTCGTTTAGTGCTCTGAAAATATCATGCCAGCTCTTTCTGGCCTGCCAGGTCTCTGTGGATAAGTCAGCTGCCAATCTAATATTTTTACCATTGTATGTTACAGACTTCTTTTCCCGGGCTGCTTTCAGGATTTTCTCTTTGTCATTGAGACTTGTAAATTTTACTATTAGGTGACGGGGTGTGGGCCTATTCTTATTGATTTTGAGGGGCATTCTCTGAACCTCCTGAATTTTGATGCTCGTTCCCTTTGCCATATCGGGGAAATTCTCCCCAATAATTCTCTCCAGTATACCTTCTGCTCCCCTCTCACTTTCTTCTTCTTCTGGAATCCCAATTATTCTAATGTTGTTTCGTCTTATGGTGTCACTTATCTCTCGAATTCTCCCCTCGTGGTCCAGTAGCTGTTTGTCCCTCTTTTGCTCAGCTTCTTTATTCTCTGTCATTTGGTCTTCTATATCACTAATTCTTTCTTCTGCCTCATTTATCCTAGCAGTTAGAGCCTCCATTTTTGATTGCACCTCATTAATAGCTTTTTTGATTTCACCTTGGTTAGATTTTAGTTCTTTTATTTCTCCAGAAAGGGCTTTTATATCTCTCGAGAGGGTTTCTCTCATATCTTCCATGCCTTTTTCGAGCCCGGCTAGAACCTTGAGAATTGTCATTCTGAACTCTAGATCTGACATATTACCGATGTCTGTATTGATTAGGTCCCTAGCCTTCGGTACTGCCTCTTGTTCTTTTTTTTGTGTTGAATTTTTCCGTCTTGTCATTTTGTCCAGATAAGAGTAAATGAAGGGGCAAGTAAAATACTAAAAGGGTGGCAACAACCCCAGGAAAATATGCTTTAACCAAATTAGAAGAGATCCAAAATCGTGAGTGGGGAGAAAGGGGATAAAAAGAGGTTCAAAAAGGAAGAAAGAAAAAAGAAAAAAAAAAAAGAAAAGAAAAGAATATTTTTAAAGAAAGAAAACACCTAAGAAAAATGTAAAAAATATATATATATATATATTAGATAAACTAGTAAAAAATCGTTAAAAAAGAAAAAGGTAACAGTTAAAAAAAAATTTTACCCGAAGGCAAGAAAAAAAAAAAATGAAAAAGAAAAAATTAAATTAACTGCAAGACTAAAAAAAATCACAGGAAAAAAGCCATGAGTTCCGTGCTTGGCTTTCTCCTCCTCTGGAATTCTGCTGCTCTCCTTGGTATTGAAACCGCACTCCTTGGTAGGTGAACTTGGTCTCGGCTGGATTTCTTGTTGATCTTCTGGGGGAGGGGCCTGTTGTAGTGATTCTCAAGTGTCTTTGCCCCAGGCGGAATTACACCGCCCTTACCCGGGGCCGGGGTGAGTAATCCGCTCGGGTTTGCTTTCAGGAGCTTTTGTTCCCTGAGCGCTTTCCGTAGAGTTCCAGAGGACGGGAATACAAATGGCGGCCTCCTGGTCTCCGGCCCGGAGGAGCCGAGAGCCCAGAGCCCCACTCCTCAGGGCGCCCTCAGAGAACAGCGCCCAGTTACTCCCGTCTGCCTGACCTCCGGCCGCGCTCCGAGCTCACCGAGCCTGCGACCGGTTCAAGGTAACACGGAGCTGCGAGCTTACTGTCGGCTCTGTCTCTGTAGCCGGCTTTCCCGTTCCAATACCCGCAAGCTCTGCGACACTCAGACACCCCCGATCCTTCTGTGACCCTGCGGGACCTGAGGCCACGCTGACCCCGCGTGGGCTTCGCCCCGGTTTAGTCTCTGGAGCGATGTCCCTCCGCGGAACAGACTTTTAAAAGTCCTGATTTTGTGCGCGGTTGCTCCGCCGCTTGCCGGGAGCCGGCCCCTCCCCCCGGGGTCTATCTTCCCGTCGCTTTGGATTCACTTCTCCGCCGGTCCTACCTTTCAGAAAGTGGTTGTTTTTCTGTTTCCAGAATTGCTGTTCTTCTTCTCTTCGATCTGCCGATGGATTTTCAGGTGTTTGCAATCTTTAGATAAGCTATCTAGCTGATCTCCGGCTAGCTGAAGCAGTCTCAGCTTGCTACTTCTCCGCCATCTTGACTCCTCCCCCCTCCTTTCATTGATATTTTTAATTGAAATATTGTTTTTAGTTGTGTCACTAAGTAATTTCTTTGTCTCAGTCAGGATGATAATTGAACCACCGATTTCAGAAGTTATTTGATGTATAAATAAATCCATTACTTATATTTTAAACCATCCTAATTCCACACAACTAGTTTAGAATATCAAAAATGCAATTTAATTACTAACAAAAATCACTTAAATAAACAGTTCCATTTTATAACTCCAGACTAGAAACCACAAATAAAATTACTTCTATAATCTAGTCATGGCTACTAAGAAACACTCATAAAAGACACACTCAGTTGGAATCTAGTGCACTCTACTTAAAGTCTCATATTTACAATATGTATTTTTTTAAGAACTCCCCAAATATCATCATAAATAATTCATGGATATTTTTGGTGCAACCCAAGATTTTTCAAGTAAGACAAAGTATTTCAGAAAATTAAAGCCACAAAAATGTATGGGCATTTAGTTTCAGTGCTAATAACCAAAATTTCACACAGATTAAAATATGTGATGCATGCATAATATATTCTGTGGTAACTGTACAGTCACCACAATGATAAAACACAATCACCTTTGGGGTTAAAAACATGTAAAAATAAGAGAAAAGTTGACAACTTTAAATAATGAGCATTAGATAGACCTATTAAAGTTCATGGAAGATTAAAAACTCACTTCTATTATAAAACATACCACTATGTTTTCCCATTTAGTTTATTCTAAAGCTTTTAATAAACATTTTAAAAGTTACTTCAGAGACTGCCAGTAAAATGGTAGAAGGGCTTATAGAAAATGTCCCACCCCTACTCCCAAAAATAAACATAAAATTTTTTACATTTCAAAATAAATTACATAAGTAAGATGATAATTTTAAAAAATTAGACTTCTGAATCTCATACTCCAGGCAGGAGAGTGCTAGCTATTCTTACCATTTGTTCTGTTGAAAACTATTAAAACCCCAGTCAAAAAAAATCTTGTCATAGGACAGAGGACTTGAGAAGATAGTAACAAATTATCAGGATAAATCTTAGTGAAGGTAGGGACCTAAAAGATAAAGTAATCATTAAAATTCCTTTTTTTCCCGGAGGTTTCAAAGGACCTGAATATCAAGTTTTACAAAAAGGGGTCACAATGGGCAGAAAACACGAATAGATATTTCTCTAAAGAACACATCCAAATGGCCAACAGACACATGACAAAATGCTCAACATCACTAGGCATCAGAGAAATACAAATCAAAACCACAATGAGGTATGACCTCATATGAGGCACCACCTCACACCAGTCAGAATGGCTAAAATGTACAACAGATGTTGGCAAGGATGCAGAGAAAAGGGAATCCTCTCACACTGTTGGTGGGCAGGCAAACTGATGCAGCCACTCTGGAAAAACAGTATGGATGTTCCTCAAAACGTTAAAAATAGAACTACCCTATGACCCAGCAATAGCACTACTAGAAATGTATCCAAAGAATACAAAAATAGTAATTAAAAGGGGCATATGCACCCCAATATTTAGAGCAGCATTATCAACAATAACCAAATTTTGGAAAAAGTCCAGCTGTCCATCAATAGATAAATCAATAAAGAGATAGCATATAGAATATATATGCTACACACACACACACACACACACACACACACAATGGAATACTACTCAGCCATCAAAAAGAATGAAATCTTGTCATTTGCATGATGTGGATGGAACTAGAGGGTATTATGCTAAGTGAAATAAGTCAGAGAATGACAAATATGATAGGATTCATTTGTATGTGTATGTGGAATTTAAGGGAAAAAACACAGGTGAACATAGGGGAAGGGAAGGAAAGATAAAATAAGATAAAAACAGAGAGGGAGGCAAACCATAAGAGACTTTTAACTATAGGGAACAAACTGAGGGTTGTTGAAGGGGAAGTGGGAGAGGATGAGGTAACTTGGCAATGGGAATGTGCATTAAGGAGGGCATTTGATGTAATGAGCACTGGGTGTTATATGCAACTGATGAATCACTAAATTCTACCCTGAAACCAATAATACTCTATATGTTCACTAGATTGAATTTAAATAAAAAACTTTAAAAAGGGATCACATATTGTATTATGTTAGTCACCATAAATTAAATCATTAGTTTTTGAAGCAGTGTCCCAAGATTCACTGTTTATGTACAATACCCAGTGCTCCATGAAATAGTGGTGAGGTGAGGTTGAAAAGCTCTGAATTAAAAGAATAATGCCTTTGCAGTTTCCCTCATTTTTATAACTTTAGGGAACTTATATGGTCCAGGTGAAAAATAAAGTTTATCTAGTAAAAAAAAGGGGGGGGGATCATATACAGAAGGTCTAAAATGCAAGAATAAAAAGTGTAGAAAATAGTAAATATGTGGAAAATATAAGCAAATACTGAATGCATAAAAAACAATATATTATATAGTAATGGATAAATATATAATGTAGTATATATAATTGTGACATTATATAAAATATGACATTTTCAAGCTATTCATAAATTTTTTTTCTTTCATATTTGGTTTTCAAGAATATAATTAGAATGCTTCAAAACCTGGTCCTGTTTGAGGTTTGAGATTCTTGAATATGTAAATTAGTCTATTTGACAGATTTGGGGATTTTTGAAGCCATTGTTTCTTCATTATTATTTCCCCCAATATCTTTTTTTTTTCCTTATAGAATTCTAAGGCCATAGCTTATATTTTCCCAAACGTCTCCAAGACTCTGTTCACTTTAGTTTCTAATTGTTATTCTGCTTTCCAAATTGGATCAATAATGGGGATGGTCATAGATTTTTGCATCAAAATATATGGAAAGCAAAAGATAGTTGAAAATAGCTTACAAGTATGGAAAAGAAAGAACTGTCGATCTATAGTTCTATATCCAATGAACATATCTGTCAGGAATTAAGTCAAATTAAAGACATTCTTATACACAGGAAAGCAAAGAGAATTTGTCACTAGCATACTTACTCTAGAATCTCTTCTTGTTTAAAGGAAATAATACCAGAGAGAAACTTGGAAGGACCAGGAACAGGAAAAAGGAAAGAATAGCAAGAAAAATTCTAAATATCTAATATAAATATTTTAAGAACTATAAGTCTTCAATTTCTATGAAATATGTATGAATGTGAAGCATAACTTTATAACATTGTTTAGGGGAGTGTTCTATGTATGGAGATAAAGTATATATAATAACTATAGTATAAAGGGAGAAAGTAAGGGGGCTATATGTTCATAATCCTTCTACACGTTACTTTTAGTGGTAAAACTGTAACTCTAAGGGAAGTTTAAAGGTTAGATATGTATACTGCAATAGTGAGTGCAATTACTTAAAAAAATAATCCAAAGACATAGCAAAAAAAAACCACAAAATTAAAATAAAATGCTAAAAATATTCAAGGATTCCAAATAATGTGTGTAGATACTGTGTCCTCAAAGATAGGAAGCACATCTCTTCACTTTTTATTTATTTATTTATTTATTTATTTATTTATTTGTCAGAGAGAGAGAGGGAGAGAGAGTGAGCACAGGCAGACAGAGTGGCAGGCAGAGGCAGAGGGAGAAGCAGGCTCCCTGCTGAGCAAGGAGCCCGATGTGGGACTCGATCCCAGGACACCGGGATCATGACCCTAGCCAAAGGCAGTGGCTCAACCAACTCAGCCACCCAGGCGTCCCTTTTTTAAAAAATTTTTTTAATTTAATCTCTTCACTTTTTAAGTGTGGGGTGCACATACTGACTTCCTAACAAGACAGTATGGGGCAGAGAGGAGTAACTTTACAAAAAGAGAAACTGACAAACACTACCTACTCAGATTATGAAAGTCAACATTATAAATCTTGTTAAAACATGATTTGATGAATGACACTTTACCTCTATGGCATTCTTCCCAAAAAACACAACGTCAGTTTAATCACAAGAAAAACATCAGACAAATCCCAATAGAGGACCATTCTACAAAATACCTGACGAGTACTCCTCAAAATTGTCAAAGTTGTCAAAAACAAGGATAGTCTGAGAAACTGTCACAGCCAAGAGGAGCCTAAGAAGATGTAACAAGTAAAAGTATGTGGTATCCTAAAAGAAATCCTGGAATAGAAAAATGACATTAGACAAAGTCTAAGGAAGTCTGAATAAAGTATGAATTCAGTTAATGACAATGTTTCAGTAGTGGTTTGTTAATTATAACAAATGTATCACATTTGGATGTTGGACATTAATAATAGAGGAAAGTGGGTATGGGATATATGAGAATTCTCTGTACTGTCTTCAGATTTTTTCTATAAATCTAAAATTATTCTAAAAATAAAGTATATTTTTATTAAAACACATGAATCAAAAAAGAAGATAAGAAAAGAGAAACAAGGGACACCTGGGTGGCTCAGTGGATTAAAGCCTCTCTGCCTTCGGCTCAGGTCATGATCCCAGGGTCCTGGGATCGAGCCCCGCATAGGGCTCTCGGCTCATCAGGGAGCCTGCTTCCTCCTCTCTCTCTCTCAGCCTCTCTGCCTACTTGTGATCTCTGCCTGTCAAATAAATAAATTTTAAAAAAAAAGAGAGAAACAAAGGAACAGAAAACAAAGCAAACAAAAAGAAAACAACAAAAAGATGGATGTAAATCCAACCATATTTATGATGTTATTAAGTGTAAGTTAATGTACACTAAATATAATAGAGACTTCTATTTAAGATGAAAACAGATTATATGCTATTTAAGAAAAACCCACTTTAGGTGTAAATAAATAGGTTAAAAGTAAGAGGAAGAAAAATATGCATCATGCAAATAACAATAAAAGAAGAAAGGAGTTATCATATTGATATCAGAAAAAGAGACTTTGTGACTCACTTCCTACAACGAAGTATGCAAAGGGAAACTTTATAGGAATGGTATGGTGTAGAAATCTGGTAAACTACCTTAACCAAATGATGGAGATTAACATCAAGATGGTCAGGTCATGAAACAAACAAAAGAAAACAGAAACTGTCATGAACCCAAGGAGATTGGGGAGACACAACTATTATAAACCATGAGAGAATGTGGACTCTGAGAAACAATCTGAGGGTTTTGGAATGGAGGGGGCTGGGGGGTTGGGTGGCCCTGGTGGTGGGTATTTCAGAGGACACTTACTGCATAGGGCACTGGGTGTGGTGCATAAACAATGAATTCTGGAACACTGAAAAAACAAAATAAAATTTGAAAGGAAAAAAAAAAGTTGAAACAAACAATCAAAAAATACAGTGTGCTGCCCTGGATGGGACCCTGGAACAGAAAGAAAACATAAATAAAAAGAGCTGGTGAAATCCAAAGAAAGTCTGGAGTTTAATTAATAGTAATGTACCAATGTTAGTTTCTTAGGTTTGATAAAAGTACCATGATCATGTAAGAAGTTAACAAAAGGAAAATGTGGGTGAGGGTGAGGAGATTACAGGCTTTCTGTGCTATCGAGGAAATATTTCTATAAATATAAAAACAGTCAAGTTGAAACATTTCATGGGAATGCAAAATTGTACAGCAACTTGGCAGTTTCTAATAAAGTTAAATCTACACTTACCTTATGGAACAGCGGTCCTACTCCTAGATATTACACAAGAAAAATGATCATTTACGTTCACTCAAAAACCTGTAAGTAAAACTTTCAGGCAGCTTTATACATGATCATCAAAAATTGAAACAACTCAAATGTCTTACAGGAGGTGAATGGATAAGTAAACTATGGTATACCATCACAATGTAATATTACTCGGCAATAAACAGGAAGAAGCTATGAATGCATACAGCAATATGGATAAGTAACAAATGCATTCTTATAAGTGAAAGATGAGAAAATTACATATGCTATGTGATTCTATTTATATGACTTTATAGGTAGACATTGATAATAGACTAGAGCTCTCCCTGGACTTGGAGTCTTGGGACGGGTTACTACAAAAGAGCAGCATGGGTGGATTTGTTAAGTGATGGAACTGTTCTGTATCACGAGTGTGGTAGTGGTTACTTACATAAGTGTATGGCAAAAGAGTATTTCCCTATGTAATTTTAAGTGAATGGCTGGCAAAATAAATGTTGAAAGAAAAAGGGTGGGATATGATATACAACAAAATTTAATCAAAAGAAACTTGAGAATATTGATATTATATAAGATGAAGGCCAAAAAATAACCTGTCATATTAATTAAATATATTTTGGCCTTAAAGCTAATCTCATCAAAGTTCTGGAGAATCAAAACATATAGGAAATACTCTCAACCAAAACACAATTAGGCTAGAAAGTAATAATAAGGGGGTAACTAAAAAATTCCCATATTCTTTAAAATTTAAATAGTGTATATCTAAATAACTCATTAACACAAAATGTAATTGCATTTATGAATTATTTTACCAAAAATGATCATGCAAATCAGACATATTGAAACATGCAGAATGCAGCTAAAGCAGTCACCAAAGAAAAACTTACAGCTTTAAATACTTATATGAGAAATGAAAGGCTGAAAATCAACAATATTATCTATACACCTTACACATTAGAAAAGAATAGCAAAATAAATCCAATGAGAATAGAAGAGAAATAATGTAGGAAACAATATCAATGAAAGAGAGAACAGACTTATGATAGAGAAGATCAAATCAAAAGATTCTACTTTGAAACTGCTAAAATGATCAACCTCTGGAAAGACCTGTTGAGAAAAAAAAAGATATAACTAAATGTCAAAAATGACAGGATATCAAAATTAGAAGACTTACTACTAGAGGACTATTGCTTCTCACCCATTTCATCTATGGATACAATCCTATCCCAATTACAATCTTGGAAGGATTTTTGATCAGTTGAGCTTATCATTGAAAGTCTCATTTAAAAATTATGATCTCAAATGTTAAGTGTAAGATGCAAGAGTGATTATCAAGGAAAATACCAACCATGTGTGTAAATCTAAACAGAAATTGTTAGTATAAAAAATAATATCCTATTTTGGGGATATAAAAATTCTACAACTAAAATATTAAATATACTTTTTAGTTGTAGAAAAGGAAATTTTCACTGAATTTGGACTATGTGCATATGGACTTGGTTTCCCTGAGCCTAGAGAGTGTGTGACAGCAAACAATTAAGTCCTCAGAAGAGAGAAGAAAGAAAGAATCAATCTGAATCTAGGAAAACTACTTAGAATCAACAGAAAAACAGCCAGTGAACATATAGCTGTACTAGGCAGACTTCGTAAAAAGACTCAGGAATCATTAATAGGCTTGTGCCTGAGCTCCAAGAAATCCAGCAAATCTTCAACTGGCAAGACAAAGACTTGTCTCAACTAAACAGTCACTTGGCCTTGTGAAATTGTGTTTTTCTTTCTCTGCCTTTTGACACACCTAGCACCACTCCGTGCAAAAATAACATAGAATTCAAGGCGGAAAACTTGTAAGTAGTTAAATAATAGACAGCATGCACTGCTGCAAACGTTCATTATTCCCTACCTAGAAGGCACATAGATGTTTTCTGTTGCACCAAGTCTAAAGCTCCCACAGACAGAAGCCTACTTTGTTTTCTTTTTTTTTAACTAATTCTTTTTTTTTTACCTTTTGACCTCTTTCACCCACTTTTCCCAGCCTCCCCTCCCCAGCCTCTGGCAACCAGCTATTCTCTGTATCTACAAGCTTGTTTGTTTGTTTATCAGATTTTACATATAAGAAAGATCATGCATTTTTTTCTTTCTCTGTCTGACTTATTTCCCTTAGCATAATGCCCTCAAGTTCCACCCCCTTTGTTGCAGATGGCAAGAATTCATTACTTTTAGGGCTGAATGATATTCTCTTACATATATACAACATATAATAAAGTGTTCATCTGTTGATTATGCTTAGGTTGTTTCCATATCTTAGCTGTTATAAATATTGCTTCAGTAAACATGAGGGTGCAGATATCTTTTTGAGTTGGTGTTTTCATTTTCTTTGGATAAATACCCAGAAGTGGAATTACTGAATCATATGGTAGTTCAATTTTTAATATTTTTAGGAACCTCCACACTCTCTCCCATACTGACTGCTCCAATTTACATTCCCACCAACAATGCATGAGAATTCCCTCTTCCCCAGATCCTTGCCAACACTTCTTATTTCTTGTCTTTTTGATAATAGCCATTCTAACAGGTATAAGGTGATTATCTCATTGTGGATTTGATTTGCATTTCCCTGAGGATTAATGATGTTGAGCATCTTTTCATGTATTTATTGGCCACTTGTGTATCTTCTTTGGGAAAATGTCTATGCAGATCTACTGTCCATTTTGTAATTGGATTTTTTTCTACTATTGAAGTATAGGAGCTCTTTGTTGATTTTAAATATTAGCTACTTATCAGGTATATAAATTGCAAATATTTTCTCCCATTCAATAAGTGGCCTTTTCACTTTGTTGATGGTGCCCTTTGCTGTGCAGAAGAGGTAAGCCTACTTCAATTAGCAGGCTGGATATGCAACTGAGGGCATGCTGACAGACAGTAACCCAACCCTCATGTGTCACATAGTTGTAGGTTGGCCAAAGAGAGGCTAGGGGACACCTGACTTTTCTAAGCACCAAGAAATATTTCCAAGGCTCTGTGGGCCCAGGAATAGTGCAAGGTAATATGCAGACAAAAGGCCAAAGCTTGCATACTGTGGGCTCTGGAAACATACCTACAGCCAGAAATGCTGACATCAACCAAGTGCTGAGTTCTAGATCCAGATGAGCTACTTCCTCATGAGCTTCTAGGACCATGAGAATTTGTTTCATGCTAGGAGACAGTTTTCAAAGGGTTTGTTCCCTCTTTCATGTCTAGATATAAATCTGCAGTGCCTGAACTATCTTAGAGATATTCTTTTACAGTTAATCAAAAAACCCTATCCCATAGCCTCACCCCTTCATGTTTGATCAGATTTTCTATGCCTTGTCCAACAGCGAACTCAGCTTTAAACTCATCATGTCTCAGTCTTTTTTCACAGCAAGCCAACACAGGTGATGAAGAGGGTAAAAGCATTCAAGATCCTTGTTTTGTATTGTTGAGAAGAATGGTAAAGATAATGACTAACTTTAGAACTCAAGTTAAGTAAGGCATGTTGAAAATTACAAGTGTAGGCTGTAACAACATTTTTCTAGACAATCTCCTGAGGCAAGGGAAACAAAAGCAAAAATACCCCACTGGGACTACATCAAAATAAAAAGCTTCTGCACAGCAAAGGAAACTATCAACAAAGTAAAAGACAGTGTACTGAATGGGAAAAGATATTTGCAAAAGACATATGTGATAAAGGGTTAGTATCCAAAATGTAAGGCAAGGGGGTGTTGGGAGGATGGGTTAAATAGGTGATGAGGATTAAGGAGTACACTTGTCATGATGAGCAACAGGTGATGTATGGAATTGTTGAATCGCTATATCATACACCTGAAAATAACATAACACTGTATGTTAACTAACCAGAATTAAAATAAAAACTTCAACAGGGCACCTGGCTGGATCAGTCAGTAGACCACGCAACTCTTGATCTCAGGGTTGTGAGTTTGAGTCCCATGCTGAGTGTAGAGATTATTTAAAAATGAAATCTTTAAAATAATAAAATAAATAAAATAAAAACTTAAATTTAAAAAATAAAGAACACAACTCAATACCAAAAAAACAAATAATCAGATTTTAAAAAAGGCTGAAGACGTGAACAAACATTTCTCCAAAGAAGAAAACAGACACATGAAAAGATGTTCAACATCACTTATTCTCAAGAAAACACTACAGTGAGATCAAAACTACAATGAGATATCACCTCACACCTGCTGGAACAGCTAAAATTAAAAATAAGATAAGATGAAATCAGAGAAGGAGATAAACCATAAGAGACTCTTAACTATAGGGAACAAACTGAAGGTTGCTGGATGGAAGGAGTTTGGGGAGAGGAGGTAACTGGGTGATGGCCATTAAGGAGGGCATGTGATGGAATGAACACTGGGTATTATAAGCAACAGATGAATTACTGAACTCTACCTCTGAAACTAATGATACACTATATGCTAATTAAATTTAAATACAATAAAATTTTAAAATAACACAAGAAACAACAAGTGTTGTTGAGAATGTGCAGAAAAAGAAACCCTGGTGCACTATGGGTGGGAATGCAACCCGGGGAAGCCACTGGGGAAAAGAGTATGGAGGTTCCTCAAAAATTTAAGAAAGAAATACCATATGATCCAGTAATCACATTACTGGTTGTTTGCCCAAAGAATATGAAAGCACTAATTCAAAAGGATAGGAGCACCTGGATGGCTCAGTTAAGTGTCTGATTCTGTTTTGGCTCAGGTCATGATCTCAAGATCATGGGATCAGGCTCCACATCCAGCATGAAGCCTGCTTAAGATTCTCTATCTCCCTCTCTTTCTCTCTGCCCCTCCCCCTGCTTGCATTCTTTCTCTCTTTCTCCTACTAAAATACATAAATAATCTTAAAAAAATAATAATATATGCACCCTTATGTTTATTGCATCATTATTTACAATAGCCAAATTGTGGAAGCAGCCCAAGTGACTATCAATAGATAAATGGATAAAGATGTGGTATACACTTACAATAGAATATTATTTAACCATTACAAAGAGTCAACTCTTGCCATTTGCAACAACATGGATGGAAGTAGAGAATATAACGCTAAGCAAAATAAGTCAGTCAAAGAAAGGCAAATACCATATGATTTCACTCATGTGTAGAATTTAAGAAAAAACAAATCAGCAAAAGGAAAAAAATGGAGAGAAAGACAAACCAAGAAACAAACTCAACTATAGAGAACAAAATGATGGTTACCAGAGGGGAGCTAGGTGGGGTCAAAAGGCAAGAAAGACTAGAAGGGGATTAAGAGTCCACTTATCATGATGAGCACTGAATAATGTATAAAATTGTTGAATCACTATATTGTACACCTGAAACTATTATAACATTGTATACTAACTATACTGAAATTAAGATAAAATAAATAAAAATAAAAATTACAAGTGTAACAGTGTGTTGAAATATATTGTATATTCTTGGAACCACTAAAGGGAGAAAAAGTGAAATGAGAAAAATAAAACTAATTAAATAAAGACAAAAGAGAAAAGAAGATAGTCAAGGAAAAATTATAAGATGACATGATAGACATTAAAATAAGTTGGGGGAAATTGGAGGGGGAGATGAACTGTAAGAGACTGTGGACTCTGAAAAACAACCTGAGGGTTTTGAAGGGGGTGGGTGGGAAGCTGGGTGAGTCTGGTGGTGGATATTATGGAGGGCATGGATTGCATGGAGCACTGGATATGTTGCATAAACAGTGAATTCTGGTAACCTGAAAAGAAATATAAAAAATAAAAAATTGTGAAAAAAGATAGAAAATAAAATAGAAAATCCAAATATATTAGTAATCACAGCAAGTACAGACTGATAATGATTTGAGCAACAAATTTACAAGCTTATTCCTATAGTCCCACATTAGGAAATTCATTCTTTTCAAGCATATATGAAACATTTATAAAAGTTAGCCTCAAGAGTGCCTGGGTGATGCAGTTGATTAAGTGACAGACTCTTGGTTTTAACTCAGGTTGCAGTCTCAGGGTCCAGAGATAAATTGAGCCCCATATCAAGCTCACTCAGTGTGGAGTCTGCATAATACTTCCTCTCCCTCTGTCCCTCCTGCCCTCAAATAAATAAATTTTTAAAGTTTATCTCATATTAGGCTATCAGGCCTATCAACAAATTTCAAAGTATAGTATTCAGTGTAAAACACATTTTATTTTTTTACCATGATGCCTTCTAATGAGAGATGTTCTAAAAACATAACATTAAAACATATTTTTGGCGATTTAAAAACGTATTCATGTCAAAAACAAATTAGGATGGAAATTAGAAAATATGTAAAAGTAGATAGTACTGAAAAGATCAAAGACAAAATAAAATCTGTTAGATGCTGCTAAAGTGACTCTTGCATTAGAAATAAAAATGGAAGGTGAATAAGCTAAAGAAGTAGAAAAAGAAACATAAATTCAAGTCAGAATAATAGAAATAATTTAAAAAATACAAAAATAAACATCTTAAATAGAATATAGCCAAGGGAAGTTGGATAGAGACATTATGGCCTACACAGCTAAAACCATCTACTCTCTGGTCCTTTATAGAAAAAGTTTGCTGGATCCTGATCTAGATTCATGATGCCTGTTTCTATAGAATGAGCTCCAGATAGATTCTAGTTAAACTTGCGGAAAAGCAACTGTATCCTTTATACGTATTTGCAGCATAGAGGGAGGGACACACCATATTATAAAATTATGTGCTATGAAAAAAATATTTTGAAGTGTGGCAGGATTATTATTTTGTGGGATAATGGGCTTTCTTTCCTAGATAGTCATGGAAAGTAAGAAAAATAAAAGTGCTTGAATATAAAAAATTTTAAAAATAAAAATAAAATAAAAATTTAAAAAAAGAATATAGCCAAGGGAGCAGTGTGGCTAAAGTGAAGAGAAATGGGAGTGTCATTGAAGATAAAGTCAAAGAAGGGAGGGAAGGAAAGGGAACCAGAAGATTCAGAGCCTTTGAGGTCACAGTGAAGACTATGGCTTGTATTCTAAATGATCTGAGAAATTGTGGGAAAGCTTTAAACAAAGGAGTGACGTGATCTGATTGGAATTTCATGTTGAGACTGGACTAAAATGAGCTAAATAAATAGTGGGGGAGACCAGTTAAGAAGTTACTATAATAATCCAGAAAGAAATGGTGGTTTAAACCAAGTTAATGGTGGTGGGAACAATTAGAAGTAGTCAGATCTGGACTCCATTTTGGGCATAGACGTAATGAGATTTACCAGTGGACGATAGATGGAGTGTGAGAAAGAGGTCAAGAATGATGGCAAGATATTTTGACCTGAAGACTGAAGTTGCTATTTTTTAAAAAGATTTTTATTTATTTATTTATTTGACAGAGAGAGAAAGAGAGCACAAGTAGGTAGAGAGGGAGGCAGAGAGAGAGAGAGGAGGAAGCAGGCTCCCTGCTGAGCAGAGAGCCCGATGGGGGGCTGGATCCCAGGATCCTGAGACCATGACTTGAGCCAAAGGCAGAGGCTTAACCCACTGAGCCACCCAGGTGCCCCTGAATCTGTTATTAATTCAGATGGGAAAGACTGTGGGAGGAGTTGACATGGAATATAATACAGAGTTTTGCTTGGTGCTATTAAATTCAGGTTGTTATCAGATACTCAAATGAGGATATCAAGCAGGCAGTTGGAAATTTAGGTTAGGATTCAGAAATACATTCTTTCTAACATGGCCCAACCTTTACCTATAATTTGAATATAAAGATTAGTGACTTAAATGACAAGTTAATTTATAATAACACTACAATTAATTATCGTCATTCTCTTCTATTTTAGTGTACATACTCCAAAATCATAGCGTGTTCTCACACTGAGGGAATGTTCAGCCTTTAACACTTCTGATACAGGAACCAAGCATTTCACTTGGGCAGGATGTTCAAATATGTTCCCAAAACTATGTTTTGAAACAACTCCTTAAAATTTTATCAATGGAAATTTTATGTTCCCACTTAAGTAGTTTTAATTGTTGGTTGAAATGGCACTTCCCAAGCTAGTAATTATTTTTGAAAATCTGAAATCTCTAAACACATTTTAAAATCAATTAGCACTCAGTAAATTGGTCCAAGTTACAGTTTCATGGTTAGTTCCTTTTATTTAGATGCCATAGTTGTTTTCCTGCAAGGGAAGATTAAATGCAGCAGTTTTAAAACAGTTTGTCAAATTAAAAAACAAAGCAAAACTAGAAAAATAAAAAAACCTGACAGCAGTACAGGGCATAACTGTATTCAATGTTTTCTAATATTTACTCTCAATCTTCTTCTTCTCTTTAAGTCACTTTTCCAAGAATACTCAATAAAAAATTCCCCTACCCATTATCCCTCCTCCCATCTTGAAAAAATTTGGCCTCAACATTCTTTTTCCCTTTTTGTGCCTGTTGGTTCACCTTCAAAATATTATCAGAATTTGCCCTTTGACCTTAACAGTCTCTGGCACACTAAAAATTCTTCTAATTTCCCCTACTTTCCCTTGAGGGCAAAATGACTTGAAAAAGGGTCAGGATGGGGGCGCCTGGGTGACTCAGTTGTTAAGTGTCTGCCTTCTGCTGGGGTCATGACCCCAGGGTCATAGGATCAAGCCCCAGCAGGAAATCTGCTTCTCCCTCTCCCGCTCCCCCTGCTTTTATTCCCTCTTTTCCTGTCTCTCTCTGTGTCAAATAAATAAATAAATTTTTTTTTTAAAGGTCAGGATGTAATTCTAGACATCCTAAATTTTCCATGTGACTTTAAATGAAAGTCTTTAATTACTTATAGCTTCGTCCAACTATACCCAATTTTCTTCCTCAGATTCTGACCTTCCCTATAATCCAACTAGAGCCAGGCAGTAAAATCTGTTTATTCCTTTCATAAAGACAATCCTACTTCTATCCATCTGGGCACTGCCTCCCTGTAACCTCTGGGAAATAGAATACATTCTTGGCTCATTAAAAAGACAATTAGATACTGACCTATGTGCTTTGCCCTTTGAAAAGATTCCATCCAATGTTGTCTATATTTGGAGCTTTCCAAAGTGGCCACATTCTCTTTAGCAAAAGCTAGGAGGGCTTGGTCTTCTATGAAAACAAGAGGGAAGCACACAGTTTTAGGCAATAAACTAATAAAGCCAGCAACAAGACAGTCCAGCTGATTATAATAATGAGAAGCAGTTGTTCAATTGTGTCATAATCTATACTCTCTGCCATGAATAGAATTGTGACCAGAAGTTTAGCAATGCAGATGGTAGCAGGAAAGCAAACAAACACTAGATTCCACTGAAGCTGTACCCTAGTCCTCCCCTTGGTGAAAGCACACAAGGCATGAGCATGGCTTTACACCACATCACTAGTTATCATTGGGCCCAGCTTTGTCCATTATCATGTCATGAACATGAAGCAAAGCAGTAACCAGGGCAACTTGGGGTGGCACATGCACTTCGTCCGTGACCAAATGTCTTTTCCACTACTTTTCTACTTAGTCTCCACCTATATTCCTTGCTCACTTTACCTCTATGGTCTTGCCTGCTTTTCATTCCTTGCTGATCGACTGGTGCTTTTATTAGTAAAGTCTTAGTTGTCTAATTCCACTGACTTCATATATTTTTACTAACACACAAAAGAGATTCAAGCATCTTCAACCTCGTGATTATACTACTAACCTGCCGAAGAGCTCTCCCTACATGCGTTACCTATCATTACTGAACATATATATATATATTATATAATATATATATATTTTTTTTCCAATAAAAGTGTTTCCCCTTTGGCTCCATGCTAGAGACAGGGCCTGGGATTACGCACTAGAGGCTTTACATGAGTAACTTTAACTAATCATTCCATGTATTCATTTAATCAGTAACCAAACCACATAACTGTATTCCAATACAGCCCCAATGTAGCCATCTTTTTCTTTTTTAAAAACATTTTTAATTTAAATTTAATTATTTAACATATAATGTGTTATTGCTTTCAGAGGTACAGGCTTGCAATTCATCAGTCTTATATAATACTCAGTTCTCATTACATCACCTGCCATCCTTAATGTCTATCAGCCAGTTACCCCAACCCTCCACCCCTAGCAACCCTCCAGTTTGTTTCCTATGATTAAGAATCTCTTATGCTTTATCTCCCTCTCTGGTTTGGTCTTCTTTCAATGGCAAGATTTCAGATTTTTGATGGCTACATAGTATTCCATCATAGAGCTAGACAGATAGATAGATAGATAGATGGATGAATGATAGGTGATAGATTAGATAGATAATAGATAGATGATATAAAGAGCACATTATCTATTCATCTGTTGATGGGCATCTGGGTTCTTGCCATAATTTGGCTATTGTGGACATGCACATGGAGTGCATGCCCTTCTTTTCATGACATCTGTATCCTTGGGGTAAATACCTAAGCAGTGCAAATACTAGGTCATAGGGTAGCTCTATTTTCAACTTTTTGAGGAAGCTCCATGCTGTTTTCCACAGTGGTTACACCAGCTCGCATTCCCTCCAGCAGTGCAAGAGGGTTCCCCTTTCTCCGCATCCTCACCAACATTGGTCATTTCCTGACTTGTTAATTTTAGCCATTCTGACTGGTGTGAGGTGATATCACAATGTGGTATCACATTTGTGTTTCTCTAATGCCAAGTGATGTGGAGCATTTTTTCATGTGACTGTTGGCCATTTTTACGTCTTCTTTGGAGAAATGTCTGCTCATGTCTTCTATTTCTAGATTGGATTATTTGTTCTTTGGGTGTTCAGTTTGAGAATTTCTTTATACATTTTGGATACTAGCCCTTTATCTGATATGTCATTTGCAAATATCTTCTCCCATTCTGTCAGTTGTCTTTTGGTTTTGTCAACTGTTTCCTTTGCTGTCCAAAAGCTTTTTTATATTGATGAAGTCCCAGTAGTTCATTTTCACCTTTGTTTCCCTTACCTTTGGAGACATGTCTAGACAGAAGTTGCTTTGGCTGAGGTTGAAGAGGTTGCTGCCTGGTTCTCTTCTATGATTTTCATGGATTCCTGTCTCACATTGAGGTCTTTCACCCATTTTGAGTCCATTTTTGTGTGTGGTTTACGGAAATGGTCCAGTTTCATTCTTCTGCATGTGGCTGACCAATTTTCCCAACACCATTTGTTGAAGAGAATGGTTTTTCCCCCCATTGGATATTCTTTCCTGCTTTGTCGAAGATTAGTTGATCATAGAGTTGAGGGTCCATTTCTGGATTTTCTATTCTGTTCCACTGACCTAGGTGTCTATTTTTGTGCCAGTTCCATACTGTGTTGATGATTACAGGTTTGTAATAGAGCTTGAAGTCCGGAATTGTGATACCTTCAGTTTCAGTTTTCTTTTTCAACATTCTTTTGGCTATTTGGGGTTTTTTTCTGGTTTCATACAAATTTACGATTGTTTTTTCCAGCTCTATGAAGAAAGTTGATGATATTTTTAAAATTAACATACCATGTATTATTTACCCCAGGGGTACAGGTCTGTGAATCGTCAGGCTTACACACTTCACAGCACTCACCATACTCACCATAGCACATACCCTCCCCAATGTCCATAACCCAACTACCCTCTCCATATTCCCCTTCCCCTGGCAACCCTCGGTTTGTTTTGTGAGATTAAGAATCTCTTATGGTTAGTCTAAAGTTGATGGTGTTTTGATAGGGATTGCACATGCAAAGCTTGAGTAAACACTTCCCTGAAATTCAGATCCAGTATATTTATATTAAGACTTAATTTTGGCCATTCTAACTGGTGTAAGGTGGTATCTCAATGTGGTTTTGATTTGAATCTTAAGAAATTAACAATAAAGCTGCCCTATGACACTGAAATTGCACTACTGGGTATTGACCCCAAAGATACAGATGTAGTGAAAAGAAGGGCCATCTGTACCCCAATGTTCATAGCAGCAATGTCCACAGTCACCAAACTGTGGAAAGAACTGAGATGTCCTTCAATGGACGAATGGATAAGGAAGATGTGGTCCATATATACAATGGATTATTATGCCCCCATCAGAAAGGATGAATACCCAACTTTTGTATCAACATGGACAGGACTGGAGAAGATGATGCTAAGTGAAATAAGTCAAGCAGAGAGAGTCAATTACCATATGGTTTCGCTTATTTGTGGAGCATAAGGAATGACACAGAGGACATGGGGAGATGGAGAGGAGAAGGGAGTTGGGGGAAATTGGAGGGGGAGACAAACCACGAGAGACTATGGACTCTGAGAAACAAACAGAGTTTTGGAAGGGGGGGGGTGGGAGGGATGGGTGAGCCTGGTGGTAGGCACGTATTGGGTATGGTGCATAAACAATGAATCTTGGAACACGGGAAAAATAAAACTTTTTTTAAAAAAGAAGAGTTATGAGGGTAGACACAAGCTCTTATTCATCAGTCTTCCAGCTAAGGAAAATGGTAGCTGTCCTAGAGACTCGATGAGCAACCAAATTAAAGTAGGAGCCATGAGACATTAGAGCAGGAGTTAGGTGAAAGATATTTTAGTGGAAGAATTGACAGGCCTGGGAATGGAGGTGATTGCATGTGTGGGAAAGAGACAAGTAAGGGTTAAAAGTGACATCCAGGTTTCTATCTTGTGTAATGAGGTACACCATGGTCTGTGAGCTCTCAGTCCCCAAACAATACTGAAATTCAGTTAAGCCCAGTGTGCTTCTTAGGCCCCAAATTCTGAATTTCAGCAGCCTAATGTCTGTCTGTGTTAACTAAGTAATCTAGTGAAATCCTGTCGCAGTTCCTATCTCCACCTGTTTGATCACAAAATGCATCCCCATACATATGTAAGCTCAAAAACTCAATATTGTCAATAATTTTCCTAGTCTCTATCCCTGTGTTTCAGATGGTGTCCCTTATTTAAGACTTACCTATCTTCAAGATACCTCTGGTCAACCATAAAATGCCTTGTACTCAGTATATTGTTAACAATGACCAACCTTAGAAAACAAGAAAGGGGGGAAATGACATATCCAGGATCTCCACCTTCAGAAGGCTGTGACTACAAATAGGCCTTTGTGTAATCACCAAATTTTTAAAAAACTGTAATAACAACAAGACTTCCCAGTAAGTTATATCCCTTGTCATTGCAGCTATCAGTAAGCAGGACTGTCAACCTTAGTTCAATGAAGCAAGGAAGAAAATAACCTCTTTAAAACAACCTGTCTTTTATCACTACATCAGGAAACATTTAAAGTGCTAAGCCACAAAAAATAACTACTTTTATGTTCAAATCATTTATCCAGTAGTTCACTGCAAAAAGGTGCTATGTTAAACCAATTCTCACATACCCTCTAGATGTGCTCTATTACACCAAACTAAATGCCAACCAAAGAAGCATATAGAATTTTCAGTGTTAAGTGCGACAATGTTCCATTGTACATAGCTTATAAAACAATCCAGTCCTTTGCTGTCAATACAATTAGAGCTATTGGGCTCTCTAAATGTGACAAGTCTTTATTAAGATGTACCATAAATGTGAAATGCATAGCATAGTTTCAAGAAAAATTAGGAAAAAATGTAAAATATCTTGTATTTTTTATGTTGAGTATACACCTTAAATGATACTATTTTGGACATCTTGGGTCAGATAAAATACACTACTAAATCTAATAATAATAACATATACAATAATATATAATATTACTAAATAATTTCCTTTTACTTCTTTTAATGTAGTTTCTAAAAAATTTAGAATTACATATGAGGCTCACATTATGTTTCTAGTAGACATTGCTATTCCATACTATGTTACTAAGTCATTTCTTCAACTAATATCTTTTTTATTTAAATTCAATTAGCCA
This sequence comes from Mustela lutreola, assembly GCF_030435805.1. Lineage (NCBI taxonomy): Eukaryota > Metazoa > Chordata > Mammalia > Carnivora > Mustelidae > Mustela > Mustela lutreola. Next base: position 125,706,662 of record NC_081308.1, on the reverse strand, counting down.
ACATACAGTACATCATTAGTTTCAGAGGTAGAGCTCAATAATTCATCAGTTGTGTGTAACACCCAGTGCTTATCATGTCATGCGCCCTCTTTAATGCCCATCACCCAGTTACCCGATTCCCCCCCCACGCCTCCCCTTCAGCAACCCTCAGTTTGTTTCCTAGAGTTAAGAGCCTCTCATGGTTTGTCTCGCTCTCTGATGACTTCCCATTCTATACTGTGTTAGAGCATATATTAGATAACAGTTTTAGAATGAATGACCTTTAACTGACTGTTGTCTCCTTTAATATCATTTTTCCACACTAAATTATTGTGAAACACAGTCAGTTAACCCATTACAGTGTGTCCTAAACAATTTCTCATTTAACCAGGGAATTTTTATTTTAAAGTTAAATAAAATTTAAAGTTCAATAATATTTTGTTTTCAAAGTTAAGTAAAAGTTTCTGTTACATTTTATCAGATTTCAAAACATGATATAAGCAACTTTTATCAGATTCCAATCAGCATCATTATTCATCAACATACAAGAAAACAGGTAACTTAGGCAACTGGTGAAAACCCAGGGGAGATATCCTATCTTTTCATTCAGTGCTATATTTTTCCCTCCTTTTGAATTAACACAAGCAATCTTCTTGATACAGTAGCAGCTCAACATGAGTATCTATGCTAAGTGGTGCTGTGAATTCATGCTGTGAGAGTTCCCTTGGAGATTAAATTACCTTTGAAATTCTCTAGCTGAAGCAGCATGATTTTCTCTTCTATTTTGTTCTTGGCCTGGAAATCCTTAGTGATGCAATTTCTTCTGAAGGAAAATGCATCTAAAAGGCTCCCTGTTACTCTGGGCTTTGCTTAACACCAACACCAACAAAAATGAATTTTTGGTGGGGGGGCGCAGCCCTGCCATTCATCCAGCTGTCTTCAGGAACTACAGACAGAAAGAAATTGGAATTACTAGTGACTTCTTTCCTTGATATCAGGCAGAGCAAAATGTCTTAAACAAAGCCTGGAGTTCTGTTTTTTTTTTTTTTTTTTGTTTTTTTTTTATTTTTATTTATTTTTTTTTTTTTGGAGTTCTGTTTTTAGGCTGGGATTTTTCTTCACTTTGTTAAAGTCTGTGGCTAAAGATTTTCTATCAGACTCAAATTTTATAGATACTTGGCCAACTGCATCACTCTCATATCCCCCTTTCCTCTGATTTCCTCTGATGAATCTCATACTGCTAGACAAACATTGGATGTGCAATATATTGAGTATCCCGAGGGGAAAAAAATGAAAAATTCCATTACACCGTGAATTATTTAAACATTTGATTGACTCAGCTACTACCATTTACTCATCCGTCTAGAAATTCCCAGACAATGGATAAAAACTTTTAGTTTTCATTTATTAACTTGGGCTCCTCTAGAGTTAGTCATTTTGTAAGCTCTGGCTCATCATAAGGTTATTATGAATTGCCCCCCTTTTCAAATAGAAGGAAAAATAAAACACGAACAGCATCTATATTTTCAGGCCTAACACAATTCCATATCAATATCAGAATCCACATGTCCCACTAAAAGCAAAATGTACACTTCCAAATCAGACTGGGTCACCCCAGATGCCTGTGAAATCATGCCAGGGGAGTATAGTACCTGCAGTTTCTGAATAATGCATATTAAATATGAGTAGTTACAAGATTTCGGGCGGTATGTAGTATGTAGATAAATGCAAGTAAGAAAATATTTGGATTCCTGTCTTACATTGAAGTCTTTTATCCATTTTAAGTTTATTTTTGTGTATGGTATAAGAGAACAATCGAGTTTCATTCTTCTACATATAGCTGTCCAGTTTTCCCAGCACCATTTATTGAAGCCACTTTGGAGAACAGCGTGGAGATTCCTCAAGAAATTAAAAATAGAGCTTCCCTATGACCCTGCCATTGCACTCCTGGGTATTTACCCCAAAGATAGAGATGTAGTGAAAAGAAGGGCCATCTGTACCCCAGTGTTTATAGCAGCAACGACCACGGTCGCCGAACTGTGGAAAGAACCAAGATGCCCTTCAACGGATGAATGGATAAGGAAGATGTGGTCCATATACACTATGGAGTATTGTGCCTCCATCAGAAAGGATGAATACCCAACTTTTGTAGCAACATGGACGGGACTGGAAGAGATTATGCTGAGTGAAATAAGTCAAGCAGAGAGAGTCCATTATCATATGGTTTCACTTATTTGTGGAGCATAACAAATAGCATGGAGGACATGGGGAGATAGAGAGGAGAAGGGAGTTGAGGGAAATTGGAAGGGGAGGTGAACCATGAGAGACTATGGACTCTGAAAAACAATCTGAGGGTTTTGAAGGGGTGGGGGGTGGGAGGTTGGGGTACCAGGTGGTGGGTATTATAGAGGGCATGGGTTGCATGGAGCACTGGGTGTGGTGCAAAAACAATGAATACTATTACGCTGAAAATAAATTTTTAAAAATGTTAAAAAAAAAGAAAATATTTGGAGCATATGGTGGTTTATACCTAAAATTAGAATGTAGGTAAAGTGGATTTGAGGTTAAAATATTCTAGTAATAAACATTTAAAATTCTCAGTCTCTCTGGTATTCATCCAAAACTGTGGGCATGTTTCTTTCTTCTGTGTTTGCAATGAATGAGTTCCCTCTACTTCAGTAGTTCTCAAATTTATTATAGCCACAGAGTCTTGTACTCCAAAGTCAACAAACTTTTTCTTTAAAGGGCAGACTATAATCAGTAAATACTTTTGACTTTGCTGGCCGCATGATCTCTCTTGCAACTATTCACCTCTGTCATTGTAGCACAAAAGCAGTCATAATTCAATATGTAAACTATGGGTGTGGCTGTGTTCCAATAAAGCTTTATAAAAACAAATGATGGGCTGAATTTGGACTATGAGTGGTAGTTTGTTAATGTGCTTTATTCCAATGAAATCTCAGATCAAATCCCAGTAGATCATAATAGTTATGAACTGAAGTTCAAAAACACAAGAAATACCACAGTATTTTCTTCTAATCAACTTTCAGATAAACACTTTTATAATATCACTTGGTGACCAATTTTATCTGAGTAATTCTTTAAGCTATCCCTTCCCTACCTTAAGATCATATGTAGCAACAAAACAAAGCAGTGGTTGGAGTAAGTAGGCTCCATTATTCATGTTATCCAGTTATACACATTACCATCATAACCTCCATTAAAAGCCTCTCACTCCTGACTCTTTGCTACTCGCTGCCATGCTTGAAGCATAGAGAATTGGTGGAAAGACTGAAAACCTCCACTGGAGCACCATGCAGACACTACTTACGACGGCTTGCCATATACTTAGGGAGCTTCTAGGTTTCTTTTTTTATATTTTTAAACCACTTTATTGAGTTATTGGCATATAAAAAGCTGTACATATTTAATGCGTACAACTCAAATTTGGGAGTAAGTATACACTCATAAAACCATCATCGCTGGGTGCCTGGGTGGCTCAGTGGGTTGAAGCCTCTGCCTTTGGCTTAGGTCATGATCTCAGGGTCCTGGGATCGAGCCCCACATCAGGCTGTCTGCTCAGCAGGGAGCCTGCCTCTCCGTCTCTCTGTCTGCCTTTCTGCCTCCTTGTGATCTCTCTCTGTCAAATAAATAAATAAAATCTTTAAAAAAAAAAATCATCGCCATTATGGTCATCGACACATTCATTGCTTCCCAAAGTTTCTTCCTGCCCTTTTTATTGTTATTTGCATGTGTATGTGGTAAGAACATTTAAAATAAGTTCTACTCTCTTAGCAAATTTTAAGTATGCACTACCGTTTTGTTAGCTATAAGCGCTATGCTGTGTAACAGATCTCCAGAATTTATTTATCTTGTATAACTAAAACTTTGTACCCATTTCCCCTTCCTGACAGCCCTTGGCTTCAAGGGTTCTGAATTTAGCCTTTGACTGTAAGCAGGACGAACAGACCTTTGTGTTTTTCTATCTTCTCAAAATCTTTCCTTTCTGCTCTGTTATTTTCGAAGTTGTTCTCTCCAGTGTACTCTGTTTTTCCAGCAAAAGTTCTGCAAAAGAACTGGGGCTCCAGACCATTTCTGCTTAAATCCTTGAAAAGTAAATGCAATATACAGTGACAAAACAATGTAATTTTTCTTAAAGACTTCATTTTTTTTTTTCAGACCAATTTGAGTTTGCACTGTTGAGAGGCAGGTACAAAGATTTCTCCAAAACACCTTGTCCTGTGCATAGCTTCCCCAACCACTCACCAGAAGTCCACAGTTTACCTTGTTTGTTCTTGATGTTGTATATTCCATGGATTACGACAAATGTATAAGGACATATATTCATCATTGTAACATCATATAGAGTATTTTCACTGTCCTAAATATCCTCTGTACTCAACCACTAATCTTTTCATTGTCTCTATAGTTTTGTCTTTTCCAGAATGTCTTATAGTCAGAATCGTACAGCTATGGAACCTTTTCAAATGGACTTCTTTCACTTAGTAAGACACATTTAAATTTCCTCTATGTCTTTCCTTGGATTGATAGCTCTTTTTTTTAGCATCGAGTAATATTTCATCATCTGGATGTACCACAGTTTACTTATCCATTCACCTACTAAAGGACATCTTGGTTGTTTCCAAGTTTTGACGACTATGAAGAAAGCTGCTATACACATCCCTGTGCAGGCTTTGTGTGAACCTGAGTCTTGAACTCCTTCGGAAAACTGCCAGGCTCTCTTCCAAAGTGGTTGTGCCATTAATGCACAAGAACAGCAATTTAGAAAACACATTCTTCCAGGTTCCTGAAAGTTTAAATGTCTTCTTTACTGAAATCAGCATCTTCTCCATTCTATTTCTCAATACTAAAAGTACTTACAACTTTGAACATCCCGAATATATTTAAAATAACTCTAGAATTTATGGTTCTCCTACCTGTAGGTGGAATATATACACTCAATTAGAACATAATGTATGTTCGGGCACCTGGGTGACTCAGCTGGTTAAGCATGTGACTCGATTTCCATTTAGGTCATGATCTCAGGGTTATGAGATTGAGCCTAGCATTGGGCTCCACACTGGGGGTGGAGGCTGCTTGGGAGTCTCACTCTCTCTCCCCTTCTCCCTCCTCTGTCCCTCCTCCTCTTTTTCTAAAAAAAAAAAAAAAAAAAATATATATATATATATATATATATATATATATATATATATTGAATGGCAAGAGAAAGCATGTACTTTAACATACATTATATATATATATATATATATATATATATGTTAAAGTACATGCTTTCTCTTGCCATTCAATTTTCTTTCACTATTTCATTTACTCATTCATTTAAATTTTTCTGAGCTAGAGATATAGATTTTTGAGATAAAGAGTAAGTAGATAATAATATAGGGATCATGTGTACAGTAAAAGAAGACTCAAGAATGGAACTCTGAGGCACACCAACATTTAGGAGGAGACTGAAGGAAAAGGACCCTTTGCAAGCTCATGCTAAGCAGTAACCAGGACAAATGAAAGAAGTCAAATATCAACAGCATCAAGTACAACAGAGAGGTGAAATAAGGAGGCCATTATCCATGAGGAGTCACAACTAAAAGAACAATACATAGCGTCTTTGAAGAATGTGTCAGAGTTCAATCATGAAAATTGGGAGAGGTTTATACAACTAATGGAAGGACTGGGGGAGAGAAGACCAAAAGGGTCATAGCTGCTTTTCAGGAAATCTGGAAAAACAGATATTACAGGAACAAATAGCTTCAAATGCCTTCAGCCCCAAAGAAAATGATCTGTAGGTTGTGAATAGATTGGAATATATCATGTATTTGAATAGCACCACATTACATTAATTAGATAATGTATTGGACTGATTCTTATTAAATTATTTTGCTTATATTATTAATCCACAAACACAATGGTCCTTTTGCTGTTTCATTCTCAAAAGAGCAAACTATTTGCATATCACTGTTATTTTGAATACTGAATAAACTGTTTTTTCAATGCCTTTTTGATACACAGGAAACTTTTCATTCCAATATAAGTTGTGAAATTCACAGCCAAGACTGTCTTTTAGTCAGATTGTGATATTGTTTTTCATAAAAACTGCTTCATTTTCACAAAATTTGAACTATAGTTATGTCTAGATGCCTCATTAGCTCTTTCAAAGTATATATTTCTTTTTTTTATTTTTTATTTATTTTCAGCATAACAGTATTCATTATTTTTTCACCACACCCAGTGCTCCATGCAATCCGTGCCCTCTATAATACCCAACACCTGGTACCCCAACCTCCCACCCCCCCGCCACTTCAAACCCCTCAGATATTTCTATTGTATTGATACCACCAATTTAACCTTAAAACTTTGAGGACACTTTAAAGTCTCTTAATTTATATAGGATATTAAGTTGCAAAATAATTAAAACTGAATTTTAAAGATTGGAGAGTTTATTGGAATCAGAAAAATCCTTAAATTAAAATTAAAAGGAGGTCACATTGAATTAGACCTGTTGGCAGAAACCCTACAGAATGAGGTGAGAACCTGAGATTTTATATAAATTTAATTGCAAGATATAATATTAATCTACAGAAAAATAAATCATCATACAAAAACCAAATAAGCCATATAAGAACATTAGGTTTCATTTGATAATTATAAATGACTTATGCCATTGAAGTTTCAAACTGATTTTGTTAATTTTTAATTAATTCAGCTTTGTATGAATGGCAAATTTTCACTATCTCCTTTATTCTGGCTAATCCAGCATGTCTTTGCTGCCTAATATATCCGACAGCTCTATAGAGAAAAAAAGGTGTGCATCAAATTCCTAATGAGTGCAATTTACATTATAAGGAGGAACAATCACACTCAGCACTTACTTTCTTTGGAAATGACCTGGGAATTCCTTAGAAAGATCCAGTGATTTCAAAAACATGCAATATATCACTATCTAGGCTTGTAAAGAAATAAAAGGGTTCTGGCTATTCTGAAATCTCAATTCCGATAAAATCCCAAGCTATCTTTGGCCCTAAAACTCAAGATTCCTCTAAGTGCTAGTAACCTTTAAATATCTCTTTTCTATGTATTCTTGCTGATATTAAGAAAAACTCATGTTGATAATTGGAAAGATATTGCACATATATGATTACAGAGTTTCGTTTAGGAGAAACCTTGACATTCTATTAATTTGTTTTGACATGAATTATTGTCTTGAGTAAATCTTCAATCAAAGGATGCAATCTGCATCTTAGTGTTCTCCATCAAAAGTAATTATTAAGAAGTGTGATATTTTCATTTTATTGCATTAGTTTGCTAATTTCTCTGATGTACGATCCCTATTAATTCTGTTTCCTTCTTGAGTTCTTCATCTCCAATAACTCTAACAAGATTCTCACATAAATGCAATTTTGTCAGAATCACAGTCCAATCTCCCCATTTAGTTTCAACAATGATTGTTACTGGGGTATGTACAAAAATTTCCTTTATGAGGAAATCTGCAAGTAAGTCTTGATTTTTTTGTGTGTGCATTGTATGAGACTTTCCATTTAAAAAGAACTTAATGACTAAATTCAGTAACACTATTTCTGAACATACCAGGCCTATTTTCACCTCCAGGTTTTTGACTTGTCTATATTTTATTTTATTTTATTCTTTATCCCCCACAGATAAACCTCCACTTGTTTCAAGTCATTGCATAAGTGTAACCTATCAGTGAAACCTACACTGGCAACTTTATTTAATATCCCAACTCCCTTTTCTCTATAATCCCAATATCCTTTACTCTGCTCTATTTGTTTTTCTTCTCTAAAATATATACCCAGAAAGACAGAGGTTTTTGTCCATATTATTTGCCAATGCATCATTGGCACCTAAAACAAAGTCTGACACATAATATTTGCTCAGTAAGTGTTTCTTAGCTATAAAATGATTGATTTCTGCACTGAAAGTGTGGTCTGATGTCTGTGAATACAAAAATCCATTTCATATTTAATAACTCCTCAAGGTCAACAATGCTTACAATTCTCAATTACGTAAGATCTATAGTTTAGTTGACTTTTTTCCTATTCTAGGTAAATGAAAAATGAACTCTGTGCCATTTCTTATGTTATTCTTCCAGCTTAATAATATTAATTATTCTTCCATCTTTAACAGTTAACCAGTTACTTTTGATTTACTTTCCAAGCAATTTCCTTTAGAAAATTACTTAAGCCATGTAAGCCCAAAGAAAACAATTCATTAAACTTGAAAGGAGATAAATGCTATTATATATGTTAATTGTTTCCCTTTTATTTCCATGAGAGTAACATGTTGACAATAACACGATAATAACTTCCTCTGGTACCTAATATAAAATACAAATGCACGGGTTTGCCATAATGGCCAACAAAGGCAGCCTGAAAATCCTCACATGACAGAAATCCAGAAATACTAAACAGAAAATGACAATTTTATAAACCATGCCTAGCTGAATTTTCAAGGAAAAAATGGAAATCTCCTGTGATAAAAATGAACAGGGGATTTTTAAAAAAAAGAACAGAAGGAGCTGAGTTCACTTAAGAAAACAGAAACTTAACACATACAAAACAGATAATCACGTCAAAAAATGGGCAGAAGCCATGAACAGACACTTCTCCAAAGAAGACATACAAATGGCTAACAGACACATCATCATTAGCCATCAGGGAGATTCAAGTCAAAACCACATTGAGATACCACCTTATACCAGTTAGAATGGCCAAAATCAACAAGACAATAAACAACATATGTTGGAGAGGATGTGGAGAAAGGGGATCCCACTGTTGGTGGGAATGCAAGTTGGTGCAGCCACTCTGGAAAACAGTGTGGAGATTCCTTAAGAAATTAAAAATAGAGCTTCCCTATGACCCTGCAATTGCACTACTGGGTAATTACCCCAAAGATACAGATGTAAAGAAGGGCCATCTGTACCCCAATGTTCACAGCAGCAATAGCCATGGTCGCCAAACTGTGGAAAGAACCAAGATGCCCTTCAAAGGACAAATAGAGAAAGAAGATATGGTCCATACATACAATGGAGTATTATGCCTCCTTCAGAAAGGATGAATACCCAACTTTTGTATCAACATGGACAGAACTGAAAGAGATGATGCTGAGTGAAATAAGTCAAGCAGAAAGAGTCCATTATCATATGGTTTCACTTACTTGTGGAGCATAAGGAATAACACAGAGGACATGGGGAGATGGAGAAAAGAAGGGAGTTGGGGGAAATTGGAGGGGGCGATGAACCACGGGAGACTGTGGACTCTGAGAAACCAACTGAAGGTTTTGGAGAGATGGGGGTGGGAGGTTGGGGGAACCAGGTGGTGGGTATTAGAGAGGGCACAGATTGCATGGAGCACTGGTTGTGGTGCATAAACAATGAATTCTGAAACACTGAAAAGAAACTTTTTAAACATTTTTAAAAAAGAAAATAGAAACCATTATTTAAAATAAAAGTAATTTAATGAGAAATTGGTTATATAAAGAAGGAAAAAGCTGAAAGACAGGTAGGGTACACTGGTAAATCAAAAGGTTAGCTACAACCACTTGCATCCTAATTTTATGGCTGAGATAATGGAGACATCAAAAGTAGAAGTGAATTGACTGTGTTCTCATAGTTAGTGGTGGAAACATAATACACACGTGGTAGTTTGGCTACAGAGTCTGGCCTTACCTGCTGCAATATAGGATCTCACTGAAGATTAACAGGCAAATAGACAAAACAACAATAGTATTTTTTAAAATTGAAAAATGCAATTATTAAAAATTCATCAAACATGGGTGAACAGAAAATATTAAGCAGGAAGCTACATATTATTCAGTTACCCACAATACATAATGGAGGGAATACAAGTAAACTAAGAAATTAAGAGATATAGGGGCACTTGGGTGGCTCAGTTAGTTAAGCATCTGACTTGATCTCAGCTCTGGTCTTGTTCTCAGGGTCATGAGTTCAAACCCCATGTTGGGCTCCACGCTGTGTATGGAACTTATTTTTAAAAACGTTTAAAAAATCAGTTAAGAGACATGGGGGTGACACTCAGAAAATTAACACACTTCTAATCCAATCCTAGAAATAGAGAATAGAAAGAATGAATGATATATTTTCCTGAATTGATGAAATAAACAATTTTCTTGAAGGGAAGAACAAAGTATTTAATCCTACTATGATAAATAAAAATAAATCCACATTTAAAATAACACCAAAAACAAACAGAAAACCTAAAATGCAACTGGAAAAAAATATAATTTATCTACAAAAGAGTGACAAACCAACAGTAGCTATCTCAATGGCACTAACAGCATCAGAGAACAGTGAGTGATTACAGAAAATAAATCTTTAAAGTGATGAGGCAAAATAACTTGTTTCCTAAAATTCTATAACCAGCTAAGATATTATTCAAGAATGAAGGTGAAAAGGACATTTTCAGGAAAATGCGTGCACACACACACACAATTTTCTTTATAATTATATGTTTAGCATATAAAGTGTCTTTCTTTGTCTAATGTTTTGGAGACTTGAATTATGCTGAGTTTGTTTAATATTAAGATATTAAGACCTGATGGGACACCTGGGTGGCTCAGTCATTTAACATCTGCCTTCTGCTCAGGTCATGATCCCAGGTCCTGGGATTGAGCCCCACATTGGACTCCTTGTTCAGCAGGAGGCCTGCTTCTCCCTCTCCTACTAACCCCCCCCCGCCCCCGCATGTGTTCCCTCTCTCACTGGCTCTCTCCCTCCCTCTCTCTCGGTGTCAAATAAATAAATAAATAATCTTTTTTTAAAAAAGATAGTAAGCCCTGAGTTTTCTTTTTCAATTATGTTATGTTAGTCACCATACAGTACTTCATTAATTTTATATATAGTGTTCCATGATTCATTGTTTGTGTATAACACCCAGTGCTTGTTGCAATCCCTGCCCTCCTTAATACCCATCACTGGGCTTCCTCATCCATCCAGCCCCCTCCCCTATGAAAACCTCAGTTTATTGCTCGCTTCAGCAGCACATACACTAAAATTGGAATGAAACCGTCAGTTTGTTTCCTGAGTCCATAGTCTCTCATGTTTCATGTCCCCCTCTGGTTTCTCCCAACTCCCTTCTCCTCTCCATCTCCCCATGTCCTCCATGTTATTCCTTATGCTCTACAAGTAAGTGAAACCATATGATAATGGACTCTCTCAGCTGAATTATCTGAGTGAAATAATTCACTCAGATTCACTCTGATGATTCACTCAGTTTCACTCAGCATAATCTCTTCCAGTCCCATCCACATTGATACAAAAGTTGGGTATTCGTCCTTTCTGATGGAGCAGCAATGTGTGGGAATGCATGCTGTCTCTGGCCTTGCCAACAGAATTGCCAAATTTTAGATTATTTGAAAAATAAAACTTTTAGATTATTTGCCAATCTGAGAGATGAAACATGCTATCTCAACAAAATATTATTTTCTAATTTGTATTTATCTTATTTTGAGTGACACTGACAACCTTTTTATATGTTCAATTGCAATTCGTAATTTCTGTGACCTATTTGTTCATATACCTTGATAGAACCGCAGAATGGTAAAATTCCCCTGAAGGGCAATTTGTAAATATCTATTAAAATTACAAATGCATTTGCCCTCTAATGAAGCAATATTTCCTCTGGGAATTTATTCTAAAGACATACATGCATGAAATAATTTTTAGAAAAGTATAAGTTTATTATTCATTGCTACATCCACTAGAATGCAGAAAATAAGAAACAATCCAATTGTCCATCCATAAGCAATAATTAAATTGTGATACAATGATACAGTGGAGAACTCAACAGAAATTCAAAAAAGAAGAAGAAGAAAGAATGAGAGCGTTCTCTATATGGACAGATCGTTCAGTATAGAATGCGAGATTTACAAAGAAAAAGCAAAGCCCAACAGTATTGTGTGTAGAGTGTATGTTATCTTCTTCATAATAGAAAATAAGAAAAATAAGAATATATATTCATATTTGCTTATTTTTGCTTAATAAATCTCTGGAAGGATAGATAAGAAACTGAGAAAAGTAGTGAGCAAAGTGCATGACATTTTTACTGTATTACTTCTATACTGTTTTGTTAAATATTTGAATATATCACTAACATCTTTTTTTTTTCAGCATAACAATATTCATTATTTTTGCACCACACCCAGTGCTCCATGCAATCCGTGCCCTCTCTAATACCCACTACCTGGTTCCCCCAACCTCCCACCCCCCGCCCCTTCAAAACCTTCAGATTGTTTTTCAGAGTCCATAGTCTCTCGTGGTTCACTAACATCTTTTTTAAAGAATTAAAAAGAATATAAACATATAACAAAAGGGAGATGAGGAAACACAAAAGCATGAAGAATGGGAATTGCTGATTTAAGGTAGCAGCAGCTCAGGAAGCCAAGAAGCCAACTTATTCAGGCCACAGTATCCCAGAATGATTTAGAATCAAAAATAAGAGTAAGTGAGAGGAACTGAAAACCAGAAAATTAACTAAAAGTCTATAGGTCCACATACTCATCCCACAGAAAGTAGATGACTAAAACTCCGTCAGTCCTAGCAGAAGAGTATACTCTTGGGAGATGTTAAAACAAAGAGACTCTAACACCAGGTGCAACTGACACTAGGAGCACTGCACTAAAAATGGAAAGTGAATAGGGTGATAGGAAGAAGGGAGACAAAAAGAAAGAGGTCAAAAATGTAGAGAAGAAGAACTAACATTCACTAAGTAATTACTATGTGCCAGAGTGTAGCATAGCATTTCATTGCATCAACAGTTTTTTATTTTATTCTAGTGTTGTGTTGTGTTGTATTGTATTGTATTGTTTGTATTATATTGTATTGTATTGTATTTTTTAGAGAGGGAGAGAGAGAGAGGAGGGGGAGGGGAAGAGGAACATGGAAAAGGAGGACGAAAGAGAACCCTAAGCAGGCTCCATGCCCAGCACAGAGCCCTACGCGGGGCTCAATCTCACAACCCTGAGATCAAGATCTGAGCTGAAATTAAGAGTCAGAGGCTTAACAGACTGAGCCACACAGGCGCCCCTGTGTCAGTTCATTTACTATTCACAACTACTTTATGAGGTATGTTCTATAATATTCTTTGTCACATATATAGAAACTGTGGTACAGTATGTTTAAGTCATTTGACTAAGGATGCAAACTTACTAAGTGACAAAGCTGGGGACTAAACAGTCACTTTCAGAGCCCATACCTTTAACCACCACATATACTCAAAGGTAAAAATGACTGACCACCCTCCATTTTATTTTCTAGAAAACTCCCAGCTGAGTATATGCGCCCCTGCCCCACCCACCCACTGCCACTGCCACTTGTGTGACTGCCCGCATTCCTCTAGAGAGTGTGATCATGCCAAAAGATACCAGTAGATTCCAGCAACCATGAGTCTTGATATGAACTACTTCAGTCCCACTCATGCACACACAGAAAACTCCAAATCATATTATGAGACTAGAACAAACCTGTTATCAAAACAGACAAGGACCAGGGTACCTGGATGGCTCCGTTGGTTACGCATCATAGGATCTAACCCCACGTCGGGCTCCCTTGTTCAAAGGGGAGCATGTTTCTCCCTCTCCCCACTGCTTATGCTCTCTCTCGCTCTCTCTCTCTCAAATAAATAAAACCTTTGAAAAAGTAAACTAACAAAATGGACAAGACCCAGATGAAGAACAAAAACTGTAAGTAAATCTCAATTGCAAGTATAGACCTAAAACACTAAATATTAGTAAAGTGGTTCCATCAATGTAGAAAAAATAATATATCATGACCAAATAGATTTGACCGAGGAATGCAAAGATGAGTTAACAAAAGAAAATCTACTAATTTAATTCAATGCATGACCATATTAAAGAAGAAAAAAAAACTTTGCATTATATGAGTAGATCATTGATTTTGTAAAAAGTAACATCAAACTAAGAACAGAAAGGAAGGACCATCCTTAATCTGATAAAGGGTATTGACTGAAACCTATAGTAAATACCATATCTTAATGGTTCAGCTATAGGAACATTCTTTTTTAAGCCAGGAACAAGAAAAGTAGGTCTAATATTGTCATTTTCAACCTAATACTGGAGATCTTAGATAACATAAAACAAGAAAAAAATTAAAATTGGAAAGGAAGAGGCAAAGCTATCATCACCTACAAAGGCTAACATAAGGTTTATTAGCCTGATGTTCTTAGTAGGCTTGTTAGCTATTATCAAGTTTATGTAAATTTTTAAATAATACAAGAAACCCACATATAATTTATAAACACATAAACATATAGTAAAATTTTAAAACTTGGCATAGGGATGATATACAACTTTTCCAGAAAGAGAAGAGGAAAAATTACTTGGGTTAGTGCCTTAATTTCCTTGGGTTATTGCCTTAATTTCCTTGAAAAATCTGATACAGAGATAAGCACCCAGTGTTGTATGGAAGTGTTGAATCATTATACCTGAAACACGTTATACTGTATGTTAACAAACTGGAATTTAAGTTAAAACTTAAATGAATAAGCAAACAAACTAACTCTTTAAATAGGAAAAAATAAAAATAAAAATCTTTTACAAATGAGGCAAAAATTCAGACTACCATTGCTCCTCGACACTAGTACTGTCTATATATGACACCAAAACATCCAGTCAATTCATCTGACTTAGTCCAAGGTGAATCAGTATAGGAGGAAATATAAATACAAAACAAAACATCAGAGAATTGATTGCCTGCTGACAGCTTTATTCAGTCAAAATTATTAAATAGCTGTCATGGGGGAAGATTCTACAGATTTTATTAAGCTATAGGTAACATTTCCTAAGCAGCCTCATTAGGATAGCTTTGGAATAATTTTCTATTAGAATAAAAGATTTATCAATCCTTATCCTCTATAAGGTCAAGGGGAGAGAAAATGAGCAGATTTTCCTCTACTTACAACACTGCTTTCTAAAATGGTTTAACGTTAGAATAACAAAAGAGGCTTGAGAAGAGGACAAATGCAGGCAAATGGAGATTGATCCCATAAAATGAGCAAATACCCTTGCAACTACAGGGGAATCCAGGATCCTAAATGCTAGGTCAGCTTAGTAAATGTCAGCCAAGGCAACAAGCTGATAACACAGGAGGGGTAAAAAAGAGGACACTAAAATTATTGTTTCTATTTGCATTGCTAATATTAACTATGTATGATAGACTGGGAACAATTCAGCAGGGTTTTTTTTCCCTAGTGAGTCACATTTCCACAGGCCAACCAAAGGTGCCTCTGACACAGGAGTTGACACTAAGAAAACAGCATTGCTTTTTAGAGATTCTCTACTTCTATGGAAATTCATTTATTCATTCACAGAAAAAGAAAACATTTATTGGTTTCAACTCTCCATAGTAAGTCAGATGCATTCCCTTATGGATTAGTTATCCTTTGCTGTACAACAAAGACCACTAAACATTAACAGCTTAAAATAAAAATAATTTTATCATCTCTAATTTTTTTCTAAGTCTGAAATTCCAGTATTATTTCACTGGGCACTTGTGGCTCTATCTCTAAATCAGATGTGTTTCAGGGCTGTAATCATCTAAAGGTTCGACTATAGCTGGGAAATAAGCTTTCCAGGTTGCTCACTTACCTGGCTGGCAAGTTGATGTTGGCTGAGAAAAAGGAGCCCTGTTTCTGTCTACATGTGTTCCTCCATGGGGCTGTTTGAGAGTTCTTCTAACACAGCAGCTGGCTTTCCCCATAGTGAGTGATAAGACAACAATGTGGAAGCCACGTTGCTTTTTATACAACCTTGGAAGTCATAAACTGCCACTTTTGCCATATTCTATTTGTTAGAGTCAGCCGTGATTCACTTGGGAGAGAACAACACAGGGGCATAAGTATAAGAGGCAAGGATCATGGGAGCGGTATCAAAGGTTGGTTTCTATATCTTCTTTCCAAACAGCTCATATCATGTAATACCAATGCAGTATGATAAATTCTATAACATACAATTTTTAAATTTTATTTTTTTTTAAGATTTTATTTATTTATCAGAGAGAGAGGGGGGGAGAGAGAGAGCACAGGCAGACAGAATGGCAGGCAGAGGGAGAAGCAGGCTCCCTGCTGAGCAAGGAGCCCGACGTGGGACTCGATCCCAGGACGCTGGGATCATGACCTGAGCCGAAGGCAGCTGCTTAACCAACTGAGCCACCCAGGCGTCCCCAATTTTTAAATTTTAGATTTGATTATCGATAGAGAAAACTAAACTTTCCAAATTTTCCTTCTCCAAAGACCTAAGCTACAACAGAGTGATAAAACCCAAAGTCACTAACCTTATCCTAATCTTGCTTTTGTATAAAGCCAACAAATCTTAAGTTATTGCTTATAATTTTTTTATCATTTTGGCAAGAAAGAAGTTAAATTTTTTAATATCCATCTTAGAAAAGATGACATTTGAGGTTGACACTGAAAAGGTCAAACAGAATGCTTGAGGCAAACCTATATATCAACACTGACAGATTGAAACTGGAATGATACTTTCAAATTTAGATTTTAAACTTAACATGGTTTTCAGTTTTGCTTACTGAAAATAGTACTCCAATTTATTTTTTATTAATTTTTTAGTACTGCAATTTAAAATAGGTTTTATATTTGCTCTTTAGAAGAATAAGTTCATGGGTGTTGAGAAAACAATGATTATTTTCCCCAAAATTTGTACTATTCAAATATGTTTTGAGCTCAAAATATAACTGTTTCCCACAAAGGTCTCTTCTAATTGAATAAAACTATACAGATGGACAAAGGAAGAAAAGAGACACGATTTCACCTGGTTTTTCCTCTCCAGGTTAATAAGAGGGCTTATGGTGCTGAGAATGACAGATATTAAAGACATTACCTACTTAGGTAAAATTCAAATGGGAAAGCCGGTGGTAATTACTGATGGGTATTTGCTTGATTATGTTTTGAAGAACATGCCTAGAAAGGAAGACACTGAAATTTAAAAGCCAAAATGCCAAAGTCCTGCCCCAAATACAGTAGGGACTCAGTACTTTACAGTTCTTTGTAATGAAATGTTATTTTTTAAAACATTTTATTTATTCATTTGACAGAGAGAGATACACAGAGAGAGAGAGAATGAGCAGAGGGAAAGGCAGAGGGTGAAGCAGGCTCCCCCGACATGGGTCTCCATCCCAGGACCCTGGGATCATGACCTGAGCTGAAGGTCAATGTTTAACCATCTGAGCCACCCAGGGGCCCCTGTAATGAAGGTTGTTTTTTTTTTTTAATCTTTTTTTTAATTTTTATTTATTTTTAATTTATTTTTTATTTATTTTCAGCATAACAGTATTCATTATTTTTGCAACACACCCAGTGCTGCATGCAATCTGTGCCCTCTATAATACCCACCACCTGGTACCCCAACCTCCCACCACCCCACCACTTCAAACCCCTCAGATTGTTTTTCAGAGTCCATAGTCTCTCATGGTTCACCTCCCCATCCAATTTCCCCCAACTCCCTTCTCCTCTCTATCTCCCCATGTCCTCCATGCTATTTGTTATGCTCCACAAATAAGTGAAACCATATGATAATGGACTCTCTCTGCTTGACTTATTTCACTCAGCATAATCTCTTCCAGTACCGTCCATGTTGCTACAAAAGTTGGGTATTCAGCCTTTGTGATGGAGGCATAATACTCCATAGTGTATATGGACCACATCTCCCTTATCCATTCGTCTGTTGAAGGGCATCTTGGTTCTTTCCACAGTTTGGCAACCGTGGCCATGGCTACTATAAACATTGGGGTACAGATGGTTTTTCTTTTCACGACATCTATATCTTTGGGGTAAATACCCAGGAGTGCAATTGCAGGGTCATAGGGAAGTTCTGTTTTTAGTTTCTTGAGGAATCTCCACACTGTTCTCCAAAGTGGCTGCACCAACTTGCATTCCCACCAACAGTGTAGGAGGATTCCCCTTTCTCCACATCCCCTCCAACACATGTTGTTTCCTGTCTTGCTAATTTTGGCCATTCTAACTGGTGTAGGGTGATATCTCAATGTGGTTTTAATTTGAATCTCCCTGATGGCTAGTGATGTTGAACATTTTTTTCATGTGTCTGATAGCCATTTGTATGTCTTCATTGGAGAAGTGTCTGTTCATATCTTCTGCCCATTTTTTGATATGATTGTCTGTTTTGTGTGTGTTGAGTTTCAGGAGTTCTTTATAGATCCTGGATATCAACCTTTTGTCTGTACTGTCATTTGCAAATATCTTCTCCCATTCTGTGGGTTGCCTCTTTGTTTTGTTGACTGTTTCCTTTGCTGTGCAGAAGCTTTTGATTTTGACGAAGTCCCAAAAGTTTATTTTCACTTTTGTTTCCTTTGCCTTTGGAGACATATCTTGAAAGAAGTTGCTGTGGCTGATATCGAAGGGATTACTGCCTATGTTCTCCTCTAGGATTCTGATGGATTCCTGTCTCATGTTGAGGTCTTTTATCCATTTTGAGTTTATCTTTGTGTATGGTTTTAATATCAAAACCAAGTTATGGTTCTGATCTAACTTAAGGTACCTTTTGCTAGTGTGTGTGTGTGTGTGTGTGTGTGTGTGTGATCAGCTGGGGGCAACTGCTGGAATCCCAAGAGATTCATCAAGTGGACTCGACTTCTGACTTCCATTATGCAATCATTTATCTTTTTTATACAAAGTAGAGTGGCTATTCCAAGATTAGAACATAAGATCGCAAATATTTGCCATTTGATTATAGCCATAGTCCTGACACATTGTTTACATAAACCCGCTAACTTGTTATGGGAACTGCATTTCTATTGGCCTCTTTCCAATTTAGTTTGAGATCCTATCTTGTGGCTTCTATCTGCTTACTTCTCACAGATGCTAGAGTTCTATTTCATTTGGTTCTTCTGAAACTCATTTTAACTTTCTTGAAATTACTCACTTCACTGCTTGACAAATTCCTATTGACATAACATACTAGAACTTAAAACCATGACTTTACTTATTATAATTTTCATTTGTCTTTTTTAAGTTTGTTTTCAGCTATCTACCATATAAACACACTTGAAGGCAAACCCTAACCTCCCTTGGTTCCTATCTCTATTTTGAGCATGATTCTCCCTCCCTTATGTCAGTTTTGTGAGGAAACTGACATCCTTCAATACACTTGACTTCTTTGCTCAAGTCAACTAGAATTCGTTTCTGTTGTTTGCAACCAAGAATTCCAAGTGATAGTGAGATTATTACAATGAATGTGTCACATGCCACAGATAGCCAGAAATGCAGGGAAAGTAGGATTAATTATCTTGCTTAGGGTGGATTGAATGCTGTGAAAGATGCCACTAGTATTTATGGATAATCACCCAATAGCCCATGACATACAATGACAAAATAGATTATTAAATTAGGCACCTGGCCACCTAGTATGTGGTAATCATTGAAGGTAAAATTTGGGGAAAATAATTGTCACTTTTTAGAACAATATGCAGAAATTCAAGGACCATGGGGTACAGATGGCTGCTTCCAAAAGCTCTGGATGCTTTATGAAAAAAGAACAAGATTCGCAAATCCCTAAATTCCAGTATCAAGGCAGGGATTTATATCTATTTAGATTTATATCTATTGGATTATATGCTAAATGAATCTATTGCTTCTTGTACTTATAAGGTTGAGTAAGAGGAAAACCAAATATTTAGTATGACCCTGTAAGCTGCCAAACCGTAATTTCAGTTAAATCCTCAGTTTCCCAAATTCTATATTGGGAGTTATTGCATTGAACAGGAACAAGTTGGATACAGACAATTAGAAGAGTAATATCAACAGATACAAAGGCCTCAGTGTATTCCCAAACCCAAATTCCCACCGCCAAATTATCCCAAACTCCTCTTCCCTGCAGATATTAACACTATCATTGGGGACTTACCTCCTGAGAAAAGCCAATGCTCCTCTTTGTCTAATAATAAGAGTCAGGTCCCAGTAGTCTCTGGAAGATTAATTAAAAAGTTTAGTGCTAGAACACAAGTCAGATACAATATAGATTACAGGACTTGTCTAATTTGTAAAAGAAAAACATTTTTATATAGGGTCAAAATCATCAATATAGGTGTTCTTCGCAGAGGGGCTAGCAGAAAGCTAAGATTGCTTGTTTGCCCAGCTGGCTGAGTAAAAAGTCTCAGTATTAGTAGTCATACTAAATATACTCAAAATGTTAGAAATTGCTAGGTATAATATTTGGAATGAACAGAATGAGAAAGATTTGCTTTGCGTGCCCTTCCCATGTGTACCTACTAACATCCCCAGAGGGAATTCAGAGGACATTCCCTTTACCACAACCTCATAGAAAGGAATGAAGGCTAAAATCTTCTGTAAAATATTGGGATACTGAAAAGTCTGCATCTTCCGTGAAAAAATGGACTTGGGAAAAAATCCACAAGATAGTACAAAAAGATAATAAATAACTTTATTTCATATTGGAGTCTAGGTGAAAAAGAAGTCTCCTCCGACTCCTCTTATTCCACTAACATCAGCATAATCAATCCTTAGGCAGGCAAAGGGGCTCAAATTTACATCCCCTCTGCAGCATGGGGGGAAAAAGACAAGAAATTAAGAGTTTTTTAAATTTTTTAAAAGATTTTAATTATTTATTTGATAGAGAGAAATCATGAGTTGGGACGGGGTGGGGAGTAAGGAGCAGAGAGAGAGGGAGAAACAGACTCCCTACTGAGCTGGAAGCCCGATGCAAGGCTGGATCCCAGGACCCTGGGATCATGACCTAAGCCAAAGGCAGATGTTTAACTGACTGAGCAACCCAGGCGCCCCTAAAATCAAATGTTTTTAGTTGAGTAGAATCCTGGTGTTCTTGGAAGAAACAAATGCTAACATTCTCTAAAAAGATGGGTCCTTAGCTCAGGCTTTCTAGGATCTCCACAAACAGAGTTGGATTCTACGAGTTTTTAGTCCCACAATACATAATAGACCAGAAAATAATCCATTTCCAACCAGAATTAGCAGAAACAATAAACTCTACAATTAGCCCAGAACATACACCTAATGGATTATCTAATATATAATCTTAAATGTAGATAATAAAATAAAAGATAAAATGAAATACATGATTTTTAAAACTTTAAATGAAATATATGAAAGAGAAGAAAGATACTCTTTTTTAAAAGATTGTTGGGATTTAGAAAAGAGTCAAATGGAATTCCTAAAATTTAAAAGAAAAAAAATCCTTAATAATTAAAATCATTTAAAGGTATTTCTTTTTGTGAAAACTGGGCTAGGTCTATCCCAACACTCAAGAAACTAAAGAAGCTGGATCTGTACACACATCATATCCCTTGCTGCCATTTTCCCGCCAGCTCTACTGAGATATCACTGATATATAACATATGTATGTTTAAGGTGTACAATGTGATGATTTGATACACAGACATCTTGTGAAACAAAATGTCCCCAAACCTTCTTACCAGTATCAAATAACTAAGGAGAAAATATGAAATTTACATGGAAATTTGTAACCCTGAAAATAAATGGACATGAAAGCCACATTTATCCATAAAGTTACTTAGAGATTTTGGAAAACTTAATTTGAACTTTTATTTTGAAAACGTCACTAGTCTAAATAAAACACAGGCTGAAAATAAAATAATAACAATTATAAAACATTTCAAACTGAATTTTAATGAAAAAACTGTATATTAGAATTTAAGGAATGTGATTAAAGCATTATTAAAGTAAATTTCTTGTTTCAAAATCATATATTAGAGAAAATTACTTCAACAAAAATGATACACTGCAGTAGATTGAGTACAGAAACAGATACATGGACCCAAACAGCTGTTCTTTTTTTATTTTTCCAAAGATTTTATTTATTTATTTGACACAGAGAAAGATCACAAGCAGGCAGAGAGGCAGGCAGAGAGAGGGGGAAAGCAGGCTCTCCGGGCTCTATCCCAGGACCCTGCGATCACGACCTGAGCCAAAGGCAGAGGCTTAACCCACTGAGCCACCCAGGCGCCCCTGACCAGCTGTTCTTAATCCGCACACTAAAAAGAGATTTTCAAAATGTAAAAGAAGCCCCTTTCCCCACTGTTTTTGTTTTGTTTTGTTTTGAAAACAAAGTTATTCTTCATTCAAATATTTTAATACCATGTAGTGGATTTGTTATTTTCAAATGAAATGACTAAATATCAATTTCTCAGTTTACTATCTAATACATGTTTATATACACACATATATACATATTTGGGGTTCTTCTCAATAATTTATAAGAGTTTAAAGAGGTCATAAGGTGGGCGCCTGGCTGGGTCACTCACTTAAACGTCTGCCTTCGGCTCAGGTCATGATTCCAGGGTCCTGGGATTGAGCCCCACATTGGGTTCCCTGCTCAGCAGGGAGTCTGCTCCTCATTCTCCCTCTGCCTACACTGGCTTGTGCTCTCTCTCCCTCACTCTCTCCAACAAATAAATAAATAAAATCTTAAAAAAAATAAAAGAGGTCCTAAGGTGTTGGAGGTCCGATTGGAGAATGTCTACCCTAGAAAAAACACTTGAACCAAGGGTATATGTTAAAGTATGTCTGTAGCAACAATATTTAATATTTATAATAGCCCCACCAGAAAAATGGATGGGAACACATTAAGAACTTTGATACATTTTGTCACAATTTTCTCCAGAAACCTTGTACAAATTTACATTTCCCCGGGCAATGTATGAAAGGACCCATTTTTCTCATATCCATGCCAACCCTGGTATTAGCACTTTTCTTTTTATTTTCCGAGGCTTCATTTTTTTTTTTTTAAGGAGATTGACTGATTGATTTTGGGGGGAGGGACAAAGAGAGAGGGAAAGGGAGTCTTAAGCAGACTCCACACTGGCCGCCAAGCAGCAACTGGGGCTCGATCTCACGACCCTGAGATCAGGATCTGAGAGGAAACCAAGAATCAGATGCTTAACCGCCCAGGCGTCCCTACACACACACACACACACACACAGAGAGATATTGTGAATAACCCTGGAGGCAGAATTCGGATTTTAAGATCGACCTCAAACACTTAACCCACTAGACACAGAAAGCTGCACAGAGTTTACAACTAGCAATGCTGTTGAGGAGGTTTAGGGTTAAGCCTCAAACGTAAAGTAAATTTAACTTGGTTATAAAACTCAACGTCCACATAAAAATAATTGTTGAAGAGATAGAGTACAAAATATATGATATCTACGTTATGTTAATATGGTCTAAGCAATCCAGAAGTTGATGGGAGAGAAACATGCTCTACACTTTTTCTTCCACGTAGGAAGAAAAATTAAAAATTAAACAAATAATTATACACATAAAATTCCCTGAAAACAAAGCAGTCGGAATCTCTGTGAGGCTCTTTAGCATTCTAGTTGCTAATCTCTGCCGACTCCAAGAGTCTTGGAGTCTCGTCCTATTTTTGTGCAGTTCTGGAGGGAGTCCGCTGTATCTTTTCTGAGAAGCACAGAATGAGGAAGCCCCATTGTGTGGTTCTCTCCTCTCTAGAGATTTGCCCCTTGGTATCCAATTGCTCCGACAGCCTCAGACCCTGACGTCTATGGCTTCAGCCCAGTGGGGCTGCTACTTTTTCCCAGCAAACTGCACGGGAAAAGTAAAGTGAAGCTGTCTTTGTGGACTTCCCTTCTTTCAGGGACTATATCCTTTTAGAGACTTGTGTCCTCTTCTGTTCCGAAACAACTTGGTCCTAAAGACTGACATGAGACAAGCGAGGCGGGTTTTCATGCCTGGAGTCTGGAAGAAGCTATTGTGGCACAGAGAAGGCTATCAGAGCCTGAGAAAAGTGGTGTGGGCCTCACCACGGATGAGAGGCCCAGCACGGGGCATGAGAAACTGAACGGAGGAATGAAGGCACTTGCAAAAGAAGGCCGGATGCAGCCTGTCAGAGCCCAAGCAGAGTGAGTGAGGACGGCATCCAAAGGGCGTCATCATCACGGTGCAGTAGATCTTAGAGACAAGAGGTCTGGACCTGATTCCCGGCTCTGTTACTTCATCTATGATCTTGGCAATAGCCTTTAATCTCTTGGCTATTTCATTGGTAACCTGAGCTAAATATACCAACCTTGTCTATCTCTGATGGTTGACACGAGTTAAACACAAAACTGAGACAGTCTAAGGTAGTATAAATTAAAGTACGCTGGAAATGGTAAAACAATATACAAATAAGTTATAGTCTATCAGTAATAATTTTTTTCAGAGTAATCGAAAAACATCTTGCACAACATATCACTGATCAAAACTGAGTTGGTTTTGAAAGGCTTTGTGTAACTACCCAGCAAACAGACCACGGGCTTTGGAAGTTGTGTCACAGCCCTGCCAGCTACATAATACTGGGCCAGTTACTTAACTTTCTTTCTTTTTTTTTTTTTTTTAAGATTTTATTTATTCATTTATTTATTTGAGAGAATGAGAGAGAGAAAGAGAGCAAGAACTGAGGGAGTGGTTGAGGGAGAGGGAGAAACAGACTCCCCACTGAGCAGGGAGCCCAACAAAGAACTCCTTCCCACAACCCTGAACTCATGACCTGAGCCAAAGTTACAAGCTTCACTGACTGAACCACTCAGACACCCCCAAAGTTTTATTTATTTACTTGTTTATTTAGAGAGAGCAAGCACACAGGAGTGCAGGGAGGGGCAAAGGGAGAGAGAGAGAAAGAATCTCAAACAGATTCTGTGTTGAGTGTGGAGCCTGACACGGGCTCAATCGCACAACCCTGAGATCACGACTTGAGCCAAAATCAAGAGTCAAACACTTAACTGACTGTACCACCCAGACACCACCCCCCCAGGTTACCTAACTTCCCGAGCTTCAGTTTTGACATCCAAAATAATTGCACAGCTTCATTATGAGAAATAAATGGCACAGGATATGCACTCAGGAATAAAAGGAAGATTATTATCAACCTAAGAAAGCTAATAACAATTTCTAAAAACCTAACTATTGCCACTGGGCAATTTAGGTACCTATTCATTTTTATGGAAGTTTTTAACTGGATAACTATATTTGAATATTACCTTATGTGACTTATTTTCTCGTATTTGTAAATGATCACACCTTTACAGCATCTTAAGAAACTAAAACATTATATCTTTAAAGACTGAGAATTTGTAGGAGGATGTTAGAAAAATAAAGTCCAATTCAAATTAAGTTGAGCATATGAGAAGAGCCAAATTAACAGCAAGGACATAAAGTTTCTCATATCTATTTTTTAAATGCCATTTTGCCATTTGTGGACAATAACAGGAAATCAACCACAATTTGCTTGGCTACCTCATCATTTTGGTAACTGCAAGTCTATTTTTTTTTTAAGATTTTATTTATTTAATCATTTGTGAGAGAGGGCAAGAGCATGTGTGCAAGAGAGAGTGAGGGTAGGAGGGACAGATGGGGAGGGAGGGGCGGACCAGGAGGAAGGGAGCAAGCAGACTCCACCTCCACACTGAGCACAGAGCCCCATGCAGGGCTCGATACCATGACAATGAGATCATGACTGAGGAGAAATCAAGAGTCACATGCTTACCTGACTGAGCCACCGAGGCATCAGCAAGTCTATTTACTTAAAATGTGAAAGGCTGACATTTTTAGTCAATAGTTTAAAATGTTAATGTTGTGTTAATCTGGGAGCAAATCATTTCCTATTTAAACAGATTGATTTTGTCCAGGAGAGAGCTGTAATCTGTAATGATGTGGTAAGTCATTTAGAAATAATTAGAAAGGTCCTGTCACTGAAAGAGATCAAGCAATAGTTTTGGGGAAAGGTTTCGTAGAAAATATATGTTGGTTAGTGCACATTTACTGTCTTTGTTTATATAGTATTTCTTTGTGTTAATAACATGATTCTAGATCAGTACAAAAAACATGGCAAGAAAAATGGTAAAGATGAGTATACTCGACTAACCTTCCAACAAAACTTCTCCTCTCCCAGGAAATTGCAACTATTTTTGGTGAGAAGTTCCTGAATTGTTAGACATCAGAAAGAGAATCAAGAAGCAGCCCATATAAGAAAGATGCATTCTTGGGGTGATGATGCTGCCTTTAAACAAATACTTTATTGGTAACATCTGTTTGGCTTATCTGACTTTTAGCTATAATTGCCTTCAACTCTCATAAAATACTCTAAAGGTATTATGCTTAAGCACAAAGAAAATACAAACCATGGCTTCTTATCAGGACCCTCCCTCAATACACACACACACACACACCCTTGTAACTTACATAATGAGGCTCTGTAGCAACAGGGACAGGGACAGAGACAATCAGTGAACTGACTTACTGAGGACAGCGTTGTCGACACATTAAGTATGTTGTGTGACAATATTTGAGAATATTTTGTGGCAATATTTGAGACATACTACTACCAACAAAATGTATTGTTTGTGTGAAATCCAAATGTAACAGACCATCCCGCTTTCTTTTTTGTCTGTTGTTATTGCTGCCGTTGTCACTTTTGTTTTGTTCTATTTTCCTTTGTGGCTAAATCTGTCCATCTTAACTCAGTTGTGTTCTATTGTTGGCTCTGTACTTATTAACACTATGATCTTAATTGAATCACTTTCTCTTGGATTGTCAAATTAAGCTAAAATCATGATTCCAGTTTTCATTTTTATATTTCCACTTTGAGAAGAAATGCCACGCTTAATGATTTGCTTCCAGGTCAGCCACAGGTGACTACTAAACAATTAATCGATTATCTGAACAAATGTTACAGTGATTAAAATTAGCCATATTGGCTTCAGGTATTTAGAGGATGATGTTATCAGATTAACAGTCAATAGTCTGTCTTTGTAATGAACTTGAAAATGGCCAAGTCCCCCCTCCCTCAAAACCATCTATATGATGTTTTAATTATATTCTCCTTCTTCCCTCTCTAAACCTCCTTGCTTGGAAAATCTATAAATGGCTACAACGGGGAGTGGTCAACACCCTGTCTTTGTAAGGACCTTAAAAATGGCCAAGCCCTCCAGCCTTTTCTGGAGATATTCTCTCTTAGCTCATTGTCACTCTCTAATACTACCTCAGCCACAGTTCTTGGTAATTTCATTATTTGCATGTGTAATGCTTCGAAGACCCTGAAATTTCATTTGACCTCCTCTTCCCAAATGTTCTTGTTTTTCACCTTATCTTATCTCCCTACTCCCATGGGTAGATGCTAGACCCTGTCATAACAAAAGATGGAACCACTTCCTAGTGTCAGCTTCAAACATCTCATTCTGTCTACTGTGTTCTACATTTTCATTTCCTTTCTGCCAGTTCCCAATTCCAATTATCCTCTCCCCACCTTGTTACCTTTAGTAAGTTTTCGCTCATTTCCACCTAGCTGAAATTGCACAGTCCATTCATACGATAGACATTAATGTAACTGGTTTTCCTCTACTTCTGGAAACCCAGAAGTATGGCCATTCTAAACCTCTTAAGGTTAGGCAAGGCTCTGAAGGCTTAATTTTGTAAATAATTGTAATATATTTCTATAATTCACTCCTTCCCTCATTGTCATAAAAACCTATTTTCTGCATTATCCTTCCATTTCAGATATCCGACAATTTCTTTTCCAACTTTACTCTCAGCTGATGACATTGCTTGGGGAAAAACAAAAAGGAGGAGAGAGATGAACAGATAAAAAAAGATGTTCAGAAAAGAACCTTATAAGCTATCACAATATATATCATGTCCCTTCCCAGAAATATACACATATGTTAGGCCTTTCTTCCTGTTCATATTGGTACATTGTCCACACTCTGTTCTAAGGCTATCTCCTCCACTTTTCCCCAATACCCTAACTTTGAAAATAACATCACACTTTCGTGGCCGTGGAGGTTTTAACAAAGGCCAAGACCTAGGACCTCTGGAACATGTAGTTTTATTAGGAGAGTTCCTACATCCCTGCGAAGATGACACAGTCTGCAGTTGTACTACAAATGAAAAGAAGATGTCTTATTTCAATGCTCCAGTTGATTTACAGAACAAAGAACAGCTTGGTAAGGTGGAGGAAATATGCGGACAACTTAGAGATTTTTGTTTTTCTGTGAAATTGTCAAAAAATATTAAGGCCTCTTCCTTTAAAAAAAAACTGCAGAAGTTCTATACAGACCCAAATAAACTGATACCATTGCAGGGGGTTTTATCCCAACCTCCAGGTGAAAAGGGAACCCCAACAGGTGGTAGCAGGGGAGGCCAAGGAGAGGGAAGGGAAGAAGATGACAGAGGAGAAAGAGGATGTAGAAGCGGAGGCTTCCAAGGAGGAAGGGGTGGTGGTGGTTTCAGAGGGAGAGGACATGAAGTATAACAACCGGCAAAGAAACTTCCTTCATGATCTAATTCTATGGACCAAAAACTTGTTTCTTCAGCTACTCTTGAAGAACTGGTCATTTTATGACAATGGAACTAAAATGTCCATGCCGCTCAAAAATGAGCACAACAGAATAGGCAATTTTGCTCTAAAAGAATACAAACAAGTGTTTTGATGTTCTGTACAATGATTGGAACTCTGTGGGAGCTTACTAAATAGACACTTTTCATTCGAAGCGTACTTGGAATTTTTTAAAGTAAAGTGTGTTATTTCTTTAAGTTTAGAAAAGAAAATAACATCACTCTTTCAATTACCCTCACTTTCCAGAATCATTCTAATTTCCTTCTCTGTTGGATTTTTCCCATCAGCATACAAGCATGCTATAATTTCTCCTTTATTAAAACACTTCTGTCCTACACCTGTTGTAGCTACTGCCCCTTTTCTCTGGTACTCTTAACCCCAAAGTGCTTTGAAAGACTTGATTGCATTTGAGACCTCCTGTTCCTCTCCTCCCATACTTCCTTGGGCTCATTCCAATCAGAACCTCAAACCCACCAAAACCGTAGTAGTAGATGTCACAGATAACCTTAATGTATTTAAATCCAATCACTGTCTCTCTGATATGAGGAAGTTGAGAGGCAACATGGGGGGCAGGAAAAGAAAAAAATGAAACAAGATGGGATCGGGAGGGAGACAAACCATCAGAGACTCTTAATCTCACAAAACAAACTGAGGGTTGCTGGGGGGAGGGGGTTGGGAGAAGGGGGTGGGATTATGGACATTGGGGAGGGTATGTGCTTTGGTGAGTGCTGTGAAGTGTGTAAACCTGGTGATTCACAGACCTGTACCCCAGGGGATAAAAATATATGTTTATTAAAAAAATAAATAAATCAATAAAAATAAATAAATAAATAAATAAATATGGATGAATAAATAAAATAAATAAAAATAAATCCAATCATTGTCACACTCCTCATCTTATTTGCCCTATCAGCAGCATCTGACATGGTTGGTTGCCTCTCCTTTCAGTGTCTTTACTTTGCTCATAACACCATGCTATTCTAGCATTATTTTCATGGGTATCTCAAAATAATTATTTCTGAGTTTTTTAAAGGTGATGATGGTTATGGCAGACTCTAAGATGACCCCTACTCATCCGACCTCTTGATATTCATGCCTTTACATAATCTGCTTCCTTTGAGTGTGGGTGGAATTTGTGGCTTGCTTTTAGCCAATAGAGTATGACCAAGGTGATATGATGTCACTTCCATGTTATGTTATAGAAGATTATAACTTCTATCTTGCTAGCAGATTCTTTCCCTTGCTAGCCTTAGTAAAGCCTGCTGCCAAGTTGTGAGCTGCTCCATGGAGATGCTCACATGACAAGAAACTGAGGTCTACATTCAGCAAACTTTTTGGAAGGAACTAGAAATGGTCTTCTCTCTTCAGTCTCCTTAGCCAAATCCTCCTTGTCTTACCAAATATCCAAGGGTAGGAGTACCTCAGGGCTCATTTCTTGAATGTTCTATTACTTATTTAGTGATCCTGTCTAGTCTTACAGCTTTAAATGTAACTATACACCGATGACTCCAAAATACGTATCTCCATCCCAGACCTCTCCTCTCAAGTCAAAAGTTATATATGCTGTTGGACAAATAATGGCATCTCAAATATAGCCTGTACCAAACCACAGTCTTTATCTTTCCCCCAAATCTGTTTTTCACACAGGTTTCCCCATCTCAGCACCATCTTTCACATTTCTCAGGCCCCAGATTCGGAGATATCATCAACTCTCTCACATCCCTCATCCAGCCTATCAGGAAAAATATATTTCACATATCTTCAGAATACCCACAATTTAATCATTTCCTACAATTCTCCCACTAATTCTATACTAAACCACGTTGCCACTATTTTTCATCTGAATTATTCTAGTAGCATTCTCACTACTGTCCCTCTTTTCATTCTTATTCTTTATAGTATTTTCTAAACCTAGCAGCCAGAGTAATCTTTCTAATATTAAGTAGATCCTAACATTCCTCCACATAAAACCTTCCAGTGTCCTTTCATCTCACTCAGAGAAGCCAAAGCCCTTGCCATGATTATAAAGCCTTATATAACCTATATTTGTTATCTCTCCCACAACTCAATTACTTACTGTGCTTTGGAAACACTGATGTCCCTGATGTTATTCAAACATCTCAGAAACTCCTTTCTCTTTTGTGGCTACTACATTTGCCCTTCGCCATGCTTGAGAATGCTCATTCTCCAGATACCTGAACCATACGTTCTCTTGCCTCCTTTAAGTCTTGTTCAAATGCCAACTTCTCAGTGAAGTTTTCCCTGACTGCCAGATTTAAAAATTGGCCTATATGGTGTCATAGTATCATCCCCTAGATACACAGGTCCTCTGTCAAACTTGTTTTTATATCATTAGAACATAGTTGTGTGTTTGATAAAGCTATTCAACTACTAATATAGGTGAAATTCAACACTTGAAGCTGTTCATGAAATGGTTATTGAATTTGACTTCTGCATACTGAAATGAGTATTTGCTGTAATGCCTAATTTTGACAGACATCCACTGCTGAATACGTTCATCATTAATGAGACAGACACACATTATACTTTAATAATTGTAAATAATCAAGGTCTCCTTTCAATAGATCACCGACATATGTCAACTTGGCCTTTTTCTATTTACACATTTTCATTATGCTAGTGCAGGACTTAAAACACAGCAATGCAATGTACCAGCTCCAGAGAAGATCATCTCTTGGCAAGGTGAGGGGAATTAACCTGATATCTGTCCTCACTCAAAGTACCAATTCATGGGTTAGGCAGCGTAGTTGAGTAACAACGGAGTCTGGGTCAGGAGGCCTCAATTCCATTTCCTACTCCTGCCACTATATTTCTGTGTTACTTATGCCAGTGGTTCTGAATTTGGGCCTATTTTGCCCCCCAGGGAATATCTGGCAATGCCTGGAGACATTTTTCATAGTTCTAACTGGGCATTTGTTCCTGAAATCTAACAGAGGCCAGAGATGCCACTTAGCATTCTACAATCTGCAGGACACCTCCACCACCCCCCCAACCCCCGTGACAAGGAATTATCCAGCTCAAAATGTCAGGCGTGCCAAGATTAAGAAACTCTAAAGTAAGCAAATCACTTTATTCTCTGCGTTTGGGTTTTCTCATCAGTAAAATATTTTAATCCTATCTCAAAGAGTATCAACTGATAAGCTCAAAATAATAAACTCTATTATTCATGGGAGAGTATGAAGTCATTGAAAACAGTTCAAAATAATTTACAAACAGCATTTCTTTTCAGACCCATTTCAGAAGAAGCTGATACAAAGACAGGGTAAATGAGTTGCTTGAGAAAATCTGGCAAAGGTATAGAATGCTGGTCTCTGGATTTCTCTGGTCAACCTCATCACACGGCTTCCAAGAGACTGTGTGACATTGTCAGCAATGCCTGACTGGAAATGTTTGCTGAACTTTTGGCCACAAACTACAACAAAACCTGCTTTCATTCTTTCATCTGTATAGGGTGGGTGACATTTTCCTTCTCCTTTTTTGGGTTGCCTTCAGAATCCTAAGGCGCTTGAGTTCATCAAACAGTCCATTTGATTTTCTTCTGTGTTGCTAACTCAAGTGTTTCTCTCTAAATCCCAAGCCACAGTATCATTAAATAATTGATTGCATAAGTCTACCTTTTGAGTTTTACAGATCAGTATCAAAAGTTTCATGTCCCATGAGGATCTGTTAAGGAAAGTGATAACATTGTGTAGCATATTTTATTAATTTAGTGCTGATTTGATTAATCTCCTATTAAGGAATTAACCATATTACAGGATCTTGTGAATGGTAGGCATTTTAGGGGAACCCTCTTACACTGTTGGTGGGAATGCAAGTTGGTGCAGCCTCTTTGGAGAACAATGCGGAGACTCCTTAAGAAATTAAAAATAGAGCTTCCCTATGACCCTGCCATTGCACTCCTGGGTATTTACGCCAAAGATACAGATGTCGTGAAAAGAAGGGCCATCTGTACCCCAATGTTTATAGCAGCAATGGCCACGGTCGCCAAACTGTGGAAAGAACCAAGATGCCCTTAAGTGAACGAATGGATAAAGAAGATGTGGTCCATATACACTATGGAGTATTATGCCTCCATCAGAAAGAATGAATACCCAACTTTTGTATCAACATGCACAAGACTGGAAGAGATTATGCTGAGTGAAATAAGTCAAGCAGAGAGAGTCAGTTATGATATGGTTTCACTTATTTGTGGAGCATAACAAATAGCATGGAGGACAAGGGAGATGGAGAGGAGAAGGGAGTTGAGGGAAATTGGAAGGGGAGGTGAACCATGAGAGACTATGGACTCTGAAAAACAATCTGAGGGGTTTTAAGAGGTGGGGGGGTGGGAGGTTGAAGGAACAAAGTGGTGGGTATTATAGAGGGCACAGATTGCATGGAGCACTGGGTGTGGTACAAAAAAAATGAATACTGTTATGCTGAAAATAAATAAAAAATAAATTTTAAAAAATAATAAATAAATATAATGGACTTCAAAAAAAAAAAAAAAAAACCAGTACTTTGAGAAGTATGAGCCCAAATACACAGGCTCTTCACACTATACCACCAGAAGTTCAGTCAAGATGCAATTTACAATGCTTGAGGGTTCCACATGTTTGTATGGTTTATATGTGCTTCTGCTGTGAGAAACAGATGAAAAGGTTTTAGAAGTCTATCATATCCAGCTAATCAAGTTTCTCCCAGTGCTTCATGGGAAGCATAGGTTACCAATTATCTCAACATTGAAGCTGAATTACCTTATCAGTGCAGCAATGAGAAGATTCCAGATAGTGACACCAATTGTTCCTGAGCTATCTGTGCCACATACGTCCTTTCAATTTGAAAGTCACTCATCATTTGACAAGAAGTGTCACTGGAATAGGTAGGTGAGACCATTACTACCTCTCTTCTGTTTCATGTTTTAGCGGAAGTTAATTTGAGATGTTGTGAAAAGGCAGAAACGTGCTTTTCAGTTTCAACACCTTTAATGAATGAGGAAAGCCAATTTTGTATCAAGTAAGCACCTAATTAGACAAATGGCAGGCAAGGACGTGTATCTGAGAAAGGTGATTTTAAGCCAGGTTTCGATATCTCATTTCTTGAAAGGAGGACAGGGAGTCCATTGAAGGGATAGCTTGTTAACTAACAAAGAGATGTTACCTAACCCTCAGTTATACCTGGGAAAGACTCATGTTCGCCTGAAGAGAAAATAGGAGAAAATCGTCGCGTTATTGTCAAAGATTACTCCAGTTAAAATTGGGAAGTACTTAACTTTAAAATTCTAAGTTAGGGGCGCCTGGGTGGCTCAGTGGGTTAAGCCTCTGCCTTCGGCACAGGTCATGATCTCAGGGTGCTGGGATCGAGCCCCGCATCGGGCTCTCTGCTCAGCAGGGAGCCTGCTTTCCCTCTATCTCTGCCTGCCGCTCTGCCTACTTGTGATTTCTCTCTCCGTCAACTAAGTAAATAAAATCTTTAAAAATAAAATAAAATTTTAATGTTATACTTTGCACCAGAAGCATGGACTTAGACTAAAAAGAGGATGCATATTGCTCAAATGCTTTAAAGTCTAGCAAAACATAAGAGAAGCAATGCATTCAACCAATGTTATCAGGATCTCAATTTAAGGGGCAAGAAGTTAAAATGAAAATATCAAGTATGTGACTACCAACCCACATAGTATAATACAAATATATTCTGGTAATATCTCAAAATTATTTTCTGTGAATTAGATAGTTAATAATACTTTTTTTTTTACTCAGGTCTCAGGATGTCTAAAAACTTACTTCATTACAACTATAGAACACCAGCAAACTGCACAAAAATAATGTATGTTAGTGACAGTAAAAACTGTAGAGATAATAATGCTGAAATTTATTAACAATTTCTTAATCAAAAGAAGGAAGTGAAAGTTTGATGAAACCTAAAAGATAAACAGAGCAGATTCATCATTCACTGAAACTGATTATCATTATATAAAATAAAATTTGCACACACATTCTAGACATCAAATAAAAATTTCAGTTTGGCATCAAAATCATCTATCCTGATAAAAAAAAAATCCTCTACTCTGAGAAATGCTTCCTAATCAACCAGAGGAAAATGAACAGTTAAATATCCCATGAGTCTATATCTTTCAGACCGTAGTGATAATGTCACAAAACATTCCAGATTTTTACTACGTAAAGATCTAATCCACCTAAGAATAATCATTTGTCAGGGATTAAGTTACCGAAAATTTCGTGTGGAATTCAGATATTCAATACCATTTAAAAAAAAAAAAAAAAGATTTGATTTATTTATTTGGGAGAAAGAGCGAAACTAAGGGGAGGGAAAGAGGAAGAGACCCCACGGAGTGCAGCCCTCACCCCATGTAGGACTCATCTCACAATCAACAGTCAGTCGCTCAACAGACGGAGCCACTCAGGCATCCCCACACATTTTTTTTAAAGATTTTATTTATTTATTTATTTGAGAGAGTATGAGCACCAACAGGGGGGAGAGACAAAGGGAGAAGCAAACCCCCCGCTGAGCAGGGAGCCCTAGGCAGGGTTCCATTCCAGGACCTTGAGATCATTACCAGATCCGAAGGCAGACACTTAACCAACTGAGCCTCTCAGGTGTGTCCCCACCCCGCCCATACTTTGTTTTAATTAAGTAAATACATTGAAAATTTCTGGAGCTGTAATCAATGCATAGTTTTGATCTGTGTTGAGGAAGGAGCAGGGATCCTAATACAGTTATGCAGTATTCCCATAGTTCTGCATTTTTATGCTGCTCTGTGGGGAGTTGAAGATAATTATCTTGATTTCTCTGTATGATTTGAAACTGTGGATTACCTTCTTGCTGGGTTCCCAGGCACTGAATTTTCCATTCTTCTTCTCAAGCCATTCTGGTCACTTCCATTCCTCCTTTTATATTCTAAATGTTGGTGCCTTTCCCAGGACAGGACAAGTCATTGATTCATTGTCTTCCCTAACAATTATACTCTCTTATCACAGAGCTTCAACTACCACTACTACTAATGGTCTACCTTTCGTACCACCACACACATAATACATCTACGGTAGCCCTGCTGTCTAATGTGGTCATCGCCACATTGTCAGATCAACATATTCCTGTTAAATGACTCACATGAAAAAACCTCAGCAAAAAAAATAAAATGCCCGTCCCCTGAGTCACCAATCAACTGAACTGTCAACCTTATCATACCGCTTCTAAGAGGTGATGTGACACTATAAGAAAATGCCTGGCTGGTATGTGTGCTTAGGTTTTGGTCATGAACTAGAACAAGACCTGTTTTTATTATTGTATCTGTAGAGCCTAGAGGAAGCTTTCCACCACAAATTTATATTGACTTCAGAGACCTCAAGCACCTGAATTCATCGAACGATCCATTTGATATCTTTTCCATGTGTCTAACTTAAGTGTCTCTCTATGGATCCCAAGCCATAGTAAATATTCCTTGTTCTGTTGATAACTTGGCTAATCCCCCTGCCCTCTGATTTGTAAGACACACATACCCACATCTAACAGGGAAAAGTAATCATAACAAGATCAGCTCTTCTATTGAGTGCTTACCTTGCACTAGCCACAATAATCATGTGAGTATTATTATTACCAAAATACAGACAAGGAAAACCAATCTCCAGAGCTATTGTGTAATTCCTCCAGTTATACAGGAAGTGGCAGAGTCAAGATTCAGTCCCAGTTATGAACGCAGAACCTAGTCTCCTGCCACAATGCCATAAAAGGCAATGAGTCTTGCTACTGTTTTGATTATCTGCTCATTTGAATCTCTGTCAGTAGCACGCCTGCTTGGACCTCCTCATGCAGAAGTTTTAAATTAGACAGAAATGGGTTTAAATCTCAGCTCTCATTACCTAGTCCCACAACTTTGGTCAAAACACCATAACTCTACAAGTCATAATTTTCCCCTCTGTAAACTGACATAATAATACCTATCTCACAGCATTGGGATGAGGCTTAAGTCAGAAAATTATGATAAAGAACTGAGTGTAGTGCCTGGAATATGCTCCATGATAGATAAGTCTTATGATTATTGTTCCCCACCCTTGTTCCCCATCATCATCCGCTTCCCCCCGGAGTCATAGCAGTATACTTAATTATCTCTTTACATACTCTAGGAAATCTGCCAAAAGGCAGGAACTATATTATTAACCAGTTTTCTCAAGCACCCAGTCTACTGGCTGGCACTCAGTCACACTTTTCCTCCCAGCTGCCATAGAACACTTTGGCCATGAAGACACTGCTTTCATTTTTTCCGAATTTCAGGCTATACCCAAC
This sequence comes from Mustela lutreola, assembly GCF_030435805.1. NCBI lineage: Eukaryota > Metazoa > Chordata > Mammalia > Carnivora > Mustelidae > Mustela > Mustela lutreola. The sequence goes on along the minus strand of NC_081308.1, from coordinate 125,669,957 downwards.
CCTCCAGCCATTTGTTGGATTCCCAGCATTGAGCTAATGGAACTTTTCGTGTTGTGTTGTTAAACACTAACACCTCCAAACAGTCCCTTCTGGCAGGACTTTCCTGATCAGTTATAGCCTCTGTAACCCAGTACAGAGGCATATGCCCTTCTATGGTATAAGATAATTTCTATATGAGGAAATCTTCAATCAGAGCAGGTATGGCATGGGGAAGTATGCAGCAATCGCAGAGGCTGAAGACTCTTAGGTACAGCTTTTTGAGCTGGATTTGAAAAGCTTGAAGGACCTCAGGCTAAAATCTCATCATGGAAAAAGAAGGTCGAAGCATCTGGCTTGTCAAGCAAAAGAAGCCACTTTGCCCTTTCAGAAACAGCACAGAGGTACTATTAAGCATGTAAGATAACTTTTAAGGTTACTTCTAGGGGATATAAATATAAATGCTAATAAATGAATATGTAGCAAGGCATTCATAACTTTTGATGAGTAAAGATGACTCAGAAAGATATTTTAATGGAATCGGTCAGTAAATGAAAATGTTATTTTCATTCTAAAAGTAAGGGAGAGTTTTAATCAAACATATGCTAATTTAATAATCTTGATACATACTGATTTAAAGAACATTGAATCAAAATGTTTACTTTTTCAAAGACCATCTCCTGTGATAGGACATTTTTTGAGACATCTAAATTGGGAGATATTCTGACTGTACTAATTGGTATTTTATAGAGCCTGAGTTGTCTTCAGGTGTTTTATAAGAAAATGAGTGTCTTTTTCTTCACACAGTAGTGTGAGGAATGATGTAATAAACTGGTTTAGAAAGGTAATACAGAAGGGGCACCTGGGTGGCTCAGTGGTTTAAGCCTCTGCCTTTGGCTCAGGTCATGATCCCAGGGCCCTGGGATCGAGCCCCACATCAGGCTCTCCGCTCAGCGGAGGGTCTGCTTCCCCCTTTCTCTCTGCCTTGTGATCTCTCTCTGTCAAATAAATAATAAAAAAAAAAAAAACTTTAAGTGGTATGGTATTGCCACGTGGACTCTTTCAAAAAACAAAAGTAATACAGAAAATGGTTATATGAAAGGAGTTATTTGAGTTTTTTAAAGTCTGTCTGTGGCAGACAGACTCTGAGATGGCCCCCAGTGATCCCACTTTCTGATATTCATGTCCTTATATAATTTTCTCCCTTAGAGTGTGAATGGAATTTGCGGCTTGGAATGGCAAAGGTAATGGGATATCACTTCCATGATTAAGTTACATAAGATTACAACTTCCATCTTGCAAACAGACTCGTTAATAAAGCCCACTGCCAAGTTGTGAACTGCTGCATGAAGATCCCACGTGGCAAGGAACAGAAGTCTGTATCTGCCATCATCTTGAAAGCAACAAAGGCTCTAGCCAAAAGCGCAATCAAGCATGAATTGATTGAATCATGTCAATAACTCTAGAAGTGATGAGACCTCAGCCTCAGCCAACATCTTAAATGTGGCATCATGAGAAACCCTGAAGCAGAGGAACCACCAGCTAAACTGTGCCAGGGTTTATGACCCATAGAAACTGTGAGGTAATCCATAAATGTCTCTCATTTTGATTTGCTAAGTTTGTGGCAGTATTTCACAACAGAGTAATAGTAACTAATTAATTGCAACTGCCACTTAGTGCCCATTACACATCAAGCAGTCTGCTGGGTGATAATCTAGCTAACCAGCCAGCTTGCTACCTATATGGTATGTATGTAGGTAGTTAGGTAGGATGTTTTAAATTTCAAAAAACAGCATTTATGAGAGTAACAAAAATGAAATTAAGAAGTGAGCCAGAAATTTCAAATATGATTTTAAATGCTATTCCCTTGGTGTGAAATTATTTATGCACATTTTCTAGTTGCACTTTTAACACCTTCTCCTCCCCTTTTTTTTAATCATTTTTTAAAAGATTTTATGTATTTATTTGACAGAGAGAGATCACAAGTAAGCAGAGAGGCAGGCAGAGAGAGAGGAAGGGAAGCAGGCTCCCCGCTGAGCAGAGAGCCCGATGCGGGACTCGATCCCAGGACCCTAAGATCATGACCCGAGCCGAAGGCAGCGGCGTAACCCACTGAGCCACCCAGGCGCCCTTCTCCTCCCCTTTTAAGTCCATATACCTCCAGTCTGAATTATTATAATATTATTTATAAAGAAACAACTTTCTTCTGATAAAACATGGGTCTATCACAAAGATAAGAGAGCTAGAAGATAAGAGAGCTAGAAGTTAGGTCAGTAGAAAATATACAGATGAAAATATGGAGAGGAACAATAGGAATTACAGAAATGACCAAAAGTGACATGAGGAAAATGGAAAGAAAATGAGAAAGAATGCAGAGAAGCAATATTTACAGAAATATTAGGAGAGAATTTTCTAAGCCTAATGGACTGCATCAAACCATGGTTTCAAGAAGTATTCTGGGGGCACCTGAGTGGCTCAGTCATTAAGTGTCTGCCTTCGGCTCAGGTCATGATCCCAGGGTCCTGGAATCGAGACCCCCTTCAGATCCCCTGCTTGGCAGGAAGCCTGCTTTTCCCTCTTCCACTCCCCCTGCTTGTGTTCCCTCTTTCTTGCTCTATATCTCTCTGTCAAATAAATAAAATATATATATTTTTTAATACTCTGAACTCCAAGCAGGATAAGTAACAAAAATCACAACTACATTTCAATTACACTGCTAAAAACCAAAGACAAGAAGAGACACCTAAAACATAGATAGAAAAAAAAGACACATGACCAGCAAAGGAGGAACAACAAGATTGACAGCTAATTCCCTCCACATGAATAAAACAGCCAAACAAAAATGGAATTAGATTTTTTTACTGTCAACAAAAGTAACCACCAGCTTAGAATCCTGTATCTAGTTAAACTGTCCTTCAAAACTAAAGATCAGTTAAAAGCACATGCAGACTAAACCAAAAGGATTCACTTCCAGCAGACCCTACATTAAAGGATAAAGGGAGCTTTTAAAGAAAAAAGAAAACCATCTCAGTCAGAAATAAGAAAATGGAGGAAAGCCTGAGAAGCAACGGAAATGAATAAAAATCTAAAGAACTATTGACCGTACAAAGGCATTAATAAATTCCTGTGGGGTTCAAAAGTCATAGAAAGTGAAAACACATGAAAATAATCACAGACATGATAGAAAAGGGTAAATGTGTAAAGAGTGTTCACAGCAACATTGCTTATAATAACAAAAACTGAGAAACAACCCAATCTCTGATAACAAGATACTGGATAACTAAATTATGCTGAGGTCACATGATGACTCAACATATAAATGAGAAGACTAATAAACTACAGCTTTGTGCATCAGCATAAAAAATCCCAGAAGTGGGGTGTCTGTATGGCTCAGTCAGTTAAGCGTCTGCCTTCAGCTCAGTCATGATCCCAGGGTCCTGGGATGGGGCCCCGCAGCAGGCTCCCGCTCGGCAGGGGGTCTGCTTCTCCCTCTCCCACTCCCCCTGCCTGTGTTCCCTCTCTTGCTCTGTCTCTCTCTCTCTGTCAAATAAACAAATAAAATCTTAAAAAAAAAAAAAAAAGGAATCCCTGAAGAATAAGAACGACTGAAGAAAACAAGTTGAGGATCATTTTCATAAAGATCCCAAAACTGAACAATATACTGTTTAGGAATACTTAGAAATATAATGGAAGTCTTCAAAAAGAAAAGCAAGGGAAAGATAAATGTGAACTTGTGGAGGTGTTTGCCACTTTGGGGGAGGGAGGGACACAGGGTAGATGACAGGAAAACAATGGTAGCGGCAATGCTATTGGGAATGTTCTAATCTTTTTAAATTTGGGGAAAACATTTAAAAACTTAGATTTGTAGGGCACCTGCGTGGCTCTGCTGGTTAAATGTCCAACTCTTGATTTCAGCTCAGGTCATAATCTCAGGGTCCTGAGACTGAGCCCCAAGTTGACCTCCATGCTGAGCATGGAGTGCGCTTAAGGTTCTCTCTCTCCTTCTCCCTCGGCACCTACCCTGTCCCCCGAAAATATTAGATTTGTAAACATGTTTCCCATTTCAAATGATAGTACTTGGAAAAGACAACACAATTGAATTGTTAGTTCAAAATCGTTGCATGTTTGGGGATGTCTGGGTGGCTCAGTCAGTTAAGCATCCAACTCTTGATTTCAGCTCAGGTCATGAGTTCGGGGTTGTGAGATCAAGCCCTGTGTCAGTCTCCACGCTGGGTGTCGAGCTTGCTGGGAATTTTCTCTCTCTCTCCCTCCCTGACCCTCCTCCCCACTTAAATGCTCTCTCTCTAAAAAATCTTTGCATGTTTGGCCACATCACATGTGCTCCCTAAGATAAATACAAGTAACATATTTAAGCAAGGTCAAAAGTAAACTTAATGAAATGAAAATGTGTACTGTTTGAAGAAATCATAGTATTTTTCACAAATTTCTAAATGTCTATGTTTTAAGGTTGCTTTTGCATTAAACTTTAAAAAAAGACACTAGCATTTCATATTATTCATTATAAGTTTTTATTTTTATCCAATAGGATTTCATATTACTCATAGGTTTTTACTTTTTAAATGTATACAAGTTTTATTCAAAGATACTGGATCCTTGGTACTTTTTTTTTTAAAAGGGAATAAAAACACTTATGTATAAAAGGAATCAGATGAAACAGCTTCGAAGTTACAAAAAAGCAATGTAAAAGGAAGAAAATGTAAATAAAGAAAAATAAAAATAACATAAAATTAAAATAAACATAAATCAAATAAACAAAATCAAATAAAATAAATAAAAAATAAAATAAACAAAAATATCAAAAATGAAAACTAAAATCAAAAGGAACATAAAATGAAAGAAAATTTTAAATGGTACTACTGTTTCAACAAAGTGGTTTTATCCCTTTAGAATCCTAGAACAAGCAATTCAGAATTTTAAATAAGATTATATGTATTTATTCTGATCCTAGCTCTGTTTCATTGCTATGATTTTACATGCTTCTGGTCATAATCATTTATTAACCTTTTAATGTGAACCAGCTTGTTATAAAGATACTGGCATCTATGTTTTTCTGCATAATAATTGGGATTAATCTGCTTCATCTTCTGATATTCTAGAGAGATTTTCTTATTAATATCTTGATATTCTTTTGAGTCTGGAGAAAGGTGCTTCCTCTTTGAATCTAGGTTAATAAATACTCTAGATAAAGTCAGCATCTTGGAATACAAGCCCTGATACTCATCATATTCTAGTCTAAACTCCTGCTCATACTGCTGACGCTGCTCGGAGGAAACTATTGGGGCGTAGTTAGCCAGAGAACCTGGGAGCCCGGATGCTACACTAGTCTTCCTGGAAGCAGTGCACACCTCTTTAACTTCTTGTTTGGAGTCTGGCTTTGCACCTTCACCTTGTCTTTCCCGATCTGTCTCCTGTCTCCCCATCATGTCAATGTCGTACTCTCGGTCCTTTGCTTTGCGTTCAGTAAATGTATATTCAGACTTCTTATCAGACATCAAGGGTTCTGTCTCCATAGGCTCTGGGTATGTCATTTGAATTGAGACAGAGGGTACTGTTTTCAAGGGAGGATGTTTAGCCCCCAGGCTCCCTGAGATGTTTGTATTTTCACTAAACCTGGCAATACGGGGACCTAGAGTCTCAGGTCCTTCTACGTTGCCCCAGTAATTGCTGCCAGAACGTGAAGGCTGAGGAGGCTGTGAACAGGGAGGGTGGGTTGTGGGCAGCGGAGGACGGATGGAAGAGGCAGTCGCCTCAAAACGTCCCGAGAGCCCAAAAGCAGATTTTGCACTGGTGTTCATCACACAGCCATTTGGTGTTGACTGTATTCCGGTTGAGAGGCGAGATATTCTAACTTTTCTCCTTGACAAATTAATAGCTGCATTAGAAAGTTGTTCCCGAGATATTGCATCTCTACCACAACCTACAGAAGATTCTGTGGAATTGGTACCCGCTGCATTCTGTAATGCATCTATTTTTCCGGAAAGCACCAACTCCAGTGACTGCCTCTCTACTTCGTTATACCCTGGCCAGTCTTTCTGGAGCTCCTTAAAGACGTAATCCTTTAAGGTATATGAGAAATTCTGAGTATTTAGATTGGCTACTTGGTGCAGAATTTCCCCAAGGGAGTTCTTGTCATTTTTGGTAATGCCGTCTTTCTGCAGTCGAATGAGTAGTTCAGGTTTTTTATAGTCCTTCAGCGCCAGCAAGTGAATCACCCTGTCCCTGTACGGCCTCAGGTGGACACTGCTACCAATTCTTGACTTTCGAATTGTGTATGCAGGGTTAATAGGAGCTGTTCTTTTTCTCTCGGGCACTGGATCTGGGCTGACTTGAGGTGCTCTCCGAACTGGCATTCTTTTCTCTAAAAACGGTTTTCGGATCGTTTTCCATTTGTTGCTCCTTCCTTCCTCTGCCTGGATCCTTCCTACTTGTGTCGTCTGGTGGGAGTCGGTTGCTTTACACATCATACTATCCTGCATCAAGCTCAGGCAATCAAACTGTGAGGGGCTGTAGCTTGAGACAGTTTTTTGGGTATCGTCTTCATGGTTGTCTTTATTCACATCCGACAACAAAAAGCTAAAGTCGTATATATCAGTGGGTGAATCATCTGGGGGGGTTTTGATAAGCTCTTGGAATTCTTGAAAATGAAGAGAAGCTTGAGGGCACCCTGTGTTCTCATGGTTGTTGTAAGAGTCAGTTGCCCAAATGGATGGTCCGGGAAGCTGCATAGGCAGCACAGTGACATTGTCCTGCCTGGGCTGTAAGCCATCTGCCTCCTTTACTGCCACCTCTCCTTCATTGTTTAACAGTTGCTCCAGTGCTCTAATGCCCTCAAAGTCTGCCGTATAGTCATATCTGTGAAGATCAAAGTTCAAATGGTAAAATACTTTAGAAAACAATAACTCCTTGGCAATAAAAAAAAATGTTACTGCTATCATTTCTAAAACTGTAATTCTAAAAGATTTTTCCCAACAGAACAAAGGCAAGAAGTACTTGGTTGAGATAGAACCTGGAGAGCTAAAGCTGGTTATAAAGATCTTATCACTTTCCAATGTTCTCCTATTCACCTCTTAGTCTGTCTTTAGGAGGAAGTCTTACCTTACTGGAAAGTAATTAGTCTCTGAGCTCAGTACATATAAGTCATCTCCTCCCAGTAAACCCAACATCAAGCCGAGGTACTTGGTGAGGGGACTAATGAGGCAGTAGAGGCTTATGGAAACTAGAGAAGAAGGCTTCCACACAGCATGATTAGAAGTAAGGCATCCTTGCATTTACTCTCACAAGCAAGTGGGGTGTTGAGTCCTTTCTGGACTGGATCTTGACCCATCAACCACAACTCTCATTTTGTATTTTGTATTCATTTCGTATTGGTAGTGTGTAAAAGCCAGATGCTCTCATAAAGCCTACATTCTTGCACATCCACCCACTCTTCTTTCATACTACAGCCACTCTAATTTAGGCCAAGAACTTCTTAGCCAATATTACATACTCTTCTTAACTTGATTTCTTGCCTCCAACCTTTTCTTGTTCTAGACCATATTCCAAATTATCAAAAATGATTCCAACCAACTTTGCTTTAAAACAATTGATGGTTCCCACCACTTAAAGAATAAAGCTAATGAAAAGGTACTCAACATCACTAATTGTCAGTAAATACAAATCAAAACCACAATAACCTAGAATGTTAGAAGGGTTATGATAAAAAATAGAAGAAATAAGAAGTGTCGGTAAGGGAAAAGGAATGCTTGTATACTGTTTATGAGAATGTAAGTTGGTGCAGCCACTGTGGAAAACAGTATGGAGATTCCTCAATCAGTTAAAAATAGAAATACCATTTTATCCAACAGTCTCACTTTGGAGTAAGTACAAAAGAAAGAGAGAGAGAGAGAGGAAGGAAGGAAGGAAGGAAGGAAGGGAGAAAGGAAGGAAGGAAGGAAGAGAAAGAAAACGAGATCTCAAAGAGTTATCTCTACTCCCATGTTCATTGCAGCACTATTTACAATAGTCAAGACATGGGAAAAAAGTGTCCACCAATGGATGAATGGATAAAGAAGATGTGATATGCTTATATTCTACCATGAAAAAGAAGGACATTCTACAGTTTGTGACAAGGATGGACCTAGAGGGCATTATGCTAAGTGAAATAAGTCCAAGAAAAATACCGTAACCCTATATTATCATCTATATGTTGAACTTGAAACAGAGAAACTCACAGAAATAGACTAGAATGGTAGTTACCAATGGCTGAGGAGGAAAAAGGGAGGTATTAGTCAAAGATATAAACTTCCAGTTATAAGATGAAAAAGTTCCTAGGGATATAATGTAAAGCGCAATGGTTATAGTCATAGTACTATATTTTATAGCTGAAAATTGCTAAGTGAGTAGATCTTAAATGTTGTCACCACCAAAAAGAAATGGTAATTTGATGATATGATGTAGGTATTAGCTAATGCTATGGCAGTAATTATTTTGCAATATATAAATGTATCAGATCAATATGCTGCATACCTTAAACTTACACAATATTATACATCAATTCTATTTCAATAAAGCCAGAAAAAGGAATAAAATTTTAAAACAGTTTGATGTGACATATGAGACCCTTCTTATTCTGGCCCCAACCTACCCTAAACTTTGTGCCATGTATCTGAATGCTACATTGATCTACAATTCCCTGAATATGACCCCAAACTTTCCCTATGGCAGCCTTTCACTTGATAGTCTTTCTACTCACTAATGTTTCTCCCCAGATCTTTGCTTGCACTCTTCCTTCATTCAGAGTCCTTGGACAACCATTCTAAAATACATGCTCTCTTTCTATGTTATCACCGGAAAATTATGTTACATAGATCTGTTTACTTAATGTAAGTCACCCTTTCCAGAATATGAGCTTAATGCAGGCTTGGATTTTATCTGTCATTTGCACTGCCATATCTCCATTGCCTAGAACAGTGCCTGGCACACACACTAAATACTCAGTACATATTATTTGAGCAAATGAATACATCAGTGTATTGATGTTTGTGGAAGAAGGAATAAGAGTACCTTTGCATTTCTCCCAGCAAAGCTATATTACTGTCACATCAAGAAGTTATATTAAGTCTGTTAATGTCCAAGGACTGTTCTGTTCTTTAAGATGTTTTTCATGATTCTATTAACTTTATGGTATATTTGTATTTTAAATCACTGCTGCAGAGAGAATGCAAAATACTTCTGCAGAAAACCAATGACCTGCTGAAGTACAGTCAGCAACATAGTGTTCTAATGTATGCACAAATGCTTGGTTTTATTCTTCCCGGAGACCTTGAGTAGACACAGGAAGAAATCATATATCTTTCAGTATGTTTAAGTCTGCAACCTCCGGGAGAATAAAATATTTCTAGGATAGTCCTGTGCCCAGTGGAAATAACAATAACAAAATATTCATTAACACAAGACTGGGAAGTGGGACACATTATGACAACAAGTACAAAATGGTATTGATAGACATGAAAGAAGACTTGAGAACATGAAGAATTCACGATTTCTGAAAAGAAAACTCCACACTGTAAGAATGCCGAGCATTTTTTCAATTACCAAATGCATTTAGTACAATTACAATAACAACTTGAGCAGAATTTTTTTCTTTAAATCTGTCAAAACTATTCTAAAATTCAACTGCAAAAAGGAGAGCAAGAACAGAGGGTTAACCCTACCTGATATTTATCACATCAAGACAGAATGAAGGGAGTCAGGAACTAGCAAAAGAAGAGATTGAAAGTCAATGAAAATGAAAAGATATCTGAGACACAGAGCCCAGGAATTAAACAGATGATTTTTTTAAAAAGATTTTATTTGAAAGAGAAAGAGATAGTGACAGAGAACACGAGTGAGTGGGGAGGAGAGGGAAAAGCAAGCCCCCTGTTGAGCAGGGAGCCTGGACACAGAGCTGGCAAGGACCATGGAGTCATGATATACCATATTATAGAATGAATTTCAAGTACACGGAAGAATTAAAATATGAAGCCATAAGACAACAAAAGGCTTGAAACTTGAGAGTAATGGCAACAATCACATAGAAAAATATAAGCATAATGTATTGCACACAAAATAATTATCACATAAAGAACACTCAAATTTTATCTCATCAAACCCCCAAATTGGTATCAAAATAAGCAAGGCTTGAAGAATCACATTTGATTTCTCTGTCTCGGGGTACACAGGATAATATCACAATTGTGACCTAATGCGCACTGCTGCAAAGATATTTGTTTGCATGGGCTTTAAGAAAAAGCTATTTCATCAAACTATTGAACACTATCCTAACTTTCTGATTAACACAATATTAATATCATGATAATAATATAATAAATTATATTCCAACAAAATTGAATATCTCTTCTAAATTGTCTAGCTTGCCATGTTGTACCATGAATAGGTGTTTATTTCGAAGGCACTATGTGACTGGATGAAAATAACAAATAAAATCACTACACAACTCATATATTTTGAAAGGTCATTGGACAATTGCTGTCCCATTTTGGCAAGCCACTCATAAATCTACCTGGCTCTCTAGCAAATGCTGATGCACTTAAATGACAAAACATGATTAATCCATCTCAAAGTAATATACAGTTGACTCTTGAACACAGGGGTTAGGACTGCCAACCCCCTACACAGTGAAAAATCCACATATAACTTCTGACTTCCTGAAAACTTAACTATGAAGAGCCTAGGGTTGACCAGAAGTCTTACCAATAACATACCAGTTGATTAGCACACATTTGTATATGTATTATATATTGTATTCTTACATAAAGTAAGCTATCAAAAAGAACACTTATTAAGCAAATCACAAGGAAGAAAAGGTATATTTACAGTCCTATACTGTATTGATCAAAACCAAATCCAAGTATAAGTGGATCCACACAGTTCAAAGCTGTGTTAAGGGTCAACCGTACTTACTTCTTATTACACATTATTAAGACTTCAAAACCTGCCTTTGACCACTGAGGTCACTCCACTTAAACTAATGAGCCCACCAACCCACACACTCTGGGCTACCCTGTGTGAAAGAGCAGGAGGCACAGGGAACCACTAGGCCTGTATCTCACTGAGACCCACTCTTTAGCCTGCTTGCCAGCTTTGTTGTAAAACATAGTAACCAGTTAAATCCAATTTGAGTCACTCTTGCCAGTTATCAAACCTCTTGAGGTCTGGCCTAATTTAGAACTGATTCTACCACTTCTCACCCATCCATTGTTTTGGGTCATCATCCAAAGCACAAGCTCCAAGGGAGCTCTACTCTCTTCTCTGTGTGCCCGCACACTGCTTAGAATTTCCTTTGCTCCGGCACATCCCTACCTACAAGAACTCTGACATCACAGTTACCAGTGTTCTTGAACATTCTCCATCTCTAAATTTAAAGTGAAATTCAACTTTCCCCAAGGATGATACTTTATCTAGAGCTCTGCAAAGGAAACCCACTTGTTTTCTCTGACTCTATATACCTCAGGGTTGATACATACATATATGCCAGGTGCACATATGCTCACATGTGTGCTAACGTTAATGGCTTTGACAGGCAACATTCCCCCTAAAATTTGAAAGCACAGACTTGATGTATTATGTTCATGGTTTTGGTCCATGCTTCAGTGTATCTATATGCTCTAATTAGAGATGAATCTTATTCTTCAGGTGACTATAATCTTGATTTTTGATTCAGTATTTTATAGCCTTATGGAATCATCTCTTCCATATTCTCAAATTGCTCCTCTCATAATTGTCACAGTAATCTGCAGTAGTGCTGTGGTATGTTTTTCTGAGGCTATAACTTAACAGAATATAAGTCCAGAAAGACAATTGGAAACGCTCTCATTAAACCAGCATGTAGACTATGATTAATTTAACACTTCCCTTGTGTAGAAACCTTTTTAAGGGAACATTCTGTTCCTACCTTCCTAACTCTCTGAAATCCCCTGGTACATAATGCTGAGGTCCTTGTTTCTACTAAAGTCATGTTGATTTTTTTTTCCTGTCTGGCTTAGTAGAGAGTGAGAAAAGCCCAATATCAATATCCCCCTTGGGGCCCCTGGGTGGCTCAGTCAGTTAAGTGTTTGCCTTCAGCTCAGGTCATGATCCCAGGGCCCTGGAGTAGAGCCCCAAGTCAGGCTCAGCAGGGAGCCTGCTTCTCCCTCTCCCTTGTGTTCTCTCTCTCTCACTCTCTTTCAAATAAGTAAATAGATAAAATCTTAAAAAAAGATCCTCCTAGAACCTGAGATTGTAGCCACTCTCTTTTATTTTGATTTATCTCCTCAACAATGGTAGTCATTTAACTTTTGATTTCCTTCCAAGTAGTTTTCTTCCTTTCCATTCAGAACAGAATATTATAAATATACATTTTTCAAATAGTATACACTTTTTTCAAAGAACTGATAATAGTTCTTAAAAAATCCTTGCTAAGTGAAATGCCATTAGGATTGAGCTTTTCACAGTCACATAATAATCCTAGTGAGGCCTGCCTAGCCCATTTTCAAATGGGATTTTGAGCAACTATAGGCACCCACTGTGTGCCAGTAAAGCCCAGGATGCAAAGGGCGCATTGAATACTTTCTGGATCAATGTAGTAACTCTGTGTTCTATCTTTTTGTTCCAATTTTTTATTTAAATTCCAGTTAGTTAACATAGAGTTTAATATTAATTTCAAGTATAGAATTTAGTGATTCATCACTCACATACAACACCCATAACTCATCACAAGTCCTCTCCCAATCCCCATCACCCATTTCACCCATCACCTCACCCACCTCCCCTCCAGTAACCTTCAGTTTGTTCTCTATAATTAAGAGTCTGTTTTAGGGTTTGCACCTCACTTTCTTTTATCCCCTACATTCATCTGTTTTGTTTCTTAAATTCTGCATATGATGGAATCAGATGGTATTTGTTTTTCCCTGACTGATTTATTTCACTTAACATAATACTCTCTAGCTTTATCCATGTCATTGTAAAATGGCAAGATTTCATTCCTTTTTATGGCTGAGTCGTATTCCATTGTATTTCTATACCACTTCCTGTTTATCCACTCACCAGTCAATGGACATTTGGGCTCTTTCCATGATTTGGCTATTGTTGACAATGCTGCTACAAACATCAGGGTGCATGGATCATTTCAAATCACTGCTTTTGTATCATTTGGGTACAAAATACCTAGTAGCAACTGCTAGATCATAGGTAGTTCTATTTTTAACTTTTTGAGGAACTTCCAAACTATTTTCCAAAGTGCCTACAAGAGATTGCATTCCCACCAACAGAGCAAGAGAGTTCTCTCTTCTTTGTATCCTTGCCAACACCTGTTGTTTATTGTGTTGTTAATTTTAGACGTTCTGACAGGTGTGAGGTGTTCTCTCATCATGGTTTCAACTTGTATTTCCCTGATGATGAGTGATGGTGAGCATCTTTTCATGGGTCTGTGGGCCATCTGAATGGCTTTTTAGAGAAAAAAATGTCTATTCCTGTCTTCTACCCATTTCTTTTCTATATAGAGTGTCATGTCACCTGCAAATAGTGAATGTTTGGCTTCTTGCTTGCCAATTTGGATGCCTTTTATTTGTTTTTGTTGTCTGATTCCTGTGGCCAAGACTTCCAGCATTGTGTTAAATAGTATAGTGAGAGTGGACATCCTTGTTTTGTTCCTGACCCTAGGGAAAGACTCTCAGTTTTTCTCCACTGAGGATGGTATTAGCTGTGGATTCTTCACATATGGCCTTTGTGATGTTGATTTAGGTTCCATCTATCTCTACTTTGTTGAGGGTCTTTATCATGAATCGTTGTTGCACTTTGTCAAATGCTTTTTCTGCATCTATTGAAAGGATCAATGGACCTCTAGAACTTTAGACTCCACATTCTCTTATTTATAGAAACCTGGCATTTGCAACCCTCTCCTTCCCCCCTTGCCAATGGTTTTGGGGAATAGTTTTCTTTCGTAGTCCCCTGCAGAAAGTTTAATTCTTGTTTGTTTGTTTTTTCCTTTTTTTCTGTCCTTTCTCTCTCTTTCTCCTCCTTCTTCTCTCTCACTACTCCCTCTGCGATGAGGGTTCCCTCCCCCGGGCAGCACCCAAGGCTCTCTTCTCTCCGCAGTTCCTCTCTTCCACAGTTTGCTTTTCCAGTTTGTAGACATGCAGCTTTGTTCTCTAAGACTTCGGATTGATTTCCTGGGTGTTCAGAATGATTTGATATTTATCTAGCTTTGTTTGAGGGAGGAGGCAAGCTTAGGGTCACCTTATTCCTTTGCCATCTTACCTTTCTCCAGCTAAAAATCTGTTAAACAGTGAGATTCAGAGAGCTTCTGGGTTGGCGAACAGGACATTAAGGTGCTGGGAGGGCCTGGAAGCTTTTCACCCTTCCCAGCCGTCTCCCTTGCCCTATGCATTTGGCTATTACTAAGTTACATCCTTCTGTAATAAATTAGTTACCATAAGTGTTCTGAGTTCTTTGAGCCATTCTAGCAAATCTCTGAAACGGAAGCAGTGGATTTAGGAACTCCCAAATTTGTAGTTGTCCGGGCAGAAGTTTAGGTAGCCTGGGTACCCCAGTTGCAGCTGGCCTCGGAAGTGGGGGTAGTCTGAGGACGGTGGGCCCTGTAACTCGTGGGATCTGATGCAGACCCCTTAGTGTCAGAATTGAATTGGGGTGTTGGACACCCAGATAATAAGAACTGTCCAGGTCTCATACTGTATGACTCCACTTATGTAAACTTCTCAAGTGATAAAATGTAGGCAGGGGTACATTAGTTGTTAGCAAGGTTTAGGGATGGTGCGGGTCAGGGGGGTATTTGTGGCTATAAAGCTATAGCATGGAGGAGATTTTTGTGATTGAACGATTCTGTATCTTGATTGTCAGGGTGGATTTTACACAAACTTGCATGTGACAAGATGGCAAAGTCTTATACTCACACTTTATACAAATGATAATTTTTCTGGCTTTGATATTGTGCTGTAATTATATAAGATTTAACAGTGGAGGAAGACTATTAAGGCTGTGGTTGCATGGGACCTCCCTGCACTACTGTACTATTTTTGCCATTTCTTGTGAATCTGCAGTTATTTGAAAATTAAAAGTTGATGTATCATATGCTGGCTAATGACATAAAAAAAAAACCCTCTAGATACTTATAAGAGTAAAAAAACAGTAAAAAGTTGAAAAAAAGTCCTCATAATCACCATGGACGCCTCCATCATTCTCTCCACCACTAAAATCGAATTACTGTCGTACTTTCATCATTATTTATCTGTTTTTCTCCATCCCCACTCCCACTGCCTCAGTACAAGCTCCCAGAATTTCTTTCCTTACTCATTACCATACCTTTCCAGCTGGGCTCTAGGCTTCCGTTCAGGCCATCTCCGAGCCAATTCCCATTCAGGTGAAGTGGAATTTCAAAAAGATGTATATTATCATAGCAAACTTCCTCATAAACCTTGTAAGATTCCCCATTGCCTACAGAATCAAGTGTCAGTTCCTCAGCAGGGCACTTCGTGGAGCTTCCTCTGAAGCCTCATTTCTAATGCTGCTTTGTTACTACCACAGGAGGCTAATTGCCCTTGCCTAATCTTAGCCCATATGTTTGCTTGGGCTGTCTCCTTTACCTACATAGCCCTTCCTTTATGCTCACAGGCAAGCTGAAAATCCGCCCAGACTTCAGCTTCTGGCTCAAATGTGCTATTCCCCCAAATGCTTTTCTTAGTTACTCTAATTTTAAATTTATTTACAAATGCGCATGAGTTTCTTCATTCAGTATAGGAAACTGAGTATATGCGAGTCACCGTGCTGAATTTTAGGAATAATAAACACATATGTTCCTCGACTCCAAGTAACTTGTATTTTTATTTAGAAGTATTTGCGCTCTGTATTGACAGTCTGCCCCAGTTGATAAAGGATATTTAAGCAGCTAAAATAAATGTCTTTACCTTAAAAATATCAAGATATTCCAGTTAGGATAAAGGGACTATTTGATTAGAATAGTAACAGGAGTACAATTAACATGTAAAGTAAATTGACTTCGGAACTCTGGTCATAAGGTAATAAAAGGTGTCTTACAAATTTGATGTCTTTTACTATCATTTTAGTTGGAGGTGCTTGAGACCATATACTAGCATATAAATTATAATGCAATCTGGTAAATGTTCTAAAAATGTTATATACCAGGAAATAAGCTGGAGGGGCTGAGGTACGGCTTAAGAAAATCAGAATGTGCTTCTGGTCATAGGTGGTTGAATTGTAGCTTGTAAAAGGTAGGGACGGGCAGACACTTTAAAAGCAGAGGGAACAGCGTGCGGAATGGCACGGGTGTAAAAAAAAGCGGACTAAGACAGATTTTCGTATAGTGTGATTAGAGGGCACATCTAGGTAAAGAGAGTTGTCTGGTTGGAGCTAAAACAAGACAGTTTTATTTCTGACTGTTACCCCCTCGTATACTAGGTAAGGAGTTTTTCTCCTGTCCTCAGGTGGCATTCTATAAAGGTGTGTTTTAACTCCGTGACAACATTCATAACACACTCTTGTATTACACTGAGTCAAGTCCAGTTTTTTTTTTTTTTTTCTCTTTTTACAAGACTGTGGGCTCTTCAGAGGCAATCAGTGTTTGTCCTTGATCTTTGTATACCCAATGATCAAAAACTCTTTTTTCGACTATGGAGAGTCTGTGTTTTTTGACTGGCTGAAGCAGAGAGATCTCTGGTCAGCTAGAATGAGAAGATTCCATGATTTTCCTCCCCTTTGTTGATAAGCATTTTGTTTTACCACCTGCAATTGAGGAATGCCATCTGCCAGGGTTTGTGATGGGAGACGGTGCTAAGATAATAAGCAACCTCAACTGTGCTACTGCCAGCTCCCCGCTCCGCTGTGTCACCGACTAGCATGGTCGTTGCTATGGCAGAGAAAGGTTTCCTGCTGCAGAGCTTGGATTTGAAACTATTTTTACAGATGACTCAGAAACCGAAATTAAATATTTATAACCATTCATTGTACTGCAGAACTAAAATGGTCCATATAGACCACCTAGTGTAACCACCCAGTATTTTAGAATTCAAAACAGTCTAAAAGAGGTTAAAAAAAAAAAATCACCTACGTTCTTGCATTTAGAGATTCAGAGTGACGACCAAAACCCAGGATGCCCAATACTCGGTCCGTAGCTTACTTCTAACCCAAAACTTGATGCTTCCTCCACTTTGGGGGCAAGAAAGCATTGCCATGTATCATGTCCCACTGTGAATATTTCTTTCACCAGTGGATTAAGGTACCAAAGAATACAGTCTTTTTTAATTGGTTGAATGACAGTCAACATGGTATTTTACAGCCTTCACCCTTGATGTTACCAAACTAAATGAAAAGTATCTACAAATAGGGATTTATATCACTTCAGGAAGATATATAATCAAACTTCTAGGAGGTCTTGGAGGATGGTACTAGGGATCTTTGACTTGGGGAGCAAAGAACTATATAGAATTTATCACCTCAGTATTTCTTCAGCAATAACTGTGGGCCAGGAGTGATGTTAGTTTGAAACAACATAATGGTATACAGAGAAGAGTGGTTGCAGGAAGGTAAAAGTTAATTTCGGACAGAAAGGGCTTGATACTCAGAGAACTGGGTAACAAGAAAATGGAAGATACCCCGCTGATGCGATTGTCAAAATATCACTTATACCTGCTCCCTGGGCTGCAGTTCCATAACCATCACACTCGATGGGAGACCTTAGCACTTTCTCACGGGTGCGATGAAGTGCTTTTATTGTTTTCTTCTATTGTCCTTCTTATGCTCTGTGATGGAACATTGTGCAACTAACATCTGAATTTACCTGGATGGGTCACGGGCATGAATATTGCTCTTTTTCGTTTCTTTCCCAATTGAGGCTCAGACTGTGTTCATACATTATGGAAGTAGGAAAGATTTTATTACTCCGAGTTGCACCAAACAACTGTCCTTCTATGCCAAGTGAGGGCTCAGGACAGCTGTTTTCTCAGAGCCTTTTAAGATCTAATAGTCTGTGAGTTGCTAGCTCTCTTACTCTTTCTGGTGACTCAAGTGATATTAAATTCGAGTTCCCTCAAAATTCAAGTAAAATAAATCTCTTGATGAGAGAAGGATGATTTCAGTCTTACTAACATGTGGACATGTTAGGGTACATAGCAGAGGGGAATTAAGTTAGCTGGGGGAGTTGAGTTTGCCGAATACACATTTCTCTCAGCGGTCCTCAGCGGCATTCTTTATTAGTGTCTTTGAACGAATCTAAAGATTTAGTCTCTTGAGCTGTCCTAAGGACTAGGATCTTGGTGAGGGCTCAGAGATGAGGAACCTGACAGACGATTAGCTAGAACATTTTCTTTAGTGTCCAGGTTACCTCTTTTTGATAATAGCTACCTATTTAGTAAGCACTAGTGCAATCAAAATTTCTCTTATCTGTGGACCATTCTTAATTGGGCTTCCTGCTGAGGACAGGAACATTAGTTGCTTCCACAGCATTTTAAAATCACGAACTATCCACAAAAGTCCATCTGCTATTAGAGTGTACACTTACCTTCTTACCTCTAGCTATGGAAACTAGTTGCGTTGAGCACTAATGGTCTATATGGACCATTTTAGTCCTGCCACCTAGGAAGATTTTGTGGACGGGAAATGGGAAATGGCATTTGGTGTGCATGCTACAGTAAAGCAGGGAGTGATTACTGTGATTATGAATCGAAAGTTCCATACAAGTCTACAGCCCTGCCCAAAGGGTTTTCTGACTACAGGGATGGGAGTGTTATAAGGACTCGTACAGAGTTTGATGAGCCCTTTTTCTAACATTTTTCTAACTATTCTGTACTTCTGTAGCTTATGGAGTATGAGCGTTATTGTGTGAGTTGGGTAGAGGTTTAGATAGGTCAGTCTGAACTTTCCTAGGTTAAGTCCCAATAATGCTCCCTATATCAGATTCTTTCACCCATAAAAAAGTCTGGTGCCTTTTTAAAATCTTCTCTTTGGGTTTGATTTAGACATAAGGGTAGCAGTAATCACTTGTCTAAATTAGCAATAATCTTATCTTGAATAAAGGAGTCCTGAAAGAGTTTGAGGAAGAAGCATCAGGTCCTTTTACTGGGCAATTCCCTTTGCATAATAAATCCTTTCCCATCAAGTTAGGCAATGTGTATCACAGAGAAGAAAATAGTGTTACTTGGTTAAAGGTCTGGGGGTGATTATTATGGGCTAGAACATGGGGAATGTGTGAATTATTAGCGATATCTACTATCTGAGAATTTGTTGATTCAGAGGGAGATGTTTAACAGTGGTAGACTTAAAGGTCATGTTACAGTGCTCGTATCAAAAAAATTACTCAGATTGTCCTTAGGTGTTCTGAGAAATTTCTTCTTATGGGTTTAAGACTAAGAACAGGAAAGCCGGTGCTTTAGTTCCCTTTGGAATACCTTTGTTGATAACTCACATTATAGTTTTTCTTTTGTTTTCTTACGTAACAAAGGATAATTTTTCCCCCCAATATCTTTTGAGTTGAGAATTTGTACAAGGGTCTGTTTTGAGAGACTTCCTCTTCCATTGTGTAATGACTGGGGTGGAAACATAATTTTGTTTTCTTCTTTAAGGCCATCAGTTTATTTTGAGGCTTATTTTATCTATATTCTAAGATTTCAAAATGTTCAGAGAGGTGGTGGAAGTGTGTGAACAGGTCGCTTTCCCATGCTAAAATTTGCTTCCTTCTAATTTCTTTCCAACTTCTGGCTTAAGACACTTCACCAAAAAATGAAGTGAGAGATGAGAACATGTATGCTCAAGAGTTTATTCTGAATGCTGTAAAGGTGTTAAGATGCTGACCTTTGAAGTCTCCAACGGACTCATTCTTTTTTTCTTACAAGACTGAATCAAAGTCCACTCTATTTTCATAAGAAAGACTGGGGATGGTCTCCAAAAGCCATAGTCGAATATTTAAAGTTTTAAAACACTTCTCTGGGAATGGATCAAGCTAAGGACTTGAATGGTTGATGTCACATTTAAGATTAGATGATCACTGCAGACCCTTCTCGTACACTTTGTATAAAGCAATGCTGGACCTTACCTCAGAGCTGCAAAAATGAATGGTTTATGTATACTTGTAATAAACTGGTTTAAACTTTCTCTATAAGAAGAAACCTAAGACCACTTATCTAAAAAAAAAAAAAAAAAAAGATAAAGTCTTACTTTCTAATTTGTTTCCTCATCAGCTCCTTCCAAAGCAAGATCTGAAAGCTCTGAATGACACTTTTCTCATAATGAGTCCTCTCAGGACATTGTGTAGCCTGTGAAAAGTACAAAGGAGAAGATGACATTTTCACGTTAAAAGCTTTATTTTCAGTATAACCCTCTCTAATTGAATGTTTTTCTCTTCTTGTTCTATTAAGACAAAATAGAAATCAGCACAACTATTCAGCCTCCAGGATTTTAACATGTAATGTTTTTTTATGAAAAGTATTTTGTGTAAGGTTGCATATGAAGTGTGTATATACTTCAAGTTCAAGTCTTTACGTTCTAAAAAAAAGTTAATAACATGAAAATTAATAATATCCTTAGTTATAGCCCTAATAAGATGAGTACTGGCATCCGTGTTAAAAAACAAAATTCAGTTAAATAAATCTGAAGATCTAATTGGCCTTATTAAGTGATTCATGAACCAGATAGCATCCCATCCAGCAAGTAGAGAGAGAGTCCCAGGAGCTGTACAAAATGGAAGGTTGTTATAGCAGGAGGGAGGGGCAAGGAAATGATTAGCAAAACAAAAGAAAGGATTGTTTCATCTTCCTTTGGGAGAAGAGAAAGGCAGGTTTGTTTTGTTTTTGTTTTTGTTTTTTAATCACACAGAAGACCTCATTAGTGCTAATCAGGAAATGTTAGATTAACTCTTAAAAAGTCACATTCTTGGGAGAGGTTGAAGCTGATGAAATTATGGTTTGCTCTTGTGGCAATGACTCCATTTTGGGCTTTAAAACAGTGTAAAGTGCCATTTATACGTTTCCTTAAGTCTTCTCTGTATTATGCGAACCAACCCCCAAAGTAATGGAACCACTTTTAAAAAGGAAGAAAGAGAAGTGAAGGGAAACAGAATATGCCTCCCCCAAATAGGCCTTTTTGTTTTAAGGATTATTGTTTTTTTAATTATTTATTTCTTTTCATCGTAACTGTATTCATTATTTTTGCACCACACCCAGTGCTCCATGCAATCCGTGCCCTCTCTAATACCCACCACCTGGTACCCCAACCTCCCACCCCCCGCCCCTTCAAAACCCTCAGATTGTTTTTCAGAGTCCATAGTCTCTCATGGTTCACCTCCCCTAACAATTTCCCTCAACTCCCTTCTCCTAACTCCCCAGGTCCTCCATGCTATTTGCTATGCTCCACAAATAAGTGAAACCATATGATAATTGACTCTCTCTGCTTGACTTATTTCACTCAGCATAATCTCTTCCAGTCCTGTCCATGTTGCTACATTAAGGACTATTTTTGAACTAATTTTAGAAACAGCAGACACAGAAAAAGCTCTGAAAACCCAATAGAAGTTACCCTTATTATAAGGGACATTTACAAGAGAATCGTCCATTTGTAAGGATGTCTTCTCTCTACCAGGAAGAAGCTAACTTTAAATCTGTAGAAATTTATCAGTGGAGAAGGCCCCTAACTTAAATCTGCATAATAACCTTACCCTTGTTTACCAGGTTTTTCCTGATAAACTCCCATGACTGGCTCTCCTACCCCCAATATTTTCTTCTGTCTTTAGCTGGAGATTGTATTTTAGTTGGTGGCTTAGGCCATTTCAGGGAGTTACTCAGTTTCCCTGGGTCTCTCCCATGGATAAAGGAGGGATCTGTGTTATTAAGCTTCTGTTTGTTTTACTCCTGTTAATCTGTCTTTTATTATGCGCAGGGGGTCTTAGCCAAGAACCTGAAAGGGTAAAGGGAAAACTGTTTTTCCTCCCCTATAAAAGGAAGGAAGGAATGAAAAAAGGAAAAAAAAGTTTGGCATTGCATACTTATTTTGGCAAATCACATACAGAACTATATAATGAAACTGAATGGAATAAATTTCAAAATCTTGAATTGGTATTATTAATGAGCAAAATTGTGCAGTGAACAATTATCAGGTTATTCCCTTCATTGGTCTTTATGTCATTCATATTATTGAATAAATTGTTAACCCATTAATTGATTATTAAAATTATCAAGTGGTTTTACCAGCACTAATTAAACACTGTTGTATAAAACATGTCTATCCAGAGAAGTAATACTCTCTATATATTATCAAATAATCCAGCTAGAGTATTTTAAGTATTAAATTATATGTCAAACATTCAAAATGAATTTAAAACTAAAAGTAAAGCATATTTTCTAGGGCGCCTTGGTGGCTCAATTGATTAAGCCTCTGCCTTCAGTTTAGGTCATGATCCCAGGGTCCTGGAATTGAGCCCCGCGTTGGGCACCCTGCTACGTGGGGAGCTTGCTTCTCCCTCTCCCTCTGCCTGTTGCTCCCCCTGCTTAGGCTCTCATTCTCACTCTCTGTCAAATAAGTAAATAAAATCTTTTTTTTTTTTTAAAGTGAAGCATGTTTTCCAAGCAATGAACTTCAATTTCTTATTTTGCAAATATCTTATTTTTGGAACTGCAGCAGTTTCAGAGTTTTTGTTTCCATTACTTGTCTTTTATCTCTTTCTACCACATGAATAAATTGTTTTTCAACTAGAAAATACAATTTAAAAAATTCTTTTAAGAATTTGGTATAGAAATTGATTGATATGGCATATTAGTTTTACTATGAAGTAACCTGGCCTGTCATACCTTAAAAAAATGCAAAGAATGGCAGAAAATTTTCACAAATCTTATATCTGATATGGAACTTGAATCTAGGCAATATAAAACACTCTATAACTCAATAAAGAAAAGAAAACCAACCTAATTTAAATATAGGCAAAGAATCTGAATACACATTTTCCAAAGAAAATACACAAATGTCCAATAAGCACAAGAAAAGATGTCCAGCATCATTGGTCATCAGGAAAATGTGAGTGAAAATCATAATGAGATATTACTTCACATTCATTAGGCTTGCTATAATAAAAATGACAGATAAGAAACGTGAAGATGTGGAAAAATTAGAATACTCATACAGTGAGAATGTAAAATTGTGTAGCTTCTGTGGATAGCAATTTGGTGGTTCCTCAGAAAGTTAAAAATGGAGTTACTAGATGACCTAGCAATTTTAGTTTTATGTATATTCCCACAAGAAATGAAGACCTGTTTACATAAAAACTTGTACATACATGTTGATAGCAGCATTATTTATAATAACAAAAAGTAGAAATAATGCAAATATCATGTGTTCAATGAACAAATAAAATGTAGCCTATCTATATGATGTAATATTTTTCATCCATAAAAAGGAAAAAGTACTGATAAATGCTACACCATTAATAAACCTTAAAAACATGCTAAGTAAAAGAAGCACAAAATACCACGGGTTGTATGATTTCATTTTTGTGAAATATTCAAAATGGCAAAATATATTATTGGTTGCCTAGTGTTTTCTAGTTTGGGGAGAAATAGGCATTGATATTAATGGGCCTGGAGTTTTTCTTTAGTGATGAGAATGTTCTAAAATTGATTGTGGTGTTAGATGTTTCACTCTGTGGATATACTAAAGACAATTGAATTGTATCCTTGAAAAGAGTGATTTGTACGGTATGTAAATTGTTTCTCAATGAAGTTTTTTTTCTAAATTGCATTTGTATTGTGATATAAAAAAATGACTCCTGAAAGATATCCATGCTCCAGTCCCTGGGTTCTTGGATCATATCCCGTTACACAGCAAAAATGACTGTGCTGATGTAATTAAGCTAAAGATCTTGAGATGGGAGATTATTCTGGAGTATCTTTGTGGGACCCAATAAAACCAGAAGGTAAAAACAGAAGAGGCATATAGCAGATCAAAGGGAGAAATCTGAAGAAGGTACATTTCTTTTTTTTTTTTTTTTAAGATTTTATTTATTTATTTGACAGAGAGAGATCACAGTAGGAGAGAGGAAGGGAAGAGATCACAGAGAGAGGAAGGGAAGCAGGTCCCCCGCTGAGCAGAGAGCCCGATGTGGGACTCGATCTCAGGACCCTGAGATCATGACCTGAGCCGAAGGCAGCGGCTTAACCCACTGAGCCACCCAGGCACCCAAGAAGGTACATTTCTGACTTTGAACATGGAGGAAGGGGTCATGAACCTCTTGAGGCCTCTGGAAGCTGGCAAAGGCAAGAAACAGATCCCCTTCTAGAACCTCCCAACGAATGTATCTCTGACAACACCTTGATTTTAGCTGGGAAGACCCACTTCAGCCGTTTGACCTTAAGAACTGCAAGGGAATACGTTTATGTTGGGTTATGCCATTAAGAATGTGGAAATTTCTTACATCATCAGTAGAAGATTGATGTAGAAGCTATGTGCCAGTTTCTGTGCTGTGTTCTGGTGATGCTGTGGGGATAAATTACCATAATAATCTTCCTGCTTTCATGCTACTTGCAGTGGAGTGAACAAAGATAATTTTACAACTGATAAAAACATTTATTCTTCTTCCCACATATAATGGTCTAGTTTGGAATAGCTACTAGACCAGCGATTCTAAAACTTTAAGGGCTCAGGGACTTTCTACACTCTTAATATTACTGAGAACCCAAAGAGCTTTTGTTTATGTGATTTTAATCTTCTGATATTTACCCTATGGAAAATACAAACTGAAAAATATATTTTGGAGTCAGATATTTTTATTTTTCAAAAGATTTTCTTTATTTATTTGAGGAGAGAGTGAGAGAGAGAGAGAGAGCAGGAGTAGAGAGAAGCAGATTCCTGGCTGAGCAGGAGGCTGATGTGGGACTCAATCCCAGGAACCTGAGATCATGACCTGAACTGAAGGCAGACCCTTAACCATCTGAGCCAACCAGGTGCCCCTGAAGTCAGATGTTTTTAAAAGATTTTATTTATTTATTTGAGAGAAAGAGAGTATGAGTGGGAGGGGAAGGGACAGAGAGAGAAGCAGGCTTCCGGGTGAGTAGGGAGCCCCACAGGGGTCTTAATCTCAGGACTCTGAGATCATGATCTGAGCCAAAGGCAGATGCTTAACCGAATCAGCCGCTCAGGTACCCCATGAAGTCAGATTTATTGCAATATTATTTATATTCATTTAACTACATTTTTTAGTGAATAGTTCTGAGGGTTTTGACAAATGAAATCATTCATGTAACTACCATGAAAAGATCGATACAGAACATTTCCATTATCCCCCAAAGTTTGCTATTCTGGCCCTTGGTGTTCAATTTCTTCCATCCCCAGTCTTTGATAACCATTAATATGTTTTCCATCTCTATGGTTTTGGTTTTCCAGAATATCAGGTAAATGGAATGATATCTGGCTTTCTGTCACTTAGTACAATGCATTTAATATTCATCTGTGTTGTTATAAAACACAAAAATTTATTACCTTAAAGTTCTATGGATCTTACTGAGCTAAAATCAAGCCGTCAACAGCGCTCTTCTCCTTTCTGGATGCTCTAGGCAAGAAGTTGTTTCCACGCCTTTTTTATCGTCTAGAACCATCTCTATTTTTTGACTAGTGGCCCTATTCCCTCAATCTTTTTTTAAAAAATTATGTTACATTAGTCACCATACAGTACATCATTAGTTTCTGGTATAGTGTTCCATGATTCATTGTTTGCGTATAACACCCAGTGCTCCATGCAATACATGATTTCCTTAATACCCATCACCAGGCTAACCCATCCTTCCCAAACCCCTTCCTTCTAAAACCCTCAGTTTGTTTCCTAGAGTCCATAGCCTCTTGTGGTTTGTCTTGCACTCTGAATTTCCCCCTTCATTTTCCCCTTCCTTCTCCTGATGTTCTCCATGCTATTCCTTAGGTTCCACAAATAAGTGAAACCATATAGCAATTGATTTTCTCTGCTTGACTTATTTCACTCAGCATAATCTCCTCCAGTCCTGTCCATTTTTAAAAATTTTTAAGTTTTTAATTTAAAAAATTTATTTATTTGTCAGAGAGAGAGAGAGAGCACAAGCGGGCAGAGTGGCAGGCAGAGACGGAGAGAGAAGCAGGCTCCCCACCGAGCAAGGAGTCCAATGAGGGACTCGATCCCAGGACCCTGGGATCATGACCCAAGCCAAAGGCAGTGGCTCAACTGACTGAGCCACCCAGGTGTCCCTAAATTTTAATATTTTAAAAAGATTTTATTTATTTATTTGACACAGGGAAAGAGACAGTGAGAGAGGAAACACAAGCAGGGGGAGTGGGAGAGGGAGAAACAGGCTTCCCGCTGAGCAGGGAGCCTGATGCGGAGCTTGATCCCAGGACCTCAAGATCATGACATGAGCTGAAGGCAGCTGCTTAACAACTGAGCCACCCAGGTGTCCCAGTCCTGTGCATGTTGATACAAAAGTTAGGTATTCATCCTTTCTGATGGAGGCATAATATTCCATTGAATATATGGAGCACATCCTCTTTATCCATTTGTCTGTTGAAGGGCATCTCTGTTTTTTCCACAGTTTGGCTATTGTGGATATTGCTGTTATGACCATTGGGGTACAGATGGCCCTTCTTTTCACTACATTTGTATCTTTGGGGTTAATACCCAGCAGTCCAATTACTGGATCATAGGGTAGCTCTATTTTTAGTTTTTTTGAGGAATCTCCACACTGTTTTCCAAAGTGGCTGCACCAACTTGCATTCCCACCAACAGTGTAAAAGGGTTCCCCTTTCTCCACATCACATGTTGTTTCTTGCCTTGTCAATTTTGCCATTCTAACTAGGGTAAGGTGGTATCTCAATGAGGTTTTGATTTGAATCTCCCTGATGACTCACGATCAACATTTTTTCATGTGTCTGTAAGCTATTCATGTACCTTCTTTGGAGAAGTGTCTGCTCATATCTTCTGCCCATTTTTTGAATTGATTATTTGTTTCTTCGGTGTTGAGTTTGAGAAGTTCTTCATAGCTCTTCGATATAAGCCCTTTGTCTGTAATGCGTTTGCATCTTTGTTTTGTTGACTGTTTCCTTTGCTATGCAGAAGCTTTTTATCTTGATGAAGTCCCAAAAGTTCATTTTTGCTTTTCTTTCCCTTGCCTTTGGAGATGTTTCTTGAAAGAAATTGCTGTGGCTGATGTCAAAGAGGTTAACTGCCTATATTCTCCTCTAGGATTTTGATGGATTCCTGTCTCACAGTGAGGTCTTTCATCCATTTTGAGTTTATCTTTGTGTATGGTGTAAGGGAATGGTCGAATTTCCCCTGTTCATCTTCAAAGCCAGCAACATCGTATCTCTCTGACCCTTCTTATATCTTCACAGTTCTCTCCGACTACTACCAGGAAATGTTTTCTGCTTTTAAAGACCCATGAGATTAGATTGGCTTGCCTGGATAATCTTGGATAATTTCCCTATCTCAAGGTTCTTAACCTTATTCACAAGTACAAGTTCCTTTTATTTTTTTTTATAATTTATTTTATTTTATTTTTATTTTTTATTTATTTTTTTAAATTTTCAGCATAACAGTATTCCTTCTTTTTGCACCACACCCAGTGCTCCATGCAATCCGTGTCCTCTCTAATACCCACCACCTGGTTCCCCCAACCTCCCAACCCCCACCGATTCAAACCCCTCAGATTGTTTTTCAGAGTCCATAGTCTCTCATGGTTCACCTCCCCTTCCAATTTACCCCAACACTTTTCTCCTCTCTAACTCCCCTTGTCCTCGGTGCTATTTGTTATGCTCCACAAATAAGTGAAAGCATATGATAATTGACTCTCTCTGCTTGACTTATTTCACTCAGCATAATCTCTTCCAGTCCCGTCCATGTTGCTACAAAAGTTGGGTATTCATCCTTTCTGATGGAGGCATAATACTCCATAGTATATATGGACCACATCTTCCTCATCCATTCATCTGTTGAAGGGCATCTTGGTTCTTTCCACAGTTTGGTGACCGTGGCCATTGCTGCTATAAACATTGGGGTACAGAAGACTATAGTCAGAGATACAGAAGGACACTACATAATTCTTAAAGGGACTATCCACCAAGATGATCTAATAATTGTAAATATCTATGCCCCCAATATGGGAGCAGCCAATTACATAAGAAAACTGTTAATCAAAATAGTCATGTTGATATGAATACATTAATAGTAGGAGATCTTAACACACGTCTCTCAGAAATAGACAGATCATCGAAGCAGAAAATCAATAAAGAAACAAGAGCATTGAATGACACATTGGACCAGATGGACCTCATAGATATATACAGAACATTCCACCCTAAAACAACAGAAAACTCATTCTTCTCAGGTGCGCATGGAACCTTCACAAGTTCCTTTTATGTTGGAAGGTAACATATTCTTTGTTTCCAGAGATTAGGACATGGACATCTTTAGAAGGTTGTTTTTTCTGCCCATCACAAGTTCTTTTTTATTGCTGAATATGCTATTGCATATATATGATACATTGATGTACCATGATTTATTTTATTTTAAAAGGTTTATTTGTTTTTTAAATTCCAATATAATTAACACAGTGTTTTATTAGTTTCAGGTGTACAATATAGTGATTCAACAATTCTATATGTCACTCAGTGCTCATCACGATAACTGGTGTACCGTGATTTATTTATTTACCAGTTGATGGGCATTTGAGTTGTTTTCACTTTGGGTTGATTATGGATAAAGCTCCTATTAACATCTGTGGATCTGTGTTTTCATTTCCATTGGGCAGAAACTTGGATTATATCTGCATAATTATATTTCTTAATATCACCAATCTTGTCCAAAGAGAGTTTAAGCATTAGGAAGCTTTTTATACTTACTGTGGTGGATACAGGTTTTTCCAAATTTTAATTTTCACTAAGGACCTTGAATTTTATCATTGGCAGTTGTTTTTCTTAAAGTGATAGGGTTGTTTCATTCATTTCTAAGAAACCGTTTGCTAACTGAAAGGTCCCCCAATAATGGGTCTGTGATTAAAGGAGCCAGACTGATACAAAGTGAAAGTCTAGCAAACCTTTATTTCGTGCCAAGCATCAAGGATCAAACTGACCGGCCAGGGCTGCACCTCTTAAAGAAATCGCAACCTCTCTCTACTTCACAGACTAGCTTTTAAGGGAAAAGGCCATATGGTTGGGCCTGGCCATGCACATGTGACCAATGAAATTGTAACACACAGAGAAAGCTGCACAGTCATGCTAGGTCACACATAAGTGACCCATTGAATTACAATTTACCCTAGGAGATATTTGAACTAGCCTATCACCTTGGTCACAATTGGCTCCCAAAAGGCTCCCAAAGGGTGGGGCCCATACTCCTTGGTAACGAGGGAGACAGTATGTGCCCCCCACCCCCACTGATTGGATGTCTCCATGTGGCCTTACCCACCCTTGTATTTGGGCTTTGTTACCTGGGACTGGTTTCTGGGACTTCTTTTTAAGTAAGTCCCCTGGGGGAAGGGGGGTAGGGACAGTTGAAATTTTACTGCATAAACAACAAAATCACTGTTTAACCCAAGATGGAATCCCTCTGGCTAAATAGGCCCTTACACTAACTACCTGCATCTGACAAAGGCATAGTTTGTCAGTTGTTATATTCAAGTTAAAATGGTGTGCCATGCCATGAAAAGAAATGGCTAATTCTCCTTGCAACTAAAACAATCACACAAATGCTTTTCCTTAAGACAACATCCTACTTTCATATGCAGAAGTGTTTTATGTGTACTCCTCATGTGCTACACGGAGTATTAAAAAGTCGTGAACTCATGGTCAAGATTTAATGAAATTAGTAATTTTCCTTGCTTCTTTAAGGATAGTCGTACCTGAAACTGACTTTTCTTTGGAACCACTGCCTTAACTCAAGCTCAGGCACTAGTATTGATCCGCCTCTGCCGTCACACCACCAGTGCCAATATCCACACAGTGAAAGGGGAATAATGACTTACAATTATTCAGAACATAGTTTTAACCTCACAGAGCCCCTGAAAAGGTCTTAGGGACCCCTAAAAGACTGTAGGCCACACTTTGGGAATAATTTCTATGAATAAATTATTGTCCAGAGACACCTTAAATGTAGAGGTTATTTCCATAAGCTAATAAAACACTGATTTTATGCCAAAGTACTAAAAATATTCAGTCTGTATTTTATATATCTGACCTTTCTAATATCTTTTTTATTTTAGTAACTGAGATGATGTCAGAATGATGTTATCTAGATTGCAATCATGGTTCAGTTACATTTTTTGAGAAATTCAACGTAAAAATGCCTTCTAGGAGGTAATGTTACTATCTTTATTTTATAGATGAAGAGTTTTTAGTTCAGGGAAGTTAATTAATATGGACTGAGGTAAAAATTTAAATCCAAGTCTGCCTTAATTAAATAGCTGGGGTTATTCTGTGATATTGTGTTTTCATCCCATAATACAAATAGTAACTCTGGAAATGAATGGGTATAATAATAGAAGTCAATAATTACATGCACATATAAATATATTTCTATTCCACTTTATATATAAAATATTGAATTGATTATTTTATATGAAACTCAGCTAACCTCAATGAACTTTTCCATGGATGTCATCTCAAATTTCCCTCAGGACATGTAGTTCAATTTGAAACCTGAGGTTTCTAACAACTGTCATTTGATTTATCCAGTCACAAATTAGCAAAGTCACAATTGATTCATTTTTGTCACTGTTCTGTCCTTAATCTTCCCAGTGTTTCCTAACTAATTTCCGTGTAATTTGTTTCTGGAAATTGCTGGTGGTGGAATTATGTTTGAGATCTCCCAAAAGAGAATTTCATCCAAATTAAGAACTGAGAGGGGTGTTTGGGTGGCTCAGTGGATTAAAGCCTCTGCCTTCGGCTAAGGTCATGGTCTCAGGGTCCTGGGATCAAGCCCCACATCGGGCTCTCTGCTCAGCAGGGAGCCTGCTTCCCTCCTCTCTCTCTGCCTGCCTCTCTGCCTACTTGGGATCTCTCTCTGTGAAATAAATAAATAAAATCTTTGAAAAACAAAAATTAAGAACTGAGGTTGAAGAAACTTATTTACATTGTTCAGAAACATATTGGGGTCACATTTTCCATGAATCCAGTTCATCTCCAGTGATGGTCATGCCCTCTGTTCCTGGCAGAACTGGATATAACATAAATGTTTTGTTGATCCAGTGTTTTGTGATGCTTTTTATGATGTCCTCATGTATAGCAAAGTCAGTACTACTACAATTCATTACTCATAGGTCTGCACAAACAGCATACTCTGTATCATAGTGAGTTTAGGGTGAGCAGTTGGGATGATCAGCTGAATAAACTTCTTTCTGTGCTGAATACTCTAAACCATTTACAACCTTGACTTTCTTATTCTACTTCTATGACTGCCCTTTTCTTTACCTACTGGCGTTATCTGATTTCATCCGTATCTTAAATGTGGATATTGGTAGTAGAAAGAACACTGGGCAAACAGTAGAATGACTTGAGATCTGGCAAATACCATAATCTAGGGTATCTCTCTTTCTGGGCCTCAATTTCTTTAGCTGTCAAAAGAAAGGTTGTGTAAAATGAACTGAAGTCCTTTCAAGCTCTGTCTCTGTGACTGTAAGGAAAGAGGAAGGAAACTTGTGAATAATATACACCTACAGAATTGATCAAATTAGGATCTAAAGAATGATACTGTATAATCTTTCTATTTTGATAATCCTGGTCAGGTTTACTGGTCCAGCGTGTGGTAAGGTCATAGAGAGACATCCTTTTCCTTTGAAGTTGCTCATAATATATAATATATAATATATAATACCTTGAGTTCAGCTAACTTTGTTTAAAACACTACAAACATGAGGGTTCAGTTTAATGGACAAAAACATCAGTTTAACATTATTTTAAAAATATGGGGTGCCTGGGTGGGTCAGTTGGTTAAGCAACTGCCTTCAGCTTAAGTCATGATCCTGGAGTCCCGGGATCGAGTCCCACATCAGGCTCCCTGATCAGCAGGGAGTCTGCTTCTTACTCTGACCCTCTCCCTTCTCATGCGCTCTCTCTCTCAAATAAATAAATACATCTTAAAAAAATATGGTAACACCCCAGAATTATCCAAATGGATTTGTTTCTTTTTAATAGATAAAGATATAACCTCAAATTGAAAGCATTGATAATAAAAGAGAACATAAAATATTTATTTAAAGCTTTTCTTTTTAATTAACGAAAGCTCATAAGATGGACTTTAAGAGAATATATTAAAGTGATTGTGAGCCAGAAGTCCAAAACAGATTAAACTGTGTCAAAGTTTACGCTAACCAAACTGACTCGCAGTTTAGAATATTGTCCTTTCTGAATGTACAGTTTTGGCTGCTAAAAATGATAGAACCCAGGAGTGGTGGAGCTAAGGTGTTGGTGTAGTAAGAGGACCCTTTGCTTGCCTCAGCCCTCTAACACAGCTAGATAACTACCATTACATTCTGAATACTCAAGAAATTGACCTGGGGACTTATACTGATAGAAAAACTGCACGACCAGAGGGAGAGAAGAAGCCACTTCAAGGAAGGTAGGAGGCGTGTTTGGGGCGAGAAACAGATTGCAGTTGCTGCTGAGGGGAGCATACCGTGGCTGCAGAGCAAGGTGGGGGAGAGAGTGGAGCACACAGGGGTCCACACAAGGAGAACACATCCCCAAAGCCATTGGCTGTAAGAACAAGAGGGGCGAATTTTGTGAGTTTTGCAAAGACCAGTGGGGCTCCGAGACTGGAGTCTTAGAGGTCCTGAAGCTTCTCTGTGATAGAGACTAGAGGACACAGCTCTGTTCTGGAGACGAGATATGGAAACAATCCCGGGGCAGATGGTCCCATCTGAAGGTCACCTAAGGGGCAAACGGAGAGACTGTTTGTACTTTTTAGAGCACATCTGTGAGAGATGGCATTGCCTCTCAGGGGACAAAAGAGCCAGCAGGTGCCATTTCCCTCACCTGCTCCTCAGCACAGATGCAGAGACACCTTCTGAGTGCAGCTAACTGGGACACTGGCTATTTAGCCAGCTCACTACAGATCCCATGCCCCTGCGCTCTGGCGTGACTGCCCTTCCACGTCAAACCAGCCTCAGTCCCAGCACGGTGAGACCCTTTCCCAGAGGACCAGCATAGGTCCCTGCCATACCTGGTCTCTGGAGGTTGGAATACTCAAGAGTCAGCGGGCCTGGCTAGGGTAGAGCCCACAATGTGATATGTTGCTCTAGGCAGGTAAGTGACCCAGAGACAGACAGGGTGAAATCAGGGATCTGAAAAAATGCCTGTGATGTACAAGGGAAAATTTTTCACTCCTCTGAAAGCGCTTCCCTGAAAGTAGTCATCACAGACTGCCCCCTCCAGGGGTAATGTGTCAAACTAACTCTTTCCCTCCCTTCAGCATGAACCAACTTCGATAAAAAGCATGGTGACAATCCTGGCTGCCTAGCCTGCTTACTCCAAGTCCTACCCTTTATACTCTGCTGGGACTATTTTTCTCAGCAAGTGTACCCAAAGAGCAGCGCACTGGGCCCCTCCCCCAGAAGACCAGCACAAACACCCACAAGCACCATGTCTGTGGACCACAGTGTTCTGCAAACATCACCTCTAGTGGAAGTAACATCAGATCTTTTAGCAACACCAGAGCACACCTACTTAAAACTCACCATGCTCTGGCCAAGGTCCAAATACTCCCCACTGCAGGCAAGGAGAAGCTCTGCGAAGACTGACCTGAGGGACAGAGCAGCCAAAACACAGCAGCAGAGCTCACACAGCACACACCAGACACACTGAAACACCAAGCACTGGACATTATATGATCTCTCTTCATAATGACATTCAAGACAGGGATGAGCAATGTTTTTCAACATGGTACTGGAAGTCCTAGCCTCAGCAATCAGACAATAAAAAGAAATAAAAAGCATCCAGATCAGCAAGCAAGAAGTCAAACATTCACTATTTGCAGGTGACATGATGACACTCTATATAGAAAACCCAAAAGACTCCACCAAAAACATTTGCTAGAACTGATACGTGAATTCAATCAAGTCACAAGATACAAAATCAACGTACAGGAATCTGTTGCAATTCTATACACCAGTAATGAAGCAGCAAAAAGAGAAATTAAGGAATCAAGCTCATTTACAACTGCACCCCAAACCGTAACATACCTAGGAATAATGAACCTAACCAAAGAGGAGAAAGATCTGTACTCTGAAAAACTCTTGTCAAAGAAATTGAAGATGACACAGAGGGATGGAAAGCTGTTCCATGCTCCTGGATTAGAAGAACAAATGTTGTTAAAATGTCTATACCACCCAAAAACAATCAACACATTTAATGCAATCTCTGTCAACATCCCACCCGTGTTTTCAGAGAGCGAGAACAAACAATCCTAAAACTTGTATGGAACCACAGAAGACCTCGAATAGCCAAAGTAATCTTGAAAAAGAAAAACAAAGCTGGAGGCATCCCAATTCTGGACCTCAAAAAGCTCTATCACAAAGCTATCATCATCAAGACAGTGTGGTCCTGGCACAAAAGCAGCCACATAAATCAACAGAAGAGCATAGAAAACCCAGAAATGGACTCTCAACTCTCTGGTCCACTAATCCTGGACAAAGCAGCAAAGAAGGTCCAGTGGAAACAAGACCATCTCTTCAACAAATGGTGTTGGGAAAACTGGACAGCAGCATGCCAAAGAATGAAAGTGGGCCACTTTTTTACACCATACACAGAAATAAATTCAAAACGGATGAAAGATGTAAATGTGGGAGAGGAAACCATCAAAACCCTAGAGGAGAACACAGGCAGCAACCTCTGTGACCTCAGCTGTGGCAACTTTTTGCTAGACACATCGGCCAGAGCCAAGGGAAACACAAGCAAAAATGGACTGTTGGAACTTGATCAAGATAAAAAGCTTCTGCGCAGTGAAGGAAACAATCAACAAAAACTGAAAGACAGCCTATGGAATGGGAGAAGATATTTGCAAAGACATATGTGATAAAGGGTTAGTATCCAAAAATCTATAAAGAACTCTCAAACTCAATACCCAAAAAACAAATAATCCAGGTAAGAAATGGGTAGAAGACACGAATAGACATTTTTTCCAAAGAAGACATTCAGATGGCCCACAGACCCATGAAAAAATGCTCACCATCACTCATCATCAGGGAAATACAAATCGAAACCATGATGAGAGAACACCTCACACCTGTCAGAACGTCTAAAATTAACAACACGACAAACAACAGGTGTTGGCGAGGATATGGAGAAAAGGAAACTCTCTTGCTCTGTTGGTGGGAAAGCAAGCTGGTGCGGGCACTTTGGAAAATAGTTTGGAGGTTCCTCAAAAAGTTAAAAAAAAAAATAGGGGGCCCTGGGCGGCTCAGTTGGTTAAGCATCTGCCTTTGGCTCAGGTCCTGATCTCAAGGCCCTGGGATCGAGCCCTGTGTCGAGTTCCCCACTCAATGGGGAGTCTGTTTGTCCCCTCCTTCACCCTCTACCCCTCTGCCTGCTCATGCTCTGTAAAAGATTATATAAAATCTTTAAAGAAAATAAAATCTTTTTTAAAAATTTAAAAACAGAACTACTCTACTACTCTACTACTCTGGGGGATGGGCCAGGTGGGTGCTGGGTATTGAGGATGGCACTTATGGTGAACACTGGCTATTGCATGTGTGTGATGAACCACTAGATTCTACTCTAGAAACCAATATTGCACTGTATGCTAAAATTTAAATTTAAAAATATATATAAATAAAATAAAATAAAAATCAATTTTAAAAAAGAGTTTTTATAAAACTCAATCTCCAGTTCCCTTGTCACAGATGAGTGGTAAGGAGAAACATCCCAACCCTCTGATCACTTCATTGGGGGGCCACCCCCATCAGAGGCTATCTGGGGTCCCATCCTAAGTCTCCTAATTATCGTAATTTCAAGGGTGATTGAAAAGGGCTTCTTAGGAATAACAAAATACACTCCTATCATCAGGAAACTCCAAGGTTTTTGGGAGCTCTATGCCAGGCACTAGGAACAAATAACAAATACATATTTTATTATGCCATAGACCTTTTGAGATTAGCTTTCCTCATAGAGCAAAATGTCCTTAAGATCCATTCAATTTATTGTATCAACTTTTTGTTGTTGCCACTAAGTTTATTCCGTGGTATGGATGTACCACACAGTTCGTCTGACCATTCATCCATCAGTGGACATCTGGATTATTTTTGGTTTTGACTACAGTGAACAAAGCAGCTAGGAACATTCATCTACAGGTTTCTGCATAAACATAAATTTTCATTTCTCCAAGATAAGTGACTTGGAGTGCAATTGCTGGGGCATGTAGTAACAGTATGTTTAGTTTTATAAAAGAACTTGCCAAACTCTTTACCAGAATAGCTGTAGCATTTTACATTCCTGCCAGCAATGTGAGAGAAATTGGGCATCTTTACATCCTCAACGGTATTTGGTACTGGCATTTTTTTTGTGTTTTTTTGTGTTTTTTTTTTGTTTGTTTTGTTTTGTTTGTTTGTTTTTTGTTTTTCACAATTTTGGCTGTTTGGGTATAGGGACATCTCCTGTGGCCTCAAATTTCCCTACCAGCTAGTAACATTGTACATCTCTTCATGCTCTCATCTGTCATCTGTGTATCCTCTTGGATAAAAATTTCTCTTCATGTCTTTTGTCCATTTTCTAATTGGACTGTTTGACATTTTACTATTGAGTTTGAGAGGGTTGTTTTTTTTTTATGTATTCTAGGTAATTGCTTTATCAGATTTGTGGATTACAAATCACCCAGTCCAAAACTGGGTTTTTTACTCCATTCACAGGTTCTTTCATGGAGTAAAAGCTTTTAAACATTTTGAAGAAGTTCAGTTTATTATTTTTTTCTTTTATGGATTATGTTTCACATGTCAAGTCCAAGAACTCTGCCTATCTCTAGATTCTGAAAACTTTCTCTTTTTTTAAAGATTTTATTTATTTATTTATTTATTTATCAGAAAGAAAGAGAGAGAGAGAGAGCGCACATGCAGGGGGAGCAGCAGGCAGAGAGAGAAGGAGAAGCAGGATCCTCTCTGAGCAGAGTGCCCGATGCTGGACTCAATCCCAGAACCCCGGGATCACGACCTGAGCCCAAGCCATGCTTAGCCAACTGAGCCACCCGGGTGTCCCTGACAACTTTCTTATATGCTAGTCTCTAAAATTTATAATTTTACATTTAAATCTATGATATATTTTGATTTAATTTTTGTGTAAGGCATAAGGTTTAGGCTAAAGTTCTTTTGAGTAAAAAGCCTATATTGACACAACGATGATTGTATCCCTTATCTATCACATCAAAATTGTTTTCTTCTCTGAACTCTGAAATAATCCTTCTGCATAGTAGTCTTTCTAGATACATGAGTAAAAATATATGAATGGGGGAAAAACAAAGAGTTCTGAAAAAGTGATCCACTTGTCCCACTCGTGGACTCTGAGGACTGTGAAGCCTTGGGTAACAGAAATACTTTGCAGTATGTTTATAAACCAAAAGAAGACAATACAGATTCAATTTCCCTTAAAAAATATTACAATAGGTCGGGCGCCTGGGTGGCTCAGTGGGTTAAGCCTCTACCTTTGGCTCAGGTCATGATCTCAGGGTCCTGGAATCGAGCCCTGCATCAGATTCTCTGCTCAGCAGGAAGCCTGCTTCCCCCTCTCTCTCTGTCTGCCTCTCTGCCTACTTGGGATCTCTCTCTCTGTCAAATAAATAAATAAAGTCTTTAAAAATATGTATTGTAATAGGTAAGTATATTTATAACTTAGGGTATCATTGGGCACCTGGGTGGCTCAGTGGGTAAAGCCTCTGCCTTCAACTCAGGTCATGATCCCAGGGTCCTGGGATCAAGCCCTGTGTTGGGCTCTCTGCTCAGCACGGAGCCTGTTTCTCTCTCTCTCTCTCTTTCTCTCCCTCTGCCTGCCTCTCTGCCTACTTGTGATCTCTGTCTATCAAATGAATAAATAAAATCTTTAAAAAAATAACTTAGGGTCTCATCATTTCTAAATGTTTTAGGTAAATCCAAATGGTATGTTTATCTCTGAATAAGACAACTATAAACCTATACATATTGATTTTTTTTTCATTAGTTCTTCTACTCATGTGTGCAACTACATACTCAACCCACTTTCTCTGCACACCCCTTTTGTTCCTTGCATTGTCCTCTGTACTGGGAACATAGAAAAAACATCTCTGCCTCCAGATCCATGAGCTCACAATCCAGTACGGGAACTAAGATACATATGTAAAGAACGCTAGCCCAGGGAGCATAAAATTTAAAGATTACTCTCATACATCCATTCATCAAACACAACTTCCTGACAATCTATTATATACCAGAGGTTGTACTAAGTGCTAGGTATATAGATGTTGATACTTTTTGAACCTTTTTTTGTTACACAGGGTTTTCTAGAGGATAAGCTTAGTTGACTAGAGAAGTGTTTTAAAACAATTATGTTTAAGGTCATTCAATTAATGTATGATTTAAAGCGTTTACTTCCTTTATATTGCTGCCTTGTTTTCACCACAACAAATCAAAAGTGAAAAACCCCCTCGGAGTGGTCATTAATTTAAGACGTGCTTCTTCCGTGTATCTCTAGGGGGACTTTTAGAGAGAATAAGTGCTGTTGGATGGTTTCTAAAAACTGAGCCAAACAAATATGTTTTGTCACCTTTTCTGCTTCATAAACTTGCCTGCGTCAAGTACATGTAGTCTACAGCTGGTCAGCATAAAAGAGCTACAGCAGAAACCATTAGATGTTTGTTGTCAGGAGAAAAAGGATATAGTGAAACACGAAGGATTTTCATTTCCATAATGTCTTCGCAAAAGGAGTTTTTTTTTTTCCTGGTTATACCAAAACTGCTAAGAAATCTCTTCCTCAGAATAATTCAGGCATTAATAAAACCTTCTCATTTATATAACAAAAATGCAAACAGTGAATACCAAAGAGGGCTTGAAATTGACAATCAGAATTTTAGAGAATGTCCAGTAAAGGAAAACTACCCTTAAAAATACAAATAAAGGGGCGCCTGGGTGGCTCAGTTGGTTGGGCGACTGCCTTCAGCTCAGGTCATGATCCTGGAGTCCCGGGATCGAGTCTCACATCGGGCTCCCAGCTCCATGGGGAGTCTGCTTCTCTCTCTGACCTTCTCCTCGCTCATGCTCTCTCTCACTGTCTCTCTCTCAAATAAATAAATCAAATCTTAAAAAAAAATAAAATAAGGGCACCTGGGTGGCTCAGTGGGTTAAAGCCTCTGCCTTTGGCTCAGGTCATGGTCCCAGGGTCCTGGGATCGAGCCCTGCATCGGGCTCTCTGCTCAGCAGGAAGCCTGCTTCCCCCCAACCCTCTCTCTGCCAGCCTCTCCACATACTTGAGATCTGTCAAATAAATAAATAAAATCTTTAAAACAAAACAAAAATACAAATAAAGGAGTGTGCCTGGGCTGGCTCAGTCAGAAGAGCATGTGACTCTTGATCTTGGGGTCATGAGTTCAAGCCCCACAATGGGTATAGAGATGACTAAAAAACTAAACTTAAAAAAATACAAATAAAGGTGTTAAAGACTCTGCAATCAATGTGTAACCCCAGGTAACTGCAGGCAGAATGACCAGGGATCCCCTGCCATTTGTATGGGGAAAAGGTGACGGAAAGAGTCAGTCACACCAATGCCGATGGTGTCAGAATACAGATTAGCATGAGACACAGAAAATAAGTGATGCATGACACATAACCAAAACCACCACACGACAGGATCCAGATTAGAGGGGTGTGTGTGTGTGTGTGTGTGTGTGTGTATGTGTGTGTGTGTATGTGTGTGTGTTCCACTTTATATATTCATCTAACAAATCTCAGTAAAATAAGGTATTGTTAAAATATTGCTTTCAAGATTCTGGTGAACGAAGGGGCCCATGAGGTAATCAGCTCCCTTTGTAACAAGATTTATGCAAGTCTGTGAGTAGCACTTATTACCTAGCACAGGAGAATAAATCCTTGGTCTTTGTGCTTCCTTGGGAAGTCCTTTTGGGATTTATTTCCTCAAAAATGCTGTTATAATGGTTTTTAATATACAATGTGCTGAATGAGTCCTGCCTGAAATTTTCTGGAAGAAGACTAAGAGAATGGATGACCTTGATCCCTGTGTCAAGAAAAAAAGAGGAATTTCCAGCTATGGAGAAGTAAGAGCAGTGTCAGCTGTTTAGAGCAACTGAATGATTTAAAGAGCAAATAAATGGAATTACTAAGTTAGATGACTGTCTGCACAGCTTCGGGTCCAGGCAGACCTTCTATCTGGGGA
This sequence comes from Mustela lutreola, assembly GCF_030435805.1. Classification (NCBI taxonomy): domain Eukaryota; kingdom Metazoa; phylum Chordata; class Mammalia; order Carnivora; family Mustelidae; genus Mustela; species Mustela lutreola. The sequence continues at coordinate 125,629,580 of NC_081308.1, read as the reverse complement.
CCTTCCCTTGCTAAGAATGACTCAACAGAATGTTCGGACTTCTTGAGGTGTGAGGCCAGAAGGATTCAGTACAGCTGCAAGATCAGTGGGAAAAAGGCATAAGGTGAAAGCCTCACACCTCCAGCCAGGACTCTCTGTTCTGTTTCTCTCACCATGAAGCTTTTGCACAAGCTCCATTTCTTGGTCTAAAATATCCCCCATCCTCCTCACAGTTAATATCCTTCTGTGCTCAGCTTATATACGACTTTTCCTGGAGGGCTTGCCTTGACCCACAAGCTCATGCCCCGAATGGACGTACCGGGCTCTGAAAGGTCTAGACATAGGTAATGAAATAAACTAAGAAATAAAATTCTCAGAGCAGTGCTTAGTGTAGAGTAGGCATGCAATGATTTATTCCTTCTCACTCAGCAAATATTCATTAATTATTTCCTGCAGGCTCAGAGCTGTGCTGGGCTCTGTGGCTATGATGTTAAATGAGATAGATATAAACCATCCCCGCTTTTGCAGCGACCACGGTCTCAGTAGAGCGCACAGATAAAAGAGGAGGTGATATCAGTGCCTGCTTCACTTGTTATGCTAGGCAGAAGATGGAGTATCCGACCCAGGCATCCCACAACTGAAAATATCGTTAAAATATCATGTCCTCATGACTTCCTGCCTGACCCATGGGTTACTTAAGGATATAAAGTATAATATCCAAATATTGGGGAATTTTCCATATATGTCTGTTTTTGGTTCCTAATTCAGTTTTGATATGGTGAGAGTATACACTTTGTATAATTTGAATTCTTTTAAAGTTGTTGAGGATTGTTTTTTGGCCTACAGTGTATTATTGGATGTTGTTTCTGCACTTGAAAACAAAGCCTTCTGCTGTTGTTAGGTGGAGGGTTCTAGAAATTTCAGTTGGGATATGATGCTTCATAGTGCTGTTCAGGTCTTACAAATCCTTACTGATCCAATGTCAAATAGTTTTATCAGTTACTGGAAGGAGAATATTAAATATTTTTTATTATTAATAATTATTATTGTGGATTTGTCTATTTCTCCTTTCAGTTCTGACAATTTTTGCTTCCTTTATTTGAAAGCTATTTTGTTTGCTGCATATATATTTGGGATTGGTAATGTCTTCTTAGTTATTTGGCCTCTTTTGTCATTATGTAATGTCCCACTTTATTCCTAACAATACCCCTTGTCCTGAAGTTTACATAGTGTGATATTGTCATTCCAACTTTCTTTAACATTATCATAGTATATCCTTTTCAATCCTTCGAATTTAAACTGCCTAGGTCTTGATATTTAAATTGAGATTCTTAAAAAATAAATAATTAAAAATAAATTGGGATTCTTATAAACAGCACATAGGTGAGTCTTCCTTTTTATCCAGTCCTGTAACCCCTCTTAAGTGGTATACATTATACTTAATGTAACCACTGATTTGGTTGGATTAAAATATACTATTTTACTAGTTGTTTTTCATCTGTCCCACTAAGTCCATCTGTTTTTTGCAAATTTTTCGTCTATCTTTTCCTAATCTTGGATTTTTGTAAGATTTTCATGATCCCATTTTATCTCCATTATTGGCTTATTATTTATATTTTTAAATATATATAATTCATGTTTCATATTTATATTAATTTTATGTATCATTTACATGATTATTTATATTTGTTTATTATTTATGCTTTTAATTTTAATGTTACCCTAGTGTTTAAATCATAAAACTTTAATTAACCACAGCCAATCCTCAAATAATATATCTTTTTTCATGTAGTATAAAAACCTTATTTAGCCTACTCCAAATTTGTCCATCTTTTGTCTGATTTTATTATATAATTTACTTTCAATGTTATAAATTCAGAATGCATTGTTATCATTTGTGTTTGAGTCAATTTTCTCTTGAAGTAACTAAAATAAGAAAAAATATTTTCTATTTCCCTTCATTTAACCATTTCTAGAGCTTTTAATTATTTTGTGGGTTCATGTTTCTCTCTGGTATCATTTCCTTTTTGCCTGGAGAACTTCCTTTAACATTTCTTGTGTTGGCAGTAATAAACTTGGGGGGGGGTCTTTTTAATACTATAATATAAATAAAAAGTACTTTATTAAATATAAAAATACTTCTCCTTCATTTTTGAAAGATATTTTTCTTTTGTATAGAACTGTGCTGAAAGTTTTTCTTTACTTTCAGTATTTTAAAGATACTCCATTAATTTCTGACTAGGAAAATGTCTACTTTAATACATACTTTGTCCTGATATATGTAAATATCTTTTTTCTTTACCTATCTTTAGCATTTTCTCTTTATCTTTGTTTTTTTTAAGATTTTATTTATTTATTTGACAGACAGAGATGACAAGTAGGCAGAGAGGCAGGCAGAGAGAGAGGGAGAAGCAGGCTCCCTGCTGAGCAGAGAGCCCAAGGCAGGGCTTGATCCCAGGATCCTGGTATCATGACTTGAGCCAAAGGCAGAGGCTTTAACCCACTGAGCCACCCAGGTGCCCCTTATCTTTGGTATTTAATAATTGGAATATGATGTGTTTAGCTTTGTGTGTGTGTGTCCCTGTTATCTTGTTTGGGGTTCTTTCAGAATCTTTGATCTGTGTTTTGATATCTCATTATTTTTTAAAAGCTTTATTATTTTTTTAACACGTCTAGGATTCTAATTGCATATGTGTTAAAATGTCTGATATTGTCCTAGAATTTTTGTCTCCTGTCAAATTTGGATGATTTTCATTAATGCATCTTTAAGTTCATTAATTTTTGAGTCTAATAACAAGCCCAAAGTTAAATCTTGTTTCTGTGACTGTTTTTGTTTTTATTTCCAGCATTTTCACTTGACTCTTTTTTTTTTTTTTTTTTTTTTTTTTTAATTTTTTATTTTTTATAAACATATATTTTTTATATACATATATTTTTATCCCCAGGTCTGTGAATCACCAGGTTTACACACTTCACAGCACTCACCAAATCACATACCCTCCCCAATGTCCATAATCCCACCCCCTTCTCCCCAACCCCCTCCCCCCGGCATCCCTCAGTTTGTTTTGTGAGATTAAGAGTCACTTATGGTTTGTCTCCCTCCCAATCCCATCTTGACTCTTAATAGTGTCCATCTTTCTGTTAAAATTCCCTATTTGACCATAGATGTTGTCCACATTTTCCTCCAAAACTTTTAAAATAATTACAGTTACTTAAAATTTTGTGTCTGATAGTTGTAATGCCTGGATCAAATCTGAATCTGTTGATTGACTTCTCTCTTGAAAGTGGATCATTTATTCTTGCTTTTCTGTATATCTCATGTTTTATTAAATTCCACATATTGTGTGCAGGAGAGTAGAGATTCAGGTAAATAGACTTACTGACTGCAAATTGCCAACCTTCTTCTTTTGCTAGGGCCATGACTGTTGTAGGTTCAGTTAATCTCATCAGGAGTTGAATTCAGTTTGGGTTTTGTTGTCATTGTTGTCGTTATCATTATCTTCAGTGAACCACTAGTTACAAATTCCTCTAGATTTACTTGTGCTTTGGCTAGTTTGTCAGAAAGTTTTTCTCAGTGTTGCTGCTCTACCCTCAGTTTGATGACCCTTCTCTATACCTGCAATTCAGAGAGCATCTCTCTCCATAATCTGCATCTCTCTCCATAATCTGAAGAAGATCCAATATAGTTGACTTGCTATCAAATGACCCATATTGGTCTCAAGAATAATTAGTGCTATACTGGGAGACTCATCACCACGATATGTCAGATACTCAGAGGCAAAAGTATCTAGACCTGCCCATACTTGCTGGGATCATGCACAGCTTTCATCTTTTCCATGGGGGTCAGTCCTTTCATGTGTCCAATATGTCAGTTCTTGTTTGGCCATCAATGAAACAAGGCTAATTACAAATCGTTGAGTCATCAGTGTCTACTTGGCTGTTCAATGGTTTTGTCATGGTGGATGGTTTCTGGTAGGCATTGATATGTGATAGAAGAACACTTTGCATCCCTTTCCATGTATCCATTCACAAACTTTTATTCCAAGCCTCCTTACTTTCAATCTTCTAGTTTGTTGACTTCCAGACCCCTGATCATACAGCCAGGCCACTGGGCAATGCTTAGGTATTTGCTCAAATTTTCACCTAGGACTTCTCCTCCTTCCAGATGCACCACTCCTAACTCTACACACTGAGAAAATTTCCTCTCTCCTCTTTCTCTCAAGGCCACCCCTAAATGTGATTACAATGCGACCATTATCCATTCCAGGCTTGCACTCACATGTAGAACTGATCCACCTTTACCATAAGGTTAAGGTTTTCCCTTCTCTTTCAGGTAACCATAAGGGTTCTCCATATAGCCATTGGTGTTCAGTAAAGGTAGGACTCTTGAGAAACCATGGTGGGTGGCTTGGGGTCAGGGTCCAGGTTACCTGCTCCTGCCCTCAGGTCCTATTTTGTTTTGAATCCTGGCATGAGAGCTCTGATCAAGGCAACTATTTGGTTTAGCTTATAGTAGTCTACAGTTACTCTTCTGGGTCCATCTGTTTCTTCAAGGCCCAGAATGTCAAATTAAGAAAGATTATAATAGGGACCACACTATTCTCACCATACTCTCTTCTTGCTGACGATGCAAAACTGCTTTTTATTCACCATCTTGGCTTGAGGTTGGGGGGACAGTTTCAGAGGCATCCACTTTGTAGTCTCCCAATACCCCTTTACAAGCAAATTAAGTACCCCTGTGTATGTTACTGCCAAATATGTCAACCCAACCGTATACTCAGAAACTGGAGAAATGAATCCTGGGTAGTTCTAAAGCCCCAGGTGATCTACTATAAGCCATACATTAGCTAGTATTTGATTTATTATCTGGCTTATAAACTTCCATTCTAGCAGGAGGACCATGATGATATTTTGGATCTCCAGATACTAATGTCTACTCAGACTCTGTATCCAATAGTTCACAAGATGTTGAGTGTTCCCATTTCCTCAGGGTAAAGTTATCCAAATAGATGGCCACAAGTCCCACTGGGCAAGGCATGGGGAACTCATTACAGTATATACTGGCCATGGTGTGGCATAGTCATTACTCCCAGGATGCTTCAAATCCCTCAGTCATATGGGTCCTACATCTGAAAAATGGCTCAGATCCAGGTACAGAGCAGGGGATTATGAATTTTTATTGGGCCAGTGACCATCAGCCTCCTGCTCTTCTATTCTTGCCATTTGTCTGGTTGTAGATATTAAGCATCACTCTTTTTATCTACTTCCTATTTTGTCCCCAGTTACAACAGGCTCTATTAGCAATCTCTGCAGTTCTCTGTGGGCTAAGACCCTTCTGCCGTTCTTTCCAATTTGGCGGTCATTGTAGTACCTTTATCTCTGGCTTCCGACAATTAAACACCACCACTTGATGTCTATTAATTGAGGGCCTCATCATTTCCTTGAATATTAAAAAAGCTTACCTCTGTAATTATCTCTGTAGCCCTGGCCTGCAGAAGATAGCCACCACTGGTGCCTCTTCATGAACACATTTATATGTGTCCTCTGGGCCCTTCTGTAGAACACAGTCCTCCAGAAAGTCTTCTGGCATCACAAACTACATCTATTTAAGCATGCTCATTTCCCAGGGCCTTTTTTATTCCTTCCTCTTCGTCTGCCAGGGAAACTCAGGAATTTCCACTTGACTGTGTATGTGCCATTGCTTTCTCCTGGTCCCTAAAATAGCCTTCCTAGGGGTGCCTGCATGACACAGTCATTTGAGAGCCCAACTCCTGGTTTCAGTTTGGGTGGTGATCTCAAGGTCATGGGATCAAGCCTGACATCAGGCTCTATGTTCAGCGTGGAGTCTGTTTGGAGTTTCTTTCTCCTGCACCCTCTGACCCTTCCCCAGCATGTGTACATGCTCTCTCTCTCTCAAATAAATAAATCTTTTCCAAAATAAAATAAAAATAAAGTAGGCATCCTAGTAGTAACTTTGCATCATCCACTAAAGTTCTTGCAAAGGTATTAAATTCCATATTCTGAAAAAAAAAAAAACCCTCAAACCCCAAGTCAATGAAGTCTTGTTTATCTGGTATTATGATCTGGATCTCTTGATCGAACACCTTGAATATGCAATACCAAGGGCTCCTGTCAGTACCTGTTAGCTAATCCTTACAGCTCATTTGGGTTATAATCTTTCAAAAACTTTCCTATCTGAGTTTTATGAGAACTTAATCCTAATTATGGACCTGGCAACCAAGAAAGTAGGAGAAGGCTGTTTCGAGAAAATCACCCCTTGCTTGCATGAACAAAGTATCTCTCCTTAGGGTCTTCTCACATAGGAGGGGGTTGCTAGAACATAGGAGTACTGGACCACCTGGGCAAGCTCTGAAGTTCCAGGGATGTCTTCTGAGCCTGTATCTAGGTGTACACCTAGATACCCTCCTTTCATTTTCAAGGTTCCAGGTTTTTCTACATAGGGCCCTAACCTTAGCATAACAAACTAGCCCTGGTCAAGCATTAAAATATCTCAGGAGTTCCAGGATTTTATTGGGTTCTGAGTCTATCCTTACCTTGTTTGCTCTTTTACTACAGAAGGGCCTCTTTGTAAGCTCTCCAAGATGTTCTCTGGCTCAGCTCATACACTTAGAGCTTAACTATTTCTTATCCACCTTCCATTTTCCTAAATTCTTCCTCAGGTGGCGGTACATTGAATGATAACTAGTCACATTCTACTGTTCTGAACGCCACTGCTCCCCGCACCCCCTCACTACCACACCTAAATCATTCAAATGTCCAAATTCTCACTCCAACAAGTACATTCCTCTACACCAGGACATTCTCTCAGGTCACTACCGATGAAATCTTCAGCAACTCACTGTCCTGTTGTTCTAAGGATTATCCTTATCTCATGCTTCACTCACAAAGATGATCTTGCCAGCCAGGCAGGGAGTGAGCCAATTTCAAAACTGATCTTACTGTCTTTTGGGGGGACCACAATTGTCAGTTTGAGTCTTCTGAGTAACAGATGTAGAGATCAGATCGGACATACAAGAGATATATTGATAAAGGGGAAAAGAAAAGGAATTAGTAGGAAAAGCTTTTAGACTGATACAGTTTTGTAAGTATTGTACTGAGAAATTCTCAATCTGACCAGTAAGAAGGCCCCAAGCAAAGACTGGTCATTAGAGGATTTCCCTATCAGGCAAAGATGGTCTGGTGCTGGTACCCCTGTTGTGATTAGTCCCTAACTGGGAGGAGTCCCTGGCAGAAATATGGCACTGAAAAAAGTATTATGGTGAATATAAAGATGAAGCAGTTAGAGGCCCTGGTCCACTGTGTGCCTTGCATCAAGTTCCCTCTCTTTTTTTTTTTTTTTTTTTTTTTTACTTTTTACATTTTTATTTTTTATTATGTTATGTTAGTCACCATACAGTACATAATTAGTTTTTGGTGTAGTTTTCCAAGATTCATTGTTTATGTATAATCCTGAGTACTCCATGCAATATGTGCCCTCCTTAATACCCACCACCAGACTCCCCCAACCCTCCACCCCCTTCCCCTCTAAAACCCTCAGTTTGTTTCTTGGAGTCCACAGTCTTTCACGCTTCATCTCCCCCTCTGATTTCCCCCCCTTCACTTTTCCCTTCCTTCTCTTAATGTCCTCCATGCTATTCCTTATGTTCCACAAGTAAGTGAAACCATATGATAATTGACTTTCTCTGCTTGACTTATTTCACACAGCATCATCTCCTCCAGTCCCATCCATGCTGGTACAAAAGTTGAGTATTCATCCTTTCTGATGGCTGATAAATATTCCATTGTGTATATGGACCACATCTTCTTTATCCATTCATCTGTTGAAGGGCATCTCAGCTCTTTCCACAGTTTGGCTATTGCAGACATTGCTGCTATGAACATTGGGGTAGAGATGGCCCTTCTTTTGACTACATCTGTATCTTTGGGGTAAATACCCAGTAGTACAATTGCTAGGTCATAGGGTAGCTCTATTTTTAATTTTTTGAGGAAACTCCACACTGTTTTCCAAAGCGGCTGCACCAACTTGCATTCTCACAAACAGTGTAAGAAGGTTTCCCCTTTTTTCACAACCTCTCCAACATTTGTTGTTTCTTGCCTAGTTAATTTTTGCTCTTCTAACAGGTGTAAGGTGGTATCTCAATGTGGCTTTGGCTTAAATTTCCCTGATGGTTAATGAGAATGAACATATTTTCATGTGTCTGCAAACCATTTGTATGTCTTCATTGGAGAAGTGTCTGCTCATGTCTTCTGCCCATTTTTTTGACTTAATTGTCTGTTTATTGGGTGTTGAGTTTGAGAAGTTCTTTTCTTGGATATCAGCCCTTTGTCTGTAGTGTCATTTGCGAATATCTTCTCCCATCCCATGGGTTGCCTCTTTGTTTTGTTGACTGTTTCCTTTGCAGTGCATAAGATTTTTGTCTTCATGGAGTCCCAAAAGTTCATTTTTGCTTTTGTTTTCTTTGCCTTAGGAGATGTGACTTGAAAGAAGTTGCCATGGCCGATGTCAAAGAAGTTACTGCCTATGTTCTCCTCAAGGATTTTGATGGATTCCTATCTCACAGTGAGGTCTTTCATCCATTTGGAGTTTATCTTTGTGTATGGTGTAAGGGAACAGTCGAATTTCATTCTTCTGTACATAGCTGTCCAATTTCCTCAGCACCATTTATTGAAGAGACTGTTTTTTCCGCTGGATATTTGTTCCTGATTTGTCAAAGATTATTTGACCATGGAGTTGAGGTTCCATATCTGGGCTCTCTACTCTGTTCCACTGGTCTATGTGTCTGTTTTTGTGCCAGTACCATGCTGTTTTGGTGATCACAGCTTTTTAATAAAGCTTGAAATCAGGCAACGTGATGCCCCCGGCTTTGTTTTTCTTTTTCAACTTCCCCTTGGTGATTTGGGGTCTTTTCTTATTCCATACAAATTTTAGGATTATTTATTCCAGCACTTTGAAAAATGCTGATGGCATTTTGATTGGGATGGCATTGAAAGTACAGATTGCTCTGGGTGGCACAGATATTTTAACAATGTTTATTCTTTTGATCCATGAGCATGCAATGGTTTTCTATCTTTTCGTGTCTTCTTCAATTTCTTTCAAGAGTGTTCTGTAGTTCCTCGAGTATAGATCCTTAACCTCTTTGGTTAGGTTTATTCCAAGGTGCCTTATGGTGTTTGGTGCAATTGTAAATGGAATCAATTCTCTAATTTCCCTTTCTACACTTTCTTTGTTAGTGTATAAGAAAGCAACTGATTTCTATACATTAATTTTATCCTGCCACATTACTGAATTGCTGTATGAGTTCTAGTAATTCGGAGGTGGAGTCTTTTGGGTTTTCCACATAGAGTTTCATGTCATCTGCGAAGAGAGTTTGACTTCTTGTTTGCCAATTTGAATACCTTTTATTTCTTTTTGTTGTCTGATTGCTGTTGCTAAGACTTCTAGTACTATGTTGAACAACAGTGCTAAGAATGGGCATCCTTGTCATGTTCCTGATCTCAATGGGAAAGCTCTCAGCTTTTCCCCATTGAGAATATTTGCTGTGTGTTTTTCATAGATGGATTTTATAAGTTGAGGAATGTTCCCTCTATCCCTACACTCTGAAGAGTTTTAATCAGGAATGGATGCTGGATTTTGTCAAATGCTTTTTCTGCATCAATTGAGAGGACCATGTGGTTCTTATTTCTCCTCTTATTAATTTGTTCTATCACATTGATTGATTTGCAAATGTTGAGCCATACTTGCATTCCAGGGATAAATCCAACCTGGTCATGGTGGATAATTTTTTAATGTACTTTTGGATTCTATTAGCTAGGATCTTGTTGAGTATCTTGGCATCCATATTCATCAGGGATATTGATCTGAAATTCTTCTTTTGATGGGGTCTTTGCCTGGTTTTGGACCAAGGTAATGCTGGCCTCATAGGATGAATCTGGAAGATTTCCTTCTATCTTTTGAAACAACTTCAGGAGAACAGGTATTATTTCTTCTTTGAATGTTTCATAGAATTCCCGAGGGACACCATCAGGTCCTGGACTCTTGTTTTGGGAGGTTTTTAATACCTGCTTCAATCTCGTTTCCAATTATTGGCCTATTCAGGTTGTCAATTTCTTCCTGTTTCAGTCTTGAAAGTTGATAGGTTTCCAGCGATGCATCCACCTCTTTTAGGATGTTTAATTTATTTGCATATAGCTGCTCATAATAATTTCTGATGTTTGTTTCCAGTTCCTTGATGTTAGTCATGCTCTCTCCCCTTTCAAGTTCCTTTGAAAGGAGATCTGAGCAGCACACACCTCCATGGCTGCCACACCTGGAAAATGTTTAATACTGTTTCCCAGGAAGCTTCTTGCTGTCACACAAATGGATCTATTCTACCTGTCTTCTCCAAGCAGGAGTGCCTCCTCCGTTTTTTAAAAAAATATTTTTATTTATTCATTTGACAGAGAGACACAGCAAAAGAGGGAACACAAGCAGGGGGAGTAGAAGAGGGAGCAGCACACTTCCTGCTGAGTAGGGAGTCCAATGCAGGGCTCGATCCCAGGACCCTGGGATCATGACCTGAGCCGAAGGCAGACATTTAACGACTGAGCCACCCAGGTGTCCCGAAATGCGTCCTCCTTTAAACTGAGGCTTAGAAATATTAGTCTTGAAGAGAAAAATCAGCTACTATATAACTGGCAAACCAGAGGATTCATGTAAGGCAGCAGAAGATTTCAGGGTCAGTCCCTGGGGGAACAGGCTAAGGCCAGCAGCGCTGCCATCACTAATAAGGAGACTGAAGTAAGCAGTGGCCATGCCAGTGAAGACCAGCATAGATGACGATGAGCAAGAATGATCCAGAAGGCCACCAGCAAGACATAAACCGTGTCAGAATCATCCTCTCGAGCAATAAGGTTTTAAGATTATCACGTGAACCTTCTACAGAGCAATGAGATCCTGCTACAGAATAAGGCGAACCTGGGCACTTGTGGGATACTATGAGTGGCCATAACTGGTTAGAGTGAAGAACTCAGGGACACAGCCATAAAGCAATTTCTAGCCTTTTATTTTTTTTTATAACAGTCATCTTTTCTGCAACCTGACTGCGCACTAGGAACTTGGCCTTATCCCTGAATTGTGTTCACCCGCAAACCCCGACAGAAAGGCTGGACAGGAAAAACAAACCTATTCTGAGGTTTCCCGCCAAGGACAAGTCATGGATTCATTCTGTCAGCATTTACCAAACACCAAATACTCGCTACACCCTGTGCTTGGCACTAGAAATACACACCCCTGCCTTCAAGGGGATAAATGGAATTTATTGCTGGGAGACCGGTTCCACGGTAACATGTCACTGCGAGTAGCTCTCAGAATTCCTCTAAGCCACGTTGCTAAAGGCAAAAATTTCTTTTTTTTTGTATAAAAAAGATATTTAGTATTAAGTGAGGTATAAAAGTATTTTGAAACCAGGGCTGCCTGGGTGGCTCAGTCGTTAACCGACTGCCTTCGGCTTGGGTCATAATCCCAGGTTCGTGGGATCCAGCCCTGCATGCGGCTCGCTGCTCAGTGGGGGCCCTGCTTTCCCTCCCCCCACTCCCCCTGCTTATGCTCCTGCTGTCGTTGCCTCTCTCTCTGTCAAATAAATAAATACAAACTTTAAAAAAATATTTTGAAACCAGAAAGTTCTATACACATCTGGGCAATAAATTTCACTTACATGATAACTCTTTCTCGATGGCTTTTACTCCTCTCACCAGAGTTCTGGAACACAGATGAGCAAATTATTTGTGTGGCCTTAACACCAGTGAAGTTTCTCTAATTAATGAAAATATTTTCAACAGAATGACCATTGCCAAATTATCAATTCTGCGTTATTTTTAGACTTCTGTTTTAAGCACTTGGGGGGATATAGAATACAATGGATATACAATCTTGACTCAGATGAAAGAAACTGAAAAACCAAAATGTTTTTCCTCTTTACTTGCTTGCTTTGGGGAAAGATAATTCTAACAAAACTCAATTATAAACACTCAAAAAATTGTGTCTACTTTCTGGCTGTAAAATGCTATGAAAAATTGTTTTATTTCATAAAAATATAATATATATAAATTAGTAAATTTTAAAATATTAGGCACACATATATGTGTGTATATAAAATGTCATGAGAACAGTGTAGGATAGTCAAGGCGCAGAAGATTATAACAAACTCATAGTGAACTTTGTAGCCAGAATTGCAAAGAAGGGGCCTTACCATTTTTAAGAATAAGCCCAGTCTAAGATTTGATAGTTTTATAGGAGAAAATACTGTAGTATGAATGTCACCAAGATAAAATTTGGATAGTTGCAGTATTTGCTGGCTCCGTAGTTTCTTCTTGGAAATATCAAAGAGGGAAAGAACCCCTTTGAGGACAAGAAATAAGTGTAATATGGTAATACAGAAGTAGGGATTTGTACTGTCACAAAGTACCCCCATTCACTAACACATACACCCTTTGGCAAAATAGGTGTGAAACATTCCCTTAGATTGTGGGATTATATAGCTCTCATTGTGTCTGCTAGAGGTTGCACTTCTAATTTATACAGTCAGTTATCTTTGTCACAGCATGAGGTCTTACAGCTGAGCAAGCAGCTTTGGCAAAAAGTCCAAGGTACTGAGGCTTAGGGGGGCCGATGGGAATTAAGTTGGCGGAAGGCCTGGGTACCTCAAGGGCATCTAATGCGAAATCAGTTAATTTTCAGTACTTATATAGATGTTAGTAACTTCCTGCCTCTATTTCTAAATGGGATAGGGAAATCTTGGCTGCCTGTGAACTTGTCATAGCAACAAAGAACGATTTCATTCATCTCGCCCAGGAATAGCTTCTGGTGTGTATGTGTACAGAGTGATAGAAGCTCGTTCAAGTGAATATTGGTTCGGGAGCTTTGGGGATTATGAAAAGGGGGCACAGCTGTGATTCTTCAGTGGCTAGGTGAATGAAGGCAGCCATCTAAGAGGGGTGGAGAAGCCAGCTGGAATGGAAGCAGGAAAGATAAAGCTTAAGACCCTGGGAACCAATACACACAAGCTTCCCTCTAGCTCTCTGCTGTTAAGTCGATTTCCATTGGAGGCCTTCCAGAAAGGATTCCAACCTCTTATACAGCCCCTTGTACAGTGGAGTGAAACACTAGTGGCAGGGAGAGGGATTGGGGGAAGCCGTGGAAACACCAGACAAGGAGTCAAGAGAACAGAAGGGAAATTCTGGCTCCCCTGAGAGAGCTCTGGCCAATTCACTTGTCTTCATAGCTTACAGTAGTTAATGGTGTGGAGTCTAAAGCCAGATTTTGTCAGTTCCGAGTCCAGCTTCGACACTTGTCAGCTGTGTATCCTATAGCAAATTAGTCAGAATCTTTTGTAAAATGTGGGTAATGGTCACAATGCCTAGATATTTACCCCCAGAATTCTTAGGAGGATTAAATAAGGGTCCAAAATGTAGTGAGCGCCACAGAAGCATTTGTCAAATTATATAATTTAAAGAAGAGAGGGACACATCTTACACTTAATGCAAATAAAGACAAAATATCTGGATCTAAGGAAGCAGACATGAAAACTATCAGCAAGTCAAAGAATTCTCAGCAATAATTAACAGCCACGATTTGAGATGCAGCCATCTCTATGTTAGATGGATTACGTGTATTACAGGGGGAAGTTAGTTAACTCAAAGTTATTTCAAGACACAAAAATTCTCGGGGCCCCTGGGCGGCTCAGTGGGTTAACCTTCTGCCTTTGGCTCAGGTCATGGTCTCAGGGTCCTGGGATCGAGCCCTGTGCATCGGCTCTCTGCTCAGCGGGAAGCCTGCTTCCCCCCATCTCTCTCTACCTGCCTCTCTGCCTACTTGTGATCTCTCTCTCTGTGTCAAATAAATAAAATATTTAAAAAAAACACAAAAATTCTGCCTCATTTATACATTCAATAACCATACAGAGTTCTACTTTCATAATATGGGTTCAATTACTCACAATTTCTTACCTACTTGATTTGGGGTCATAAATTTTAGTCTGTAAAACCTAAAATTTAACATGACAGTTCCTCTTCTCTAAGAATTCAGCATTAAATCATCTTATAATTTAAAAATCTTACAATTGATGACATCTTGAAATAGATACACCATGAGAGGGTCATAATGTCAGCATCTCTCTTTCGTTAGCAGATCTGTGTTGTGGGAGTTATATTTCTGGCCAATGTGGCTGGGAGGACTAGCTTCCATTTTCATAGAAGATTTATCCAAGGTAAGGCAGGCTAAGAATACTGGGATCCAATAGCCACAGCTCTAGCTTGCTCATAGGGTGAAGGTTCCATACTCAAAAGGTCAAGATGAAAAGACCTTGGGCTACCATCACAACCTGGTTCCCCCACTCATAGATCCAGAGTCCACTCCAGGAGAAGCAAGCCACTGTTCTTGTCCCCATCTTTGGTGCAGTGGAACAAGGTCCTGCTCGGGTGGAGAAACAGGCCATAAGAAAAGAGATAACCATAGCTCTTCCTAAGCAGACTGACTTTATCTGGAATAGAATGTGAGAAAACTCATAGATAAGGGAATTCAAAAAAAAAAAAACAACAACAACAACAACACAATGGAGATCTAGGTGATAAGCAACAAATAAAAGGGTAGATCACCTAGAACTTCAAGACAGGACAAGAGAAAGAGAAAAATACCCTTCTATAGTCAGGGTAAGGTTCAAAGACTAATAACATCCTGCCCCTAAAACAGGGGTTACATTTTTTTCAGCTATATAGAGATACAATTAACATATAACATTGTGTATGTTTAGGGTATACAACTTCATGATCCACTGTACATATATATTGCAAAATAATGACAATAAGGTTAGTTAACACATCTATCATCTTACATAGTAACAACTTGTATGTATTGGGGTGGAGGGGTGAGGTCATTTAGGTTCTACTCTCAGCAACTTCCAAGTATACAATACTGTATTATTAACTCCAGGGTGCCTGGGTGGCTCAGTGGGTTAAGCCTCTGCCTTTGGCTTAGGTCATGATGTCAGGGTCCTGGGATTGAGCCTCACATGGGGCTCTCTGCTCAGCAGGGAGTCTGCTTCCCTCCCTCTTCTCTGCCTGCCTCTCTGCCTATTTGTGATCTCTGTCAAATAATAAATAAAATATTTTTTAAAAAAAACAGTAATCACCATACTGTACATTAAACCCCAGAACTTATTCATCATATAACTGAAAGTCTGCACCCTCTGACCAATATCTCCCCATTTCCCCCACCCCCAGTTCCTGGCAACCAAAAATCTACTCTGCATTTCCGTGAGTTTGGCTTTTTTAGATTCCACACATAAGTGAGACCATGCACTACTTATCTTTCTCTGTTTGGCTTATTGTATTTAGCATAATTTTCTCAAGTCTTACCCGTGTTGTAACAAATGTCAGGATTTCCTTCTTTTTATGGCTTAATAATTTTCCTATGTGTGTGTGTGCGCACGCGTGTATACATGTGTACTTTTTCTTAATGCATTTGTCCATTGACAGACACTCAGACACTTAGGTGATTTCTCTATCTTATGCTGTTGTGATTAATGCTGCAAGGAATGCAGGGCTACAGATATCCCTTCCAGGCAGTGATTTCATTTCCTTCCAATGTATATCCAGAATTAGAATTTCTGGATCATATGTAGTTTTATTTTTAATTTTTTTGAGGAATCGCCATACTGTTTTTCACACTAACTACAAATTTACATTCCCACCAACAGTGCATAACAGGTCGCATTTCTCCTCATCTTCAACAACACTTATTTTGTCTTTTTGTAAACAGCCAACCCAACAGCTGTGAGGTGATAACTCATTGTGGTTTTGATTTACGTTTCCTCTATGAATAGTGATATTGAGCACCTTTCCATGCATCTGTTAGCTTTTCATACATCTTCTTTGTAAAAACGTCTGCTCAGATCTTTACCTGTTTTTTTTTTTTTTAGGATTTTATTTATTTATTTGACAGAGAGAGATCACAAGTAGGCAGAGAGGCAGGCAGAGAAAGATAGAGGAGGGCCGGCTCCCCACCAAGCAGAGAGCTGGACGTGGGACTCGATCCCAGGACCCTGAGATCATGATCTGAGCCAAAGGCAGAGGCTTAACCTAGTGAGCCGCCCAGGTGTCCTCTTTATCTGTCTTTAAACTGGATTATTTTTCCCACTGTCATGCAGTTGTATAAGCTCCTTGTGCAGTTTGGATACTAACCTCATATGATATATGACCTGCAAATATTTTCTCCTATTCTGTAGGTTGCTCTTTCAGTTGACTGATTGCTTTTTTTGCTGTGCAGAGGCTTTTCAGTTTGAGGTAGTCCCATTTGTTGAATTTTACTTTTGTTGCTTGTGCTTTGGGTGACAAGCAGGAAAAAAAACGTAAACTCATACACACTCATACAGAGGGAAGATTATGTGAAGACACAGAGTAAGATGGCCATCCGAAGCAAAGGAGACGCCAGGAAGAGATCTATCCCTTATGGCCCTTAGAAGAACCAACTCTAAGGACACCTTGATCTCAGACTTCCCCAGAAATGTGAGAATAAGTGTACACTGTTTAAACTACCATTCTATGGTTACTTTATCATGGGAGTCCAAGCAAAGTAATGCATGTTAAAAAAGAAGACATCCTAGTCTTGGGTCTGATTGTATGAAGAATGCAGTTAGTCTTTCACGAGCAAAAGATTTGGTGAGTTCAGAGATTTTAGGGCTGATCAAATGAAAAGACATGACTATGAGATGGCATTATTGCACAGTAAGTGGTTTGGGGCTGTTTGGACAGAATGGCATGAGAAGGGAAGTTCCTTAGAGTAGACCTTCCAGAGACAGGGGTGGCTTGGTCACCACCCAGAAGAAGAAGAGGTCAGGGGGTTCCCTGGGAGAGGGAGCTTCTGTGTCTAGGTGATGTTGCTCAGCGGCACCAGTGGGAGTCTGAGAGAACCCCAATGGGTAGCAGTGGTTTGGGATATTGGCTACAAATTTTCAGTGTATGCAAGACAGCATATTCTGAATGGCAAAAAATATCATTTAGAAGCATGTTTTTAAGGCGGTTAGATGTGTAAACAATTGAGTTTGGTACGAACAGACTTCATAGTCTCTATGAAGAAAAAACAACAAAGAGGCCAATATACAAGAACTATCTTTTACCCATTTTATGAGAACTGTGATGCTAGCTGTGTGTTTCTATAACTAATCCGCACAAGTTGAGAAGGTTCCGAATGCCCATTGTCAACAACAATGAAACATAGTTGGGTTTTGTCCAATGTCTTTTCTGCATCCAAGGAGATAACCATGTCATTTTTTTTCATATACTATGATATATTGCATTAATTGATTTTCACACATAAAACTGATCTTGCCTTCCTCGAATAAATACCACTTAATATGGCATATAATCTTTTTTATATTTTGCTGAATTTGGTTTGCCAGTATTTCTTTTTAAGATTCTATTTATTTGACATAGAGAGACACAGTGAGAAGGGGAAGGGAGCAGAAGGGGAAGCAGGCTTCCTGCTGAACAGGGAGCCTGATGCAGGGCTTGATTTCAGGACCCTGGGGTCATGACCTGAGCTAAAGGCAGACGCTTAATGACTGAGCCACCCAGGCGCCCCTTGCCAGTACTTTTTTTTTTTTTTTTGAGATTTTTTTTCTTTTATATCTGTATTTGTAAGAGATAATGGTTGGTAGTTTTCTTTTCTTGCAATATCGTCTGGGTTTTGAGTTTTTTTTTAAGATTTTATTTATTAATTTGACAGAGATCAC
The DNA here is from genome assembly GCF_030435805.1 of Mustela lutreola. Lineage (NCBI taxonomy): Eukaryota > Metazoa > Chordata > Mammalia > Carnivora > Mustelidae > Mustela > Mustela lutreola. The sequence goes on along the minus strand of NC_081308.1, from coordinate 125,611,815 downwards.
AAGTAGGCAAAGAGGCAGGCAGAGAGAGAGAAAGGAGGAAGCAGGCTCCCCAAGGAGCACAGAGCCCAATGTGGGGCTCCATCCCAGGACCCTGGGACCATGACCCAAGCTGAAGGCAGAGGCTTTAACCCACTGAGCCACCCAGGTGCCCCACTTCTGGTGTTTTGTTTTTTTTTTTTAAATCAGAGTAATAACAGGCCTCATAGAGTGAGTTAGGAAGTATTCCATTCTCTTCTGTTTTTTGGAGAAGTTGTGAAGAATTTATATTAATTCTTCTTTCAGTGTTTGGTAGACATTACCAGTAAAGGCATCTGGGTTTGGCCTTTAATTTTTGGGAAGATTTGAAATTATGTATTCAGTGTTTTTACTTGTGACATTCAGATTTCATTTGTTAATTCAGATTTGTGGGTTTTTTTCTTAAATAAAGTTTTGCTAGTTTGTATCTTTCAAGGGATTTGTCCAGTTCATCTCTATAACTTGTACACATACAGTGGTTCATTGTGTTGCCTTATAATTACTTTTATTTGTACATGTTATATATGGTGTCATCTCTTTTATTCATGGTTTTAGTATTTTGAGTCTTCTCTCATTTTTGCTTTGTTGGTCTAGCTAAAGTTTTCGCAATTATTTATCTTTTCAAAAAACCAATGTTAGCCTTCATTGATTTTCTCTATTGTTTTTCTATCCTCCGTTTTATCTATTTCCACTCTAGTCTTTATTATTTCCTTCCTTCTGAATGATATGTATTTAGTTTGCTCTTATTTTCCAAGTTTCCTAATGTAGAAATTTGGGATGTTGATTTGAGATTTTTCTTCTGTTTTAAGATAGGCATTTGCAGGTTTAAATTTCTCTTTAAACACTGCTTTAGCTGCCTCCCCTTAATTAGGTTTGTTGTCTTCATTTACATTCATTAGCAATTAGGCAAGACAACGAAATAAAAGGCTTCCAAATCAGAAAGGAAGTAGTAAAACTGCCTCTGCAGATGACATGATCTTACATATAGAAAATCCCTAATACTTCACCAAGAAATTGCTAGAACTAATAAATGAATCCAGTAAAGTTAAAGGATGCAGAATTCAACATATAGAGGTCAGTTCCATTTCTATACACTAACAAAGAACTATCTGAAGAAGAAATAAGGAGAATCCCATTTACGAGAGCATCAAAACAATAAAATATGTAAGAATTACTTTAATCAAGGAGATGAAAAACATGTACACCTATAACTCTAACACACTGGTGAAAGAAATTGATGAAGACACAAAAAAATGGAAAGATATCCTATAGTCATGGATCATAAGAATTAATGCTGTTTTTTTTTTTAAATTTTTATTTATTTGACAGATCACAAGTAGACAGAGAGGCAGGCAGAGAGAAAGGGGGAAGCAGGCACCCAATGAGCAGAGAGCCCGATGTGGGGCTCAAACCCAGGACCCTGGGATCATGACCTGAGCCAAAGGCAGAGGCTTTAACCCACTGAACCCAGGTGCTCCAACACTGGCATTTTAAAGGTCAGTAGGCTTGCCTAGGAGAGAAGCTAGAGGGCACTGTGCTGCTCTTGGAGAGAAAGTAAGCAAACAACCCAGGGGCAAACAGCATGGGAACAGCCATCTAAAGAACACCTGGGGCCCACAGTGGAGGGATTAATCACTCATCTCAGAGCATGTTCCTGAGAGGCAGTGTTTACAGAGACACCTCTCCAGGAACAAAGGAGCTGGTTGGTGCTACCTCCCTCTCTGGAGCATAAATACAGAGCCACCTTCAGGAAGCAGCACAGCAAGGAAACTTGCTGCCCAAGTTATTTACACTAAGCCCCACATCCCTGCACTCCAGTGGAAATGCCTACTTACCTTAGTCACAACACTGTGGGCCCCTCCTCCAGAAGACAATCACAAACCCCAGCCTATACTATGTCTCCCAACCAGCAAGATCTGCAGGGCCTCAGTTCTGATGGAAGTGGTGACAGGTCTGATTTCACAAGCAAATCAGAGCACACCTGGTTAAAACTCCCCACATTCAGGGCATCTGGGTGCCTCAGTCGTAAAGCGGCTGCCTTTGGCTCAGGTCATGATCCCAGGGTTTTGGGATTACTCCAGGTTGGGCTCCCTGCTCTATGGGGAGCCTGCTTCCCCCTCTCCTATTCCCCCTGCTTGTATTCCCTCTCTTGCTGTGTCTCTCTGTGTCAAATAAATAAATAAAATCTTAAAAAAAAAAAAAACTCCCCACATTCAGGTAGACACCAAACACTGCCTAGAGTAAGCAAGAAGAACCTCAGCAGACAACTGGCCTGAAGGGTAAAGCAGCCAGAAAACAGTAGCAGAGGGCATGCGGCACATACTAGAGCCACTCCCTGAAGCAACAGACCCTGGACACTATATGACCTCTTCTTCCATTACTTCCAGGAACCAAAGACATAACTGGCTTTTCTAACACAGAGAAGCAGGCAGAGACAACACAAAATGAGAAGACAGAGGACTTTATAAAAAATGAAAGAACAAGACAAGGCCACCATGAGAGATCTAAGTGAAACATATATGTAACATGCCTGATGGAGAATTTAAAGCAACAGTCATAAGGGTATTCACTGAGCCTCAGAAGAGAATAGAAAACATCAGTGAGACCATTACTACAGAGATTAAAAAGTTAAGAAAGAAGGAATCAGAGATGAAGAGTACAAAAAATGAGATGGGAAATAGGTTTGATGCAATGAACAGCAGGTTGGAAGAAGCAGGGGAACAAATCAATGACCTAGAAGAAAAAGTAAGGAAAATAATGAAGCTTAACAAAAGAGAGAAAGAAGAATTATACAACACATGAATGGACATAGGGAACTCAGTCAGTTCATCAAATATAATAACATTCATATTATAAGAACTCCAGAAGAGAGAAAATTATATTCATATTATAAGAACTCCAGAAGAAGAGAGAAAATTAATTTGAAGAAAGAATGACTGAAAACTTCCTTAATCTGGAGAAGGAAACAGACATCCAAATTTAGGAGGCACAGCAAACTCCCATCAAAATCAACAAAAGCAGGCTAACACCAAGAAATATTTTAATTAAATATGTAAAATATAGTGATAAAGAAAAAAAGTCTAAAAGCCGCAAGACAAAAGAAGTCAGCAACTTACAAGGGAAAACCCATACGGTTTGCAGGAGACTTTTCAACTGAAACTTCGTAAGACAGATGGGAGTGGTACGATATAGTCAAAGTCCTGAATGAGAAAAATCTGCAGTCAAGAACACTCTATCCATCAAAGAGATCATTCAGAATAGAAGGAAAGACAGAGTTTCCCAAACAGAAACTAAAGGAGTTCATGACCATTAAATCAGCCCTGCAAGAAATATTTAAAGGGATACTTTGAGTAGAAAGGAGAGACCAAGGGTAACAGTATAAAGATAGGAAACACAAAAGCAGTAAAAATGAATATTTTGTACAAATCAGTCAAGGAGCGGTGCCTGGCTGTCTTAGTCATTTAAGCATCCAACTCTTGATTTTGGCTGAGATCATGATCTCAGGGTTGTAAGACTGAGTCCCTCTTTGGGCTCCAAGCTAGCTATGGAGTCTGCTTAAGATTCCCTCCACCCTTCCCTATGCCCGTCCCCACTGCTCATGTGTGCTTTCTCTCTCTAAAAAAAAAAAAAAAAATCAGTCAAGGAACTCACACAAAAAAGATAAAATATAATAACATATACCTGAAATGTGTCAACGGAGAGGAAAAAAGAATAGGTTCAAATTCGAATGATCATCAACAGGGCACCTAGGTGGCTCAGTTGATTCAGTTGGTTAAGCGTCTGCCTCAGCTCAGGTCATGACCCCAGGGTCCTGGGATCAAGTACCCAATCAAGCTTCCTGCTCCATGGGGAGTGTGCTTCTCCCTCTACCTCTGCCTTTCACTCTGTGTGTCTCTCATGAATAAATAAACAAAACCATTAAAATAAAGAAATGACTATTAATTTAATATAGACTGCTATTTGCAGAAGAGGTTATCTGTAAACCTAATGGTAACCATATATATATATATATATATATATATATATATATATATATAACCTAATAAACATGAAAAGAATAAAGAGAACGAAATCTAAACATATCATTAAATAAAATGAGCAAAACATGAAAAAGAGAAAGAAAAGAAAGAATTAGGAGAAATCAACGACAAAACAAGTATTAGAAAGTCAATAAACACATACCTATCAATAATCACTTTGGAGGTAAATGGACAGAGTGCTCCAATCAAAAGTCATAGTGTGTCAACAATCAAGTGAGATTTATTCCTGGTTTGCAAGGGCAGTCCAATATCTTCAAATCAATTGATGTGAAACATCATATTAATAAAAGGAAGGATAAGAACCATAAGACCATTTCAACAGATACAGAAAATGCCTTTGATAAAATACAGCATTCATTCATGATAAAAACCTTCAACAATGTAGGTTTAGAAGGAAAATAACTCAACATAATAAAGGCCTTATATGAAAAACCCATCACTAATATTATCTTAAACTTAATTTTTTAAGACTTTTTTTAATTTATTTGATAGAGAGCACAAGTAGGCAGAAAGGCACAGAGAGAGAGAGAGAGGAAGGAAAGCAGGCTCCCCGCTGAGCAGAGAGCCCAATGCGGGGCTCAATCCCAGAACCCTGGGATCATGACCTAAGCCAAAGGCAGAGGCCTTAACCCACTGAGCCACCCAGGTGCCAAATCACTAATATTATCTTAAATGGGGAAAAACTGAGCATTTCTCCTCTCTGGTCAGGAACAAGACAGGGATGTCCACATTCACCACTGTTATTCAACATAGCACTAGAAGTCCTAGCCACAGCAGTCAGACAACAAAAACAAATAAAAGGTATCCAAATCAACAAGGAAGAGTAAAACTTTCACCATTTGCTGATGACATGATACTCTATAGAAAACCCAAAAGACCACCAAAAACCTCCTAGAACTCAACAAATTCAGTAAAGTTGCAGGGTACAAAATCAATGTACAGAAATCTGTTGCCTTTCTATACACCAATAATGAAGGAGAAAGAGAAATTAAGGATTCTATCCTATTTACAATTGCACTAAAATTAATCATATATGTAGGTATAAACCTTTTTTAAGATTATTTATTTATTTGACAAAAAGTGTAGACAGAGTGGCCGGCAGAGCAAGAGGGAAAAGCAGGTTCTCTATTGAGCAGGGAGCCTGATGTGGGTTTGATCCCAGGACCCAAGGATCACAACCTGAGCCAAAAGCAGATGCTTCACACTGCCTGAGCCACCCAGGTGCCCTGATATATAGGTATAAACCTAACCAAAGAGGTGAAAGACGTGTACTCTGAAAACTGTAAAACACTGATGAAAGAAATTGATAACAATATAAGGAAATGAAAAGACATTCCCATGCTCACGGTTTAGAAGAACAAATGTGATTAAAATGTCTATATGACCCAAAGCAACCTATACATTTAATGCAATCCCTTTCAAAATACCAAGAGCATTTGTCAGAGAGCGAGAACAAACAATCCTAAAATTTGTATAGAACCACAAAAGACCCTGAACAGCCAAAGTAAACTTGAAAAAGAAAAGCAAAGCTGGAGGAATCAGAAAGCTGTAGTGATCAAACCAGGATGATACTAGCACCAAAAAATAGACATATAGATCAATGCAACAAGATAGAAAATCCAGAAACAAACCCACAAATATATGGTCAATGAATCTTCAGCAAATCAGGAAAGAACATCCAATGGGAGAAAGACAGCCTCTTCAACAAACGATGATGGGAAAACTGGACCAGCTACATGAAAAAGAATAAAACTGGAACACTTTCTTTCACCAAACACAAAGATAAAGTCAAAATGCATTAAAAACCTAAATGCTAAATGTGAGTACTGAAACCATAAAAATCCTAGACAAGAACATGCACAATAACTTCTTTGACATCAGCCATAACAACTTTTTCTAGATATGTCTCTAAAGGCAAGGGAATCAAAAGCAAAAATAAGCTATTGGGATTTCATCAAAATAAAAAGCTTCTTCATAGCAAAAAAAAAAAAAAATGTAGTTAATAAAACTAAAAGGCACCATACTGATTGGGAAAAGATATTTGCTAATGACATATCCAATAAAGGGGAACTTGGGGGGCACCTGGGTGGCTCAGAGGGTTAAGCCTCTGCCTTCAGCTCGGGTCGTGGTCTCAGGGTCCTGGGATTGAGCCCTGCATCTGGCTCTCTGCTTGGTGGGGAGCCTGCTTCCTCCTCTCTCTCTGCCTGCCTCTCTGCCTACTTGTGATCTCTCTCTCTGGGTCAAATAAATAAATAAAATCGTTTAAAAAAGGTGGGGGGACTTGGACTTTATTTTAACCCCAAAACAATGAAAGATCCTCATAAGGTTTTGTACAGGGGAGTCCTTAATCTAGTTGCATTATGGAAGCAGCCCAAGTGTCCATCGATTGAAGAATGGATCAAGAAGATGTGGCATATATACACAATGGAATATTACTCATCCATTAAAAAGAACGAAATCTTGCCATTTGCAAGGATGTGGCTAGAGCTAGAGAGTATTACACTAAGTGAAATAAGTCAGTCAGAGGAAGACAAATACCATATGACTTCACTCATATGTGGAATTTAAGAAACAAAACAGATGAACATAGGGGAAAGGAAAGAAAAATAAAATAAGATAAAAGCAGAGAAGTAAAAACTATGAGAGACTCTTAATGACAGAGAACAAACAGGGTTGCTGGAGGAAGGTGGGTAGGAGGATGGGCTAAAGGAGCGATGGGCATTAAGGAGAGCACTTACTGGGATGAGAACTGGGTGTTGTATGTACGTGATGAAGCACTCAGTCCTAGTCTTGAAGCCAATACTACACTCTACGTCAACTAGAATTTAAATCTTTAAAAAGTTGGTAAGTTCACATAAAAATCTAAGTTTCCATCTTCACTTCAAAAATTAGAATTTATCACAAATCCTCTCAAGTATGACAGGTTGGTTGACTCAATAGACCATCCAGCTCTTGATCTCAGGGTCATGGGTTCAAGCCCCATACTGGGCACAGAGCTTACTTAGAAGTTATCACAGCGCTGGGTTCGGGTTTTTACATGAGAAAGAAAAGACGAACTGAGTAGCTGTAGCTCTTTTTAAACAGTCTGCTGTCTCCATTTTGCCAAACCCCACTCCATCATAAGTCATTCATTTATTTAATCTGTCTGATCCCTCATCTGGGGAATGATTAAATGCTGGGGAATGCGTTAAAGTCTCCAAACTACAAAAGGCATTCTAAATAAACTTCAATAAACTTCAATAAACAATAAACTTCCAATTGTGTTGTTACTTACAAAATTTCCTAACACATTATCTAACACACTGTAGGAGCTGGAAAAATTCTTACCGACCACATATCCAGAAACTTCCTACAACTATCTTTCTAACTGTAGGGTAACTGGTCTAAGTTCTGGTGTTAAGTCTAAGCCCAAGTTGTACCTAGTATTTGAAAGTAAGGACTGCTAGTAACTGTACTGATAATTTTATAACCTTGAAAATTTTAGGAAATGTCAATATATTTATTTGAGCCAAATTCTTATCAGTTAGTAATAAATGTATATTTATTCAGTTGGGAAAACATGTTCACCAATATAGATAGAGCATTGCTAAAATATTTGCTGAGATGACATTAAAGAAAATTATACTCGCTTTCACAGAGTGACAATTCATCTTCTTTACATTAAGTATAAACGTTATTTATTTAGACAGAATAGCATTATACACTTTAGTAAAATAGAAATCATTGTGATTTACATTATATTGTGTGCCAGTTTTTAAAAATGCAATAAGATGACTTTAATAATTAATTACACAACAGGAACTAATTGCCTGTCAGAGGGTGATAAGTAGTAGAATCCTAAATGGGAACGAAGTGAATACTGTCATAAACATTCACTCAATTCCCCTGCACTAAAATGCTCACACACACACACACACACACACACACAAGCATGTGCACAATGATAAGAGGAAAGAAGGCAGATAAAAAGATTTTCAATGTAAATATGCAGGTATTGACCTAAAATTATAAAAATATTCCTTAGATAACATTAACATCTATATAGCCTAGAAACAGAATTAAAAACCAATATCTCCTTATTGTCTTAACAATATAATGACTAATCTTTAAATTTCTTTTAAATATATTACTAAACGCATATTCATACACACAACAAAACTACCGGTATGATAAATTCATAGTGACTTCTTCCTGAAATTTCTCTCAAAAGAAACTTGGACAACATGAATCTAATAATTCCTGGAGAAAGTGTACCGCTTCTGTGAAAGTATCCGTGGAAAGAATTTTTACAAAGCAAAAATCACTAAGTAATGCTACTTCTTAAAGTCATCTTGTAATACTTTTGCTAGTCAAAATCATATGGAATAAAAATGGCACAATATATAAAAGTGAGTGTTTCTGGGAATAATTTGCCAAAAATTATTAAAAGTTGAATTTACTTGATGTATTTCTTTAACTTACTTCAGAATGGCCTCAAAATTAGGCAGGAAGGGACCAATTCCTACAACGTAATTCATGAATGAAGAATGACAGTGTAAGGGTTTACAGGATTCAAAATAAACAGCTCAAAAAAGAATGGCATAAAGCATAATCACTTGCTATCCAAAAAGAATACCTCAGGTCTAGAGAAAATCCTTGTGTGAAGAGAAAATGAGAGGAACCAAAGTGATATAATTATGAAACAGATTAGAGTATAAATTCTTGAGACAGGAAGAACATAGGTATCCTGGAATCCAGTAGAGACGGAAACTGGGAACTTAAAGAAAACACTGGTGATGGAAAAGTGAGCTTCAGCTGTCTATAGATCAGGGAGAATTTCATTTTTCTAAAAGCACGGCACTCGACAACACTTTTACTGAAACTTCTTTGTCTCAGAAAATAAATGGATGAGTAAACAGACTAGGTTTTTGTTTTGAGGTGAATTACCAGAAAATTAATATAAACATACATAGTCAATTGCACAGTTCGAATGACTAGAAATGAGATGAAGTAGGAGAGTCATCAGACATGACACAAGCAGGAATCTGTTTCCTACTGTGCTCTTGAATGGCTAGCTGGACGTAGCATGGCTAGTGCACTTTGAGACCTCTTTATGCATAGGGCAATGTCCAAAGGAAGACGGCTTATCTCTTATACTGGTTTTCTCTTAAGTAGGGGGCAAACTTCCTAGTCTTGCTCTCCTGCAAACTCACCCCACCTCCCAAAAAAAACCTCCCCTTATATCTTATAAGATAAAACTTGGTCACATACAAATGCCTTATGGCCAGGAGCATTCTATGTGCTGACGGATATATGCCTGATTTCTAAACTCCTAACTGGTAAATAAATAAACTTGCCGTATACTGATCAAGCCCATTTCTGGAGATGGGGGATGGATCAGCTGCCACTGAGGGGCAGGAACGACAGTCCAGAGTAAGGACAGACACCAGCATGGAGCATGAAGGATGGAACCAAGTAGCGCACCCGGTCTTTTACATCTGCTGACAAGCTTCAAGCTCTACCCCGCTTTTATCCCCTCTTGTAACACAACTGGACAAGCCACTAGGAAAGCCTGTGTGTGGGGCGCCTGGGTGCCTCAGTTGGTGGAGCGTCTGCCTTCCCCTCAGGTCATGATCCCAGCATCCTGGCACTGAGTCCCGCATTGGGCTCCCTGCGCAATGGGGAGCCAGTTTCTCCCTCTGCCTGCCACTCCCCATGCTTGTGCGCGCGCTCTCTCTCTCTCTGGCAAACAAATAAATAAATCATATATATATATATATATATATATATATTCTTATATAAATAAATAAATAATATTTATATAAGAGATCTATATCTCTTATATAAATAAATAAATAAATTTAAAGAAAGGAAAGAAAGAAAGAAAAAAGAAAACTTGTATGCTATCTCCTTTGGTATCACCAGGAAGTTGACCTCTAGCCTGGCCCATTGGTGGGCTTCCCCACCCCAGCCCCACCCCCTAACCATAGTCAAAAGCAAATGCCAGTTGCCCCTCCTAGCTTTTAAGTCATTTTCTGACCTGTTTCACAGCCACCCAGCTCTTGCCAGAAAGCCTGGTTCTGTCATTACCTCTCTACCTCTCTCCACCGCGGGGCAATTACCACAGGGAAGGTGGTGGAATCGTCCACACTGTGCCTCACTGCACAACGTGAAGAATGGAATCACGACTCTTAATTCTGGCCAGAAAATGACAGCGATTTGAGTAACAGAGGAAACTTCGTCATTCTAAGAGCTTGTAATAGTGAAGAGTTATAATTTATGGTAAAGCCATCCAAAGAAATACTGGACAGACAATAAAAAGGAAAAGCAGAATGTACATGTAATACTATGGAAATACAATCATCATGTATTTTAAGTAAAGGGGAAACGTTGTAAATATTTACAGGGTAATACATTTCTATTTTTTAAAAAATTGAACCTGGCTAACTCTGGGCAGTGAGACTGTCCAAGCTCAGATAAGAAGAAGGGTCTCAAACTTCTTGTTTCATAGAGATCTTTGATGTTTGAATTGCGTGTGGTCCTTTTTGCAGTCCTATATTTATCTAATTTTAAAGAGCTCATGTTTTGAGTTTTAAAATGTAAAGGAATGGCCATTTTGGAAAAGGAGTGAAGAAAGGAAACACACTCGAGGAGGGATTCAGTGTAGTAATAACTGTAAAAGCTGAAACACTAAATAGGCCTCATGTAAACCTGCCATCTAAAAAACAAAACAAAAACGAAAGAAAACAACCAAAAAACAAAAAACCTCCAAGAAGATGTAAAATATCTTTCTTCTGCCTAAAGACCACCATTTATATAGATACTTTTACTGACTCACCATCTCCATGCACTAAATTTCCCTTCTTGGGGGAGCCACTCCTACTCAGAAGACTTCCTTAATACTGTACGGGTAAGGACCTGTTCTACTGTCCCTGCTCCCCTCCCCCAGGGGACTTAAAAACAAGTCCCAGAAATCAGCTCCAGGTGGGAAGGCCAAGAAAAACAAGGCTGTACCCACCTCGAGTCTAGCCCTGACCTAAGTACAGCCAAAGCAAAGCAAAAGCCAGCACCTTGCACTGTAAGAGTGGGTTAGCATAAGGATGGCCATCCTGAAGGCCCAGAAGCCATTTTACTGAGTAGCCCTAACACTGGTATACCACCAGGGCCTTAGGTGATGGCGCCACAGGGACCAAATGTTGAAGAAAAATAAATAGTTAACTTGCAGAGATCACAATCCTGCTAGACTCGAGTCTCCCTTGGTTTGCAAATGTCCTAGTGATTTACAACAAAAAGGCCATCTTTTCAAAGGCTCAGTACCTCGAGGCCAAAGGTCGCCCTCCCCACCATAAAACTGTAGGAGGCTGAGGCAGAAGGAAATGTAATTAAGGTGAAAATTCTCCTAAACCTAAATCTCACTTAACTGCCAGGGTGATACCAGGGTGGCAAAAAGTTAAACAAAGTTAAACTGTCCAAGGGGGGCGCAAGAGATGTATGCAGCTATGAAAAAGTGCTTTGAAAATGCTATATAAACCCTTGGCTTTGAGTGCTCGGGGTCCTCGGTGAAACCCACTGCGCCTGGCAGACACTTGGACCCCAGCGAGCTGGAAATAAACCTCGCTGTGTGACTTGCATTGTCGAGAGTGTTCTCTGTCTAATTGAGGGGTGGTCGACTCCGAACCCTAACATCCGGAAAAAAGAGAAAGGACACTCGGGTAAGCTGGAGATGCTAGATGGTCAAGCTCTGGGAACTGGGTCTAGCGCACGAAAGCAATATTGATTTGTACAGTCTCAGGAGGGAGTGAGACAAAGTATAGCATTGCCAAATGCAGCCAAATGTAGTAAAATCCCATGCCATACAGGTTCCAAATTCGAAAACCTTACCATTGGAAGTTGCAGTCAAGTAGATTTTAAATCAATTTAAAGAAAGATTTCCTAAGAACCTTTTAACGGGCCACCTTGCCTCTGGCATGGACTCACTGACATCCATCCTTTGCAAGGCATCCGGAATTATCTTTCTATGACACAAATTCAGTTAATTGTCATTCTGCTTGAGGTAAAGAATGAGTTATAGTATTACTAATCATAGATATTAAAATACAATTAGCAGGAACTCCAAGAGGGTAGAAAGATTCACCCTTTGGTTTCTCCCCCAATAGCAGACTCCTTTCTTACGGTAAAAGAGCTTTAAATGTAATTACTTATACACGATTGCTTTTCATTACTCATTTTGTAAGATAATTAGAATAGCTACTTAGGTTCTGCCCATGCTTTTGTTTAGGGCCAGGTAACCATAAGAAAAGGGCACATACCCTGGGGTACATACTTGGAATATCAAAGGTTGAAATAGTAAGATAGTTCAGAATTCTACTTAAACTGTGTTGTCATTCTTCAGTGAGACCTGCCAACCCACATTCTTTCCTACCACCCCCGCCACTAAAATCTTTTCACGAGAATGATGGAATTAATGAGAGAAAATTGGGGAAGTTACTGTAATTTGGAAATGAGGAAATACTTAGGAACACCTTTCTGAGTCAGGGTTGAATAGAGGGTATAATCTGACTGCCATGTGATACAAAAAGTAACAATAAAATCTTTCAAGATTTTGCTTACCAAATTATCTTCCATTTTAGGTTATATCAGTAATCAAAAGATCCATAAATGCATGAAGAACCGCTTAACAGGGAATATATACCAGGATATCTAGAATCTGGGCTCCTTCTTTGTTTTTTTTTTAAGTAGGCTCTATGCCCACCATGAGGCTTCAACTCAGGGCTGAGACTGAGAGTCCTATGCTCTGCTGACTGAGCCAGCCAGCACCCCTGGGTTCCTTCATTTTTTTAATCCTCATCTCAGTCTGCCACTGTCTGAAGCCCTAAACTCCAGTAAGTCTCAACTTTCACTATTTTCTCTATGTAAAATACCATCCAACTCCTGTGTCCATACCATCTATCTAATCATTTGTTTTAAATCTAGTCGTTTTTAATAATCAAATCATCTCCACTTCTATTAAATCTTTCCTGATCCAGTTTCCCCTTTAGAAAAGAATTATACCCTGTACATGTTCTCTAAAACCTATAACACTTGCATGTTTTCTTTATTCATATCTGTTACCCTCTATCAGGTTCAAGTCATTCAGAGCAAAGACTTTGCTATTAGAAGTTGTTTTCTATGCAAAGAGGTTTCAAGATGGTGACATAGGAAGAACTTGAACTCCCCTCCTCCCACTGAAAAAAACAATTTTTTGTTTTTTATAGCTATATATTGAAGGATTTTTCTCTGAAAAGGACCTGAGAGCTAGGTAGGCAATTCTTCCACAACAAAACACAAAGGGACACATTGAAAAAGGTAGGAGAGACCCTACACCAAATGCAATGACCCCACAATTAGGAGGTATCACAAAAATACAGAACCCTCCCTTAAGGAGCAAAGGGATTGCACCCCTACATCAGGCACCCTGATCTTGGGTACTGACACAAAAGATAAGCCCCAAACATCTGTTTTTTTAAAATCAAGAGGGATTAAGACCAAGAGAATCATAGGAAACAGATGTTCTTAGAAGAGTTCATGACCAAACCCGCTCATCTTGAGACCCAGTGCAAAAGCAACAGGTTGAAAATCTTTGGACCCCAAATGAGGAAACCCCACTTAATAATTCTAAAGTTACTTCCGGAAAGGTGGGAAATTGTGGGGACTTTATCCATGGACAGAATTGCTGGCAGACACCATTTTTTCAAGCTCATCCTAACTTGCTGGTAACAGAGCTGACGGGTGCAATTTTTGCTGCTCTCCTTCTAGCCTGCTAGCACTGGAGGGCATGACGGCCTACTGCGTACCATAACCAGACTAGATTAGTGCCCCCATGCCCCTGCCAGGATGCATAGCACCCATGCCACAACAGAGCCAGGTGAGCACCCCAAGTCCTGCCCGGCATGCAGAGAGACGGAGCTGCAACCATATTACCCGAGTGCTCTGAGCCCTGCCTACTCTGCACAGAAACTGAGCCACAAGCAGCAGCTGAGACTGCAGAAGCCCACCCTCCCTGCACAGAAGCCTAGTGAAAATGGCCCCAGGCTAGTGCTCTAAGCCCTGTTTTGCCTGCACAGCAGATAGACTGCGACCAAGTCCAGCAAGCAGCTTGAACTCTGCTCTCCCCATGCAGGGGCTGAGCCCCGTCAGAGCTGGCAGGCACAGGCAACTAACACAAGGGATGCTCACAGAGCATCTGGCTCTTGTGGCCAGGGGAGATGGCACTTCTGGGCCACATGGAACATCTACACAAGACTACTCCTTCAAGACTGGGAGAGGTAGCTGTTTCACCTAGTACAGAGAGAGGCAAAATGAGGAGAGACAGGAATACGTGTCAAAGAACAAAGCAAATTCCCAGAAAAAAGACCTTAATGAAATATAGATGAGCAACCTACCTGATAATGGAAGTAAAACATGTAACAAATAAAAAGTGCTCACCAATCTCAGGAGACAAACGGATGGACACTTGAGATCTTCAACAAAATAGAAAATATAAGACAGTACCCAACAGAAGTTATAAATGAGCTGAAAAAAAATACCCTGGATAGATTCAATAGCAGAATGAAATAGAAGCATGAATCAGCAAGCTGGAAGTCAAAGCAATGGAAAACATATAGAGCAACAAATGAAAAAATAATTAAAAGAAGTGAGAACACCTTAAGGGACTGCTGGGACAACATCAAGCAAACTAACATTTGCATTATAGGGGTCCCAGAAAGAGAAGAGACAGAGAGAAAGGAACTACAAAAACAGCCAGTAAACACTTAACAAAATGACAATAAATATGTACCTATCAATAATTGTTTTAAGTGTAAATGGACTAAATTCTCCAATCAACAGACACAGGGTGGATAAATGGATAGCAAAACAAAACCCTTCTCAGTGCTGCCTGCAAGAGACTCAAATGTGAACACATACAAACTGAAGGGATGGATAAAGATATTCCGTGCAAATGGGAATGAAAACAAAGCTGTGGCAGCAACACTCATACTAAATAAAATAGACTTTAAAATGAAGACTGTAACAAAAAACAAAGAAGGGTATTACCTAATGATAAAGGGGTCAATTCAACACGAAGATATAACATTTATAAACATATATGTACCCAAAATAGAAGCACCTAACCATATAAAGCAAATATTAACAAAAATAAAAGGAGAAACAGACAGCGATACAGTAGTAGGGAATTTTAATATCCCACTTTCATCAACGGAGAGGCCATCCAGACAGAAATATGCTGTTAACTTTCTTTCAAATGTTTTTCCCTGTCCTTGTTGAGATGATCATGATATTTACCTTTTATTTCATTAATGTGGTATATCACATCTACTGATTTGCGTGCGTTGAACCATCGTTGCATCCCAGGGATAAATCCCATTTGGTCATGGTGTATGGTCCTGTTAATGTGCTGTTGAATTCCATTTGCTAGTATTTTTTGAGGATTTTTGCATCTGTTTTCATCAGGGATATAGTCCTATAACTTTCTTTTCATGCAGTGTCTTTATTTAGGTTTGGTATCAGGTTAATGCTGATCTCATAAAATGAATCTGGCAGTGATCCTTCCTTTGCAATTTTTTGTAAGAGTTCAAGAAGCATTGGCATTAATTCTTTACATGATCAGAACAATTCACTTGTAAAAATATCCTGTACTGGACTTTTCTTTCTTGGAAACTTTTTGGTTATTTAGTCAGTTTCCTTACGTGTTATTAAACAGTTCATATTTTCTATGTCTTTGTGATTCAGTTTTGCTAAGTTGTAAGCTTCTAGGGATTTATCCATTTTTCTACATTATCCAATGTGTTGGTGAGGAAGAAAAAGAAACAAAGCCCATCTGTTGAGCTTTTACATTTTTAGTTATTGTTTTTACAGTCTTAAAATCCCATCTGACTTTTCTTTATATCTTCTATTTCTTTTTTGAGACTGTTTTTTCATATATGCCAAGCATGTTCATAAGTGCTGATTTGAAGCATTTTTATGATGACTGCTTTAATCTCTGTCAGATAAATCTAGTTTCTGTCATCTCAGTGTTGGCATCTATTGATTCTTGATTCTTTTTTTTTTTTTTCATTGAGTAGGAGATCTCCATGGTCCTTGGTAATTAAAACCTGAATATTTCGGATAAAATATTATGAGATTTTGAATGCCATTTAAACATTCAGTTTTAGTTGGCTTCCTCTGACTCTACTCTGGCAGAGAAAGAGAGGTGTGTAACCTTGGTACTTCCAGGTGGAGGTCGAAGTCCACGTTCCCCATCTGGCCTCTACTGACACTGAGGGGGAAGGGTCCTCAGTACAGGCAGCACGCAGGGTTGCATGTTTATCTCCCCATTAGGCCTTTGTTGATACTTCTCTGGCAAGAAGGGGTAGGGGTGCCTCATTACTGCTCCCCATGTAGCCTCCTCTGATACTGTGGGGGGTGGTGACCTTGTCACTGGGCCTCCTCTGATACCACTGTAGCGGGGAGGCAGAGGGGCACCAGATTACTTTATGGTGAGCAAGAAAGTATCGGCTGGCTCTCCACATGGTGGTCTCTAATGACACTGTGGGTTGAAGGGATATCTTATCAGCTGAAAGTGATCAAAATCCATTACCCAAATCAGTTCTCTAACACAACCTTGGCAGGGTACATGGTGGTTGGGTGCCTCATTAAAGACTGCTGAGGGTGGAAGTCCAGAATCACCACTGAGCTTTTGCTGGCATTGGTGAGGATAGATCACAGTGCTTTCTGTGCTGTTTGGCTAGAGTGGAGTGACTATACTCCAAAAGTTTCTTGTCTTACTAGGCTGCCCCTTTCCTGAGCCTTTGACTGGAGAGAACAGGCTTTTATGAGGCTATTTGTCTGCACTTGTTGGTATTCTGGGTTGTTGGCTTTGCCGTCTCCAATTCTGGGACATCTGAAGCAAAAAGGAAATGCAGGAAACATCTCTGTGTTGTTCCTTGGATCCCAAAGTCCCTAGTCAGTCTTCCTGTTTCTCTCCATCTCTTGAAATCTATTTTTGATGCCTTGGATTTTTGTTATATGGACTAGGAAGAACAGGAGGAAGTATGTCTACTCCATCATCTCAAAAGCAGAAGTCCCCAACTTGTGTTTTAGTGCCACCTCAACTCCCAGCCACCCTTGCAGTAGGCCATGGGTGTGTGAGAGAATCCTAGACAACGATACCTAAGGATAAGCCTGCTATGAGGGTTCTGTGGAAATTTTTCCTTCTTTATAGAAGAAATACTTCTGTGAACATGATCAGTATTTCCCACCCATGAATATGGTCAGTGAGAACTTAATGTTTGGTACCCATTTTACAACCAGGAAGATACAAGTCTGAAGTTGAAAACCAACATGCTGAGTATAGCAGAGCAGAAAGACAGCAAGAAACACAGCCCTTGAAGTTGTCATTTAGCCTTGAATGAACCAAACCTCCTTTAGTCTTGATGTTACACAAGATAATAAATGTCCTTAATCTTTAAGCCTCTTTGAGTTGGATATAGTCTATACAGCCAAAATCATCTTGATGCACTATGTTACACCCAATTCTAAGTTTAGGATCCTCACATGAATGTTCTATCTAAACTAACAATTTCTGGATACTTAAATTTCATTCTTAAAAATAAAAACAGAATGTCTTCTAAAATATATCCTGATATTTGCTGCCTAAGCAGCATGGATATTAAATCTCCTCTAGTCAAAACTCTAGTACTTAAATTTTAACCTACTATAGAAAATGTGCCCTTCAGTGACTTTTTAGAAATTTAAGGTGAAGTCTTTAAAATGTTAGTTGCTTTTCTGTCATCATACTGAACTCATATTATGAAACTAGATATGAGCATTTTAATCCGAATATGATGGTTTGCTATTGTATCTTAGATTTACTTTCAAGACTTGATAGGTTGATAATCTGGCTCAAAATTTAGTTTTTCACAGAAGATTAAACCAGGTTGACCTAAATTTAACAATGTTCTGAAAAGATAATATTTTATGATCTTCTAAAATATTCAAACATAGAATCATTAACAAACAGTAAACTTTTGAGTTTAGAAACATTCAGTGATGTAAAATGAAATAAAATATACCTTTGTTTCAAATACAAAAATAAGGAGATCTTGATTTTCTCAAGGGGAGAAATCCATATAAGAAATGCCGAAACAGCTTCTAAGTTCTTTTAAACTTGGTGAATAATTCACAGGATCAATTTTTCTATCATTAGCACTGTACAACAGAAATCAGTCAGAAAATTCATTTGAATACTACATGGGCCAATGTTGTACAAACTGTATCCTAGGCATAAAACAATATAGATAACTAACTCTAGCTATATAAAATGATATCATTTTAAGTAGTCTGTTTTAGGCCCTCCTGGGTGGCTCAGCCGGTTAAGCGTCTGACTCTTGATCTTGGCTCTGGTCATGATCTCTGGGTCCTGGGATGGAGCCCCACATCAGACTCCGTGCTCAGTGGGGAGTCTGCTTGAAGAGTCTCTCCCTCTACCTCTGTCTTTTCCCTGTTCTCTCTCTCTCTCTCTCAGATAGATAGATAGATAGATAAATAAATAAATCTTTTTAAAAAATGAATAAGAGGCACCTAGGTAGTTCAGTCAGTTAAACAGTCAACTCTTGATTTTGACTCAGATCATGATCTTAGAGTCCTGGGATCTAAGCCAGCACTGGGCTCCCCACTCAGTGGAAGTCCACTCAAGGATTCTCTTTCTCTCTCTCTCCCTCTACCTCTCCCACCATTCCTGCATTCTCTTTCTATATATAAAATAAATAAATCTTTAAAAAATATAAGTATTCAGTATTAGTATTGAGTGTATCTAACAAGGGCATATGCAATGGGCCACTACTGTCTGATCACTTTTTCATATTAGCTACACCTAATATATATTAGGTAGTTTCTCTGGAGCTTCTCTTTAAAGTTCCAGGTATATCTCTTGTCTCATTTTTTATTATTTTTTTAAAGATTGTGTTTATTTATTTGACAGACAGAGATTACAAGTAGGCAGAGAGGCAGGCGGGGGGAGGGAAGCAGGCTCCCCGCAGAGCAGAGAGTCCGATGTGGGTCTCAATCCCAGGACCCTGGGATCATGACCAGGGCCGAAGGCAGAGGCTTTAACCCACTGAGCCACTCAGGCTCCCCTATTATTAATTTTTTAAGGAGGCTCTATGCCCAACATGGGCTCAAAATCACAGCCCCGAGATCAAGGGTCACATGCTCTACTGACTGAGCCAGCCGGATGCGCCTCTTGTGTCATTTTTCATGTATAATGATAGAGGGCAAATAACAGGGTGCCAGACTAATCCTAAGGAGTTTGACCAACTGAGGTAATGAAACCACTAACATCTAAATCATAATTCACGAGTCAAGGTCTACAGGTGAATGAATATGAGAATGCCAAGAAGAATGACAATGAGAAGCAATGAGTCAAAATGAATATAAGAGTATGTATTCTAAACTCACTATGGAAAAGAACACCGTGACTAGATTTTTTATAAGCTTATACAGTATGTTTGTGTGCATGGGGCAGAACCATTTAAAGAGGCCATAAAAATGGAAAATAGTATGGTTTCGACTCAACGGATGAAATAATAATAAAAAAGACTTAACAATGAAGGTACTCCACTTCTCGAAACCATGAGTCGTTTCCACTAGGAATCATTTAAAATATTATTTTTTCTTCATTTTCACAACTAATATGGAACT
Source organism: Mustela lutreola (assembly GCF_030435805.1). Lineage (NCBI taxonomy): Eukaryota > Metazoa > Chordata > Mammalia > Carnivora > Mustelidae > Mustela > Mustela lutreola. Next base: position 125,592,064 of record NC_081308.1, on the reverse strand, counting down.
TATATGTATAAAGGAAAACATCACACATACATTGAGGGCCTACTATAATTTTAGTTGCCTGTCTTCACTTGTATATAAATAGAAAGTTAAAATTACTGCAATCAAAGCCATGTGTCAGGTGCTTTCTTTTCAGGAATATTATGAAGTGTCCAGCACTATTCCTGTTCTAAGGATGTCATATTCCTACTCTGGAGATGAGATACACACATGCAGCTGGAACAGTAAACCTCAATTTCAAAATTTCTACTCAAGAGCAGAATGACAATGAATGCTCACTTCAGAGGAGGAAGAGGGCAAGAGATTAGGAGGTAACTACGGGTAGGAGAAGATGAGGCAGGCTTGAAGAGGATGGAAGTGAAGTCTATTTCCATCAAAGTCATTATAGTATGGTTACCTGGCCATGCAAATCAGGTAGATGGAAGCTGGGGTGATGGGGGAGTAGGCTTAAGACACACACATTAATAAATTACCGTGGTAACCCACACATAGAAAGATAAAAAACCAACCTACATGTGGATGGTAATCCCTGAGAATTAATATATCATTAAAATCTCATGTTATAAGTAGGAAGTGACATGGAGACTACTATAAGTAAAAGTCCCTCTGATGTCTCTTGACAGCATCTAGGAAGAACCAACGTGATTGTAAATTTGGTCCTCCAGCAAGTGAAAACATAGGGACATGTTTGGGCTTATGTCACCTCCGATGGAGGGCAAGAACCAAAAGTACAGGAAGACAAGACCAAAGCAGATATGAGATATATGAAATAGCAGTGAATGGAACATACATTTCATATCAAGTAAGACTATAAAGGCTACTTCTTTAGTAGATATTTTTAAGAAAAGATTGTACATGTGTGTGTGTGCATATGTATGTGTGTGCATGTACACAAACCCACACCTGAGTGCATACCCACACCATGTGGGTCACATCAAGAGAAATTGATGACATGTTTAGGTGGTTTCTAGCCCATGATTTCTGGGTACCATATCCATTTAATTAAAAAGCTATTCGATGTGCACAGAAGATAATATAAAGGATATTAATATTAAAATAAAGAAAATTGCAGAGTCATTTAAAAATCATTATCAAACATTTAAATTTCCATTAAAGAAAATGGAACAATGAATCTTTAAAGGCTCCTAAATGGGTGGCACTCCACATTGTATATTCCAATACTTATGAATAGCCAATTGTAAGTAATCCAAATTTCAAAAGACAACTGGCCTGGGGAGGTGTATACAAGTGATTAGAATTTCAAAGAGCTCAGAATAAATACCAGCTCTTTGATAGGATAATTTATGCATAAAGTGGCAGGAAGAGGTGTCTGCGTTGTTCTTGGAAAGTTCACACACAGCTATATTAGGAGTTTAAAGCAACCTTTGGTAATTTCTTATGTGAAATGAAACTCTAGGCGAGATGATTTTCACATTAAGACATTACTGACTGACGGGAAACAAAAGAACATCCAATAGTCCTATCATTTCATCATAAGTTATAAAGCTATAGTATTTGAAAAAGTATAAATTGTGATCTGTTTGCAAGGGTATCATTTAAATTGATGAATATCGTCAAAAAACAGCCCAAAGAAAACCGAGATGAATTACCAATTCAGAGGGATACTTGTGCTCAATGTCTTTTTGTGAGCACAAAGAACTCACAGGAAACTCTAAATCCTTGAATGTATAGAGCTATTTAGTAATCTGTGGCCCTTTGGGAAGAAAAAAAAAGACTGAAATACCCATTGTACTTCATAGGCCAGCAGACAGTTTACACAGGTAATGTTAAAAAGGGTATCACAAACATTCACAGTCTTGGACTTGTATTTTTCTTCAGGGTAAATATTAGAGAAGGTAAGAAAAGGGCCCCATTAGGCAAAAGAAACCACATTTATCCTGAGTAGCTACGATTTATGGTCTATAACACTTGGTAGCAGTACCCTACCCCAGCCCTGAATACTTGCATTTAATTTGTTCCTTGTGGGTATAATGTGGAGAATTTAAATCCCAAAGATCTGCATTGTTCTAGGAAATGAAACTCTGATCTGCACAGCATCTACTGCTGAGTTAACAAAAAATTCCCCAACTTGAAAGTTGCACGGCTGATATGGAACATTTTAAGGAGATTCATGGGCTCTATCTTCAAGAATTTCTCAGGCTCCCATCCAATGTGTTCACAGCACAGCATAATCGGGTCTCTTGGACCCAACAGCATCCTCTAGGCCTGTATCCTAGCATCCCTACATATGAGCTACAGTCTGGCCTCTCTCTCTCTCTCTCTCTCTCTCCCAGAGCTCAATTCTGCAACTACTGCTTCAGGACAAGTGAAGTGGCTGGGAGCATGTGATTGAGGACACTTTGGATTTGGGACCTAAGCCAGGAAACCCTTATTAAATATCCTTGTGAGGAACTATCCCCAGATTGTCTAGTATGAAATTCAAACTAATCATGCTCTCTTTGCTCAGGACAATAATGTGAGAACAAAGCATTCTCTTAAAACAAATTAGGGCACCTGGGTGGCTCAGTGGGTTAAGCTTCTGCCTTCGACTCCGGTCACAGTCTCAGGGTCCTAGGATCAAGCCCCTGCATCAGGCTCTCTGCTTGGCCGGGAGCCTGCTCCCCACCGCCCACTGCCTGCCTCTCTGCCTACTTGTGATTTCTGCCTGTCAAATAAATAAAATATTTTTAAAAAAACAAATTCAAGGTACTTGCTTCTCACAGAAAGCAGGAAGAAGATTATATGATTCATCCAGGCAAGGATTTATGGGGCCTGAAATTTGAATGATGAAAGGGGAACCCGGATAGACTGTGGATGGGCAGGGGAGGGGGAATCTGCAACAGAGCGCAGGGAGTCCTGTACCAGAAAGTGCTGCGGCTGAGCATTTGTCTTTTTTTTTGGGGGGGGGGGGGTTATCTTCTCATCGCAGACATCAGCGTATTAGATGAGGCCTTCCTTGAGCAGCTTTGGTTCTAACAAGGGGACCCCGCGGAAGGCGTGCCCCTCCCTTGCCTGCCTCACTGCTGCCTGATACATCGCCTCTTGGGAAGGAGGAAACGGGCTATAAAAATCGAAGACGGACAGGAGCAAGGGCAGTTCTCAAGAGCAACTGCATACGGCCTCTGCCGTGAAATCAGAATTAAAAATGCCTCCCCCGGGGCCTCCCTGAAGAGTCTGAGATTAGTCAGACGGATACAGAGCTGGCTCTGCTGAGAGGTTTCCATTCTGGCTTTCAAGAAACCAAACAGACCGTCCTGATAAAACATAGGTGGTTTATAATCCTAATTATCCACAGGACCCACCCGAGCTCTAACCAGGCCTTGACCCCAAAGCAGGCAGGACAGCAACCTCTCCACCTGCTTCGGAGGGGACTGATCCTTTCCACAGTGCTTTTTCACAGGGTCATTTGCCGTGGCTGTTGACATCATGGCATGGTTACTATAAAACTGCCGCCCACCACACCGCAGAACAGTACGGGACTAAAATTTCGTGTACTTAGGCTCAAGTGTAAGTTCCCCTATTTACTAACTCAAGCAAGTGAGAGCTCCCAAAAGGAACCCACGTCAGGTAACCAGTTTAGCAAAGAAAAATATAGAATGTTCAGTTAAACTGGAAAACAAAGAATCATTTTTATGTGTATGTTCCAAATATTGCATGACGCATACTAAAAATGTATATTTGTGGTTTTTTAAAATTCTTTTAAGCAGGTTCCACACCCAACACGGGGCTGGAACTCACAACCCAGAGATCAAGAATCACGTGCTCTGCCTACAGAGCCAACCAGGCGCCCCTATATTTGGACTTTATCTGAAATTCAAATGTAGCTATGCATTCTATATTTTATCTGGTAACACCAAACTAATGTGATTGCTTCTAGATCCAGCCAAAACACAAGTTCACCTGTTGCTGTAAACCTACTCTGTGTTCTAATAACCACCACGAATACGTACAGAGTGCTTACTATGTAACGGGTATCATGGTTCCTCCCAGCACCACATTTCACATCCGTAATCCTATAAAAACGATGTTATGATCACACTTTTACAGCAGAAGACGCTGAAACGCAAAGAACACTGGGGAAAATTTTGTTCTAAATGACGTGCTAGTAAGTGGCAGATCTGGGGTTAGAATCCAAGGGTTTTTTTTTTTTTTTCTTTTAAAACTAAAGCTTTGAACAATTATGATATACTGCTTCCTCTGGGAGGAAAATCGTTAATTCCACCCATCAAAAAATTATGAAATGTTGCAGTTCTGGTTCAAGATCCCAATGTCGGAAAACTCTGAACTCCCCTCCTCCACAGAACACACCAAATTACCCCCGTTAATAGAATCATTTCTCCTGAAGGCAAACCTAAGAGCTACTGAACAACCAGACAGGACGGCAAGAGAACAAGAGAGACAGAGACATAGTAACAAAGGGAACCCCCACCTGGATGCTGAGAACCAGTGGGAAAGAATAGATCCCTCGGTGCTGGGGCTCAGAAAAAAGCTGCAGTTTAAAAGAACAACTGGCTGGGACGCCTGGGTGGCTCAGTCAGTGAACCGTCTGCTTTGGTTCAGGTCATGATCCCAGCGTCCCGGGATCAAGTCCTGCATCCGGCTCCCAGCTCAGCAGGGAGCCTGCTTCTCCCTCTCTGCCCTGCTCTTGTTCTCTCTCCCTAAAAAATTTTAAAATTAAAAAAAAAAGAAAAGAAAGAGCAACTGGCATATAAAAGAGAAAACACTAAAACTGGCAAGAGGCGGAGGAGCTGAGGGAAAGCTCTCCAGGTCAGAGGGACTGGAGAATGAAACGGTTTATAGTCCGACCCCCACCTTGAAAGCCTAGAACTTAGCAAGCTCTGGATGCCATTTGGATCTCAGTGAGCTCACAACCTCAGCAAACCCAGGGTCTACAAGCCCACACCAGCTATCCTGCAGTGCTGGGGGCACAGAAAACAAGCTGTGGTTTTGTGGTGGTGGTGGTTGTTTTGTTTTGAACTTTTATTGTTTTATTTTATTATTTTGTTTTAACTTTTAAAAACTGTCTTGTTTTGTTTTGTTTTTCTTTTTGCTTTTGTTCTAAACCAAATGGGGTTAGAGGGGACATACCTTAACATAACATGCATATGAAAAACTCACAGCTAACATCATCCTTAATAGTGGAAATCTGAGAGCTTCACCTCTACAGTCAGAAAGAGACAAGGACATCCACTCACCACTTTTATTTAACATAGTACTAGAAGTCCTAGCCTCAGTAATCAGACAAGAAAAAGAAATAAGAAGCATCCATAGTGGTTAAGAAGAAATTAAGCTGTCACTATTTACAGATGACATGACACTATATATAGAAAAATCCTAAAAACTACCAGAAGTAATAAAGGAATTCGATAAAGTATTGGGATACAAAATTAATACCCAGAAGTTGGTAGCATTTCTAAATGCTAACAACAAAATTACAGAAAGAGAAATTAAAACATTTACAATTATACCAAAAAGAATGAAATATCTAGGAATAAACTTAATCAAAGAGGTGAAAGGCTTGTGCTCTGAAAACTATAAAACACTGATAAAAGAAGTTGAAGAGAACACAAACAAATCGAGAGATATTCTATGCTCACGGACTAGAATAATTAATACTGTCAAAATGTCTATTTTACCCAAAGCAATCTATAGATTCGAGGTAATCCCAATAGCATTTTTCACAAAACTAGAGCAAATAATACTAAAATTTGTATGGAACCAAAGCAATCCTGGAAAAAGAACTGAAGGTCTCACAATTCAAGATTTCAAGATGTACTACAGAGCTATAGTAATCAAAACAGAGTGGTACCAGCACAGAAACAAACACACAGATCAATGGAAAAGAATAGAAGCCCCAGAAACAAACCCACATTTATATGGGTAATTAATGTATGACAAAGGAGACAAGAATATACAAGGGAGAAAAGCAGTCTTTCAATAAATGGTGCTGGGAAACAGGACAGCTACTTGTAAAAGAATGAAACTGGACCACTTTCTTACACCATACACAAAAAATAAGTCACAATGGATTAAAGACCAAAATATGAGGATGCAAATCATAAAAATCCTAGGAGAGACTATAGGCATGACAACCACCATGGCAATATTTTTCTAGAAATGCCTTCTACAGCAAGGGAAACAGAAGCAAATATAAACAATTGAGACAACATCAAAATAGAAAGCTTTGGCATAGCAAAGGAAACCATCAAAAATGCAAAAAGGCAACCTACTGAATAAGCAAAGATATTTGCAAATGACATATACAAGGAGTTAAGATCCAAAATATATGAAGAACTCATACAACACCAAAAAAAAAAAGCCATCTGATTTAAAAAATGGACAGATGACTTAATAGACATTTTTCCAAAGGAGATGTACAGATGGCCAACAGACACATTGAAAAGATGCTCAACGTCATTCATCATCAGGAAACACAAATCAAAACCACAATGAGATACCACCTCACATCTGTCAGAATGGTTAAAATCAAAACCACAGAAAACAAGTGTTGGCAAGGATGTAGGGAAAAGGGAAGCTTTGTGCACTGTTGGTGGGGATGTAAATTGGTGCAGCCACTGTGGAAAAAAAATGGAGTTTCCTCAAAAAATTAAAAATAAAAATACCATATGTTACAATAACTCCACTACTGGGTATTTATGCAGGGGAAATAAAAACATTAACATGAAAAGATACATGCACCCCTATGTCTCCTGCAGCATTATTTATAATAGCCAAGACATGGAAGCAACCTACGTGTCCATAAATAGAGAATGGATAAGGAAAATGTCACAAACACACACATGTGCACACGCACACATATACACACACGAGCACAGATATTATACAGCCATGAAAAAGGATGACATCATGCCATTTGCAACAACATGGGCAGACCTAGAGGGTATGGTGTGAAGTGAAATAAGTCAGACTGAGAAAGACAGCTACCATATGATTCCCACTCATAAGCAGAATCTTAAAAAAATGAATAAATAATTGAAAAGCAGAATCAGTCCTATAAATACAGAAAATAAATTGGTGGTTGCCAGAGGGGAGGAGAGTAGGGGATTAGACAAAGTAAGTGAAGAGAAGGGGGAGACACAGGCCTCCAGTTATGGAATGAGTTAAGTCATGGGAATAAAAAGAGTGTAAGGAAAACAGTCAACGATGTTGTAATAGCCGCGTAATGGCTATTACAAATATTACAAATAGCAGCTACACTTGTGGTGAACATAACGTTATGTATAAAATTGTCACAGCACTAAGCTGTACACCTGAAACCAATGTAACATTATGTGTGAATCAAACTTTTTTAAAAAGTTTATAAATGGAATACAAAGGGAAGAAATTATGAAATGTTCTCTATGCGTCAATCGCTGTCCTCGTCACTTAATCCCGCGATCTTGGATTTCTTCACCCGTCAAGGAAGGATGACATGAAACAGCCTGTATGTTTGGGGAGAAGATGACTTTTAGTGGATCTTTGAAGAACCAGCAGGATGTTCACAAGTTGTGGTAGAGCCAGAAATCGTATCATGAAGGGGTCAATAAGATAGTTTGAGCATCTAATCAGGTACCCAATGAGTAGCAGGTGATGCCTGTGCAGTCAGACTCGGAAGACCATTCAAGTCCTCGTCCTGGGACATGTAAGCAACACCCAACCCAGAGCCTGCAGTCAACTTCATGCTACTGCTGCTCACAGAGGAGTTTCTGCAAACAGTAGCCCCCCAAATGCTTTCCACCACTGATCATTCTTAATTTAGGTTGCACTCATGTGAGCATTCATTCATCAAAAGGCTTTCAACATTAAAAGTTTTCAATTCAAAATTCCTTTGGTTGAAAATTGCTAGTGTTTTCTGAAGCACTCACTTTCTAAGATTTCTGGTGTAGCAGGAAATAATAATTATAATCACAATAGTAAGATTTAATTTTAGAGTTTGCTTTTACAGTTCACATAATAATTTCACACATTATCTTATTTCATCATGTCCAATGCATAAAGATTAGGGAAGACAAAGTTGGAGGGAGTTATCAGTAAAGTGTGCAACATATTTTTACACATAGCTACTGTAGGTGCCAAAGGCAGGCCACCCCCCAAAATTTGCCACTTTGGCTTATTGATTATTTTTTTTCTAAGATTTTATTTATTTATTTGACACAGAGAGAAAGAGAGATCACAAGTAGGCAGAGAGGCAGGCAGAGAGTAAGGGGGAAGCAGGCTCCCCACTGAGCAAAGAGCCTGATGTGGGGCTTGATCCCAGGACCCTGAGACCATAACCTGATCCAAAGGCAGAGGCTTAACCCACTGAGCCACCCAGGCATCCCTGGCTTATTGATTATTTTAAATAAAGGTTAAAAGCCTGCACAAGAAGGAAACTCAGAACGTTTTCTGTCCCCCTGAAACTGGGAAATAAATCTCCCTTGTAAAATGTACCCTCCCTATATTAGTAGCCAAAGAGACTTTTTTTTTTTTTTAATCACCAGAGATAGGGAATTGAAAACTGAGAAAGCTTGTTACTTTTTACTAATTTACTATCACAGCCCAAATCCTGCTGAGAATTCTTTACTAACTGAAGCTCCCAGAGTTAAAATTTCTTTGTCCCCTCAATTTCTCACAGAGATATTATCTCTTTGTCTAAGAAGTATAAAAACTACCTATCTTGGTCATTTGTTTTATAAATATATATATATTTTATTAATTCATTTGAGAGAGAGAGAGAGAATGCGAGCTCAAGTGAGGGCAGGGCAGGGGCAGAGGGAGAGGGAGAAGCAGGATCCCCCATCGCACTCTGTCCCTGGCAAGGAGTCATACATGGGCCTCAATCCCAGGACTCCAGGATTATGACCTGAGCCAAAGGCAGACACATAACCAACTGAGCCACCCAGGCGCCTCTGTGATCCTGGTCATTTCTTTAGGTTTCAATTTCATTATGGGGCCTCCATGAATACTTAACAAAACTTTGGATTTTTTTTTTCCTCCTCTTAATTTGTTCTCATAAACATTTCATTCTTAGTCCAGCCAGAAGAACCTTGGACCAAAGAGGATTTCTTCCTCCCCTTCATTCATTCTATAGTTTATATCACTGTTAAGATGCCCAGCACTCCCAGAAGCCACCTCCTTGCTTCCTCCACCAAAAATCCCTTTATTTTACATTATCCCTCCCTCCTTCCCAATCCCTGAAACCTTTCCAATGCCTCCTGGAATTCACCAGCAAAATCATATCCTCAAACTTCTCTTGATGTTTCCTCTCCCTTCTTCCTTTAGAATGTAGCTGAAGGGGCGCCTGGGTGGCTCAGTGGGTTAAGCCACTGCCTTTGGCTCAGGTCATGATCCCAGGGTCCTAAGATAGAGCCCTGCATCGGGCTCTCTGCTCAGCGGGAAGCCTGCTTCCTCCTCTCTCTCTCTCTGCCTTCCTCTCTGCCTGCTTGTGATCTCTTTCTGTCAAATAAATAAATAAAATCTTCAAAAAAAAAAAAAAAAAAGAATCTAGCTGAAACCCGACACTGCTTTTCCTAAAGGCCTCTCACCTCTGCCTGTTTTGTTCCCCTCATAGCCTTGGACTTAGAGCCTGCAGATGACTATAGCTGAAGGCGGTAATCTGATAGCACGGGGTTCAAAGCCAGAGGGTGGTAATTAGGAAAGAGGGAGGGACTGAAAGGGGCCACAGGGAGCCAAAGGAATACCTTCCTGTTCTCCAGGCCCCACCACCTAGGCAATCTCAGTCTCACATGGCTGATCCTTTCAACGTACCGCCTTCTCACTTCCTTGACCTCCTCCTCCACGCAATTGTATGCTATCCAATCTCACTCATTCACTCCCATAACCATGCTCTCTAAACTGTATCATTACCTCTAACAGCAATCTCTCTCCAATGACCATTACAAGCTTTCCAATCTCATTACCACCTCTGATCATTCTAATCCATTCTCTTCAATACCTCTGAACCCAACAATCCTTGACCATACCCGAATCTAGAATCCCTTCATCCTTGGGATCTCACCTCTACCCCGCTCCCTACCAAGTTTCAGGTTCATGATTCAGACCTTTGCATAGTTCCCAACTCTCTTGCCTCTCTCTTTCATCTTTATTTTTCTTATCTTCACAACAATGAAAATCTCTCTTGACCACATTTCCCCCTCCAGTTTCTGCCCTACTTCTCCCCTTCCCACTACAGTTAATCTTCACAAGAGTTATGACTCACCATTTCCAATTCCAGAAGTCAATACCATATATTTTCAACACCTCAAAGATGGCTTATGTTTTCTCCTGAACACAACCAAATCTGGCATTTGCCCCCACCTTTACATCAAAACTGCTCTTTTCACAGTCAGCAATGATCTTCATGTTGCTAAATTCCATGGACATTTCTCAGTCTTCAATCTTACTGACCCATCAGCGGCATTTAAAGCAGTAGTTACTTCTTTCAACTTGAAACACTTTCACCAGTGGCTATCAGGACACGAAACTTATAGTCTTTTTTCTATCTCATTACCTGATCTATCTTACATTCTTTTACCGGTACCTAACATCTCTCCAAACTCTTAATGATTAAGTACTTGAGGTCTTAGTCCATCAGCCCAAATCTCAGTCTATTCCAACTGTTGTGGTAACCTTGACTGATCTCCACTCGGATGTCTAATAGGTGCCACAAATTGAACATGTCAGAAACTAAACTTCAACTACCTTTTAATCTTCTCTATCTCTATTAAAGACGATTTCTCCCTTCCAAATCCTTGGGCCAAAACCTGAAGTCATTTTTTTTTTTTTACTCCTCTTTCTTTTACTTCTTACCCAAATTGTGATGAAACTTCTCAGCTTTACCTTGAAAATATATCCAGATTATGATTACTTCATGCAACCACCCTGGCCTTAGCCACCATCATCTCCTGTGTAGATTGTCACAAGAGCATCTTTATTGATTTACCTGCTTCTATCATTTCCCCCATTTTAGTCTGCATCCCCACAGAAGAGTAAACTTGTTAAAATATGACAGAAACTTCCAGTGGCTTCCCATCTCACTTGGGTTGAAAGAAAAAAAAAAAAAAAACAAGGTCATCACCTAGCCTACAACATCTATTTTATATTTTTAAATATCTGTCTTCAACCAGCAGACAGCAATCTTCAAGAGAGGTTAGGGATGTTTAACTCTTTTGTTTACAATAAATATGTGCTAAATAAACGAGTGGAACAGGGGTGCCTGAATGGCTCAGTCGCTTAAGCAGCCATCTTTTGGGTTTGACTCAGGTCATGATCTCAGGGTTGTGTGATGGAGCCCCACATCAGGCTCCGCGCTCAGCTCTGTGTCTGCTTGAGATTCTCTCTCTCTCTCTCCCTCTCTCTCTCTCTGCCCCTCAGCCCCTCTCTCTTGCTCTCTCTCTTTCTCAAATAAATAAATCTTTTTAATAAATACACAAATAAGTGGATTAGGCATTCCGGGTAATGCAAACAAATGTGACAGCTGCTATCTCATAGAGCTATCTGCACCCCCATGTTCACTGCAGCATTATTCACAATAGCTAAGACATGGAAACCACCAAAATGCTCACTGATGGATGAATGAATAAAGAAAACGTGGTATAGACAATGTAAAACTATTCAGTCATTAAAAAAAGGGAAATCCTACTATGTACAGCAACATGGATGACCCTTGAGGGCATTATGTTAAGTGGAAGAAACCAGACAAAGAAAGACAAACACTGTGTGTTCTCACTTGTATGTGGAATCTACAAAAAGCCAAATGCATAGAAACAGAGAGTAGATTAGTGGTTGCCAGGGGTCGAGGGATGGCAGAAATAGGGAGATATTGGCCAAAGGGGACCAACTTCCAGGATCACATGAATACATTCTGGGAATCTAACATACAGCATGGTAACTATAGTTAACAACACTGTATGGTGTACTTGAAAGCTCCGAAGAGGTTCTCACCATAACAACAATAACAAAATGGTAATTATGTGAGCTGAAGCATTAACCAAATTTACTGTGGGAAACTTTTTATAATATATGTGTGTGTGTGTGTGTGTGTGTGTGCGCGCGCGCGTGCGTGCGCACATCATATCATTACATTGTAGACCTTAAACTTCCACAATGTTACATGTCAATTAAACTTCAATAAAGCTGGGGGAAAATTTTAAAAACAAATGTGATGTTAAAGTTTCTGTGATGCATTTCTTTCACTTTGACAGTCCATATTTAGCTGAGGTCAAGAGATGGTAAAAGTGATCGCAACACCAGCAAAAAAACATCTAACACTTAAGACACACACCCACTGTGAGCTAAGCACTTTGATAAGTGAATTATTATACATTGTCTATAATTCTTTCAACAACTCTGCAGAGTAACTGAAGCTCAACAAGATTAACTCACTAGCCTAAGGTCACCAAGCTGTTAATTAGCTGGCTAAGATTAAAGTCAAGTTCTAGCTTAAACTACAGTCTGCACTCTTTCCAGCTTACACTCTAATGCTTCCATGTAGAGCTGATGGCAGTTTCCGTGGCTTCTATATTTCTACCTAAATGTCTTTCCATCAAAATTCCCTACCACTGAGTCGACACCCTGCTTTGCACTGTACTGAGAAGCGTAAGATAATTTTGCTGGAGATGATGGACTGCTGAGTGTAGGTTAATATCTTACATTGAAGTATTGGTATTACCTGGAGTTGGGTCCACCCAAAATTTCTGATAGCACTGAATGAAGTATTGATTGCTGCCTGCTTATACAAATGTCACCTTCAGAAATGAAGCCAGAGCATGGTGACAGAGATATCCTACAACTCCCTCTGGGATCTTTGGGCACTTTGTAGCAGGTGTACCGGTGCTCTGTACATTGTTACGTAGATGGTCAGAATGCTGAGTTTTTAATAAGGATGAACCTACTTTACCAAGTGTGTCCCATAGAGGCAGAACCTGAGTCTTTTGAACAGAACATATAAATTCACCTCTATAGAAGTAGGAGACCGCAATAATGAATACTGTGTACACCATGTTCTGATATTGCCATCTACCTACTGTGCTCTCTTCTCATACCTATCCTGCACATTTGTACCCTTTGATGCATTTCCCCGCTTCCCTTACTCTCCATGCCCTGGCATCTAGCATTCTATTCTGAGAAGAGTTCTGCTCTTTTAGATTCCACATGTGAGGCCATGCAATATTCGTCTTCCTGTGTCTGGCTTATTTTACTCAGCACCTCCGAGTTCATCCTCAGTCCGAGTTGACCCAGTTCAACTCAGTCCTCCAAGTTCATCCATATTGTTGCAAATGACAGGACTTCCCTCTTTTTAAAGGCTGAATAATATTCCATTCTTTTATGTATTATTTTCTTGCATTTCCTTTTTTCATTCATCCAACGATTGACACTTAGGTTGTTTTCATGAAACAACCTTGCTACTGTGAATATTGCAGCAGTGAACATAGGACTACAGATGTCTCTTCGAGAGATTCTCTTTCTGGGATGCCTGGGTGGCTCAATTAGTTAACTGTCTGCCTTCAGCTCTGGTCATGATCCCAGAGTCCCAGGACTGAGCCCCACGTCAGGCTTCCTGCTCAGTGGGGAGCCTGCTTCTCCCTCCCCCTCTCCCTCCCCCTGCTCCTTCTCTCTCTCTAGCTTACTCTCTTTCTCAATAAATAAATTTTTAAAAATGATATTCTGGGGCACCTGGGTGGCTCAGTTGGTTAAGTATCTGCCTTCAGCTCAGGTCATGATTCCAGGGTCCCAGGACTGAGCCCCACATCGGGCCCCTCCTCAGCAGGGAGTCTGCCTCTCCTTTTCCCTCTGCTGCATCCCCTGCTTGTACTCTCTTGAGTTCTCTCGCAAATAAATAAATAAATAAATATCTTATTTAAAAAGATATTCTATTTCCTTTGGAAATAGATCCAGAAGTGGGATTTCTGGACCCTATGGTGGTTCTATTTTTAATTTTCTGAGTGACCTCCATGCTGGTTTTGATTTGCATGTCTCTGATGACTAGTGATATTGCTCACCTTTTCATACACTTGTTGACATCTGTAGGTCTTATCTGGAGAAAAGTGTTATTAGGGTCCTTTACCCATTTTTTACTCCATTTATTTGTTTCTTGCTATGGAGTTGAGTTGCGAATGTTTTCTACCACTCTGTAGGTTGTCCCTTCATTCTGTTACTTCCCTGGCTGAGAAGTAGCTTCTACCCTGAGGCAATCCCATTTACTCATTTCTGCTTTTGTTGCCTGGACTTTTATGATCACATTAGGAAAACCATTGCCCAGACATAGGTCAAGAAATTTTTCCGTGTTTTTTTTTTTTTTTTTCTTACAGTTTCAGATTTAGGTCTTATGTTTAAGTCTTTAATCCATTTTGAGTTGATTGTTGTTTAGGATACAAAATAAGGTTCCAGTTTCATTTTTCTATATGTGGGAACCCAGTTTTCCTCACACCATTTACTGATGAAACTATTCTTTCCCTCCTATGTGTTCTTGGCAACTTCGTCCAAGATTAGCTGAAAAAAAGATTATATATATATATATATATATATATATATATATATATATATATATGAATTCATATATGGGTTCTCTAATTCTGCTCCATTGGTCTATATATATGTCTCTGTTGATGCTAGTACCATACTGTCTTGATCACTATAACTTTGGTGTACATCTTGGAATCTGGCAATGTGATGACTCTAGCTTTGTGTTGTTGGTTTTTTTTTTTTTTAAGATTTGATTTATTTATTTGACAGAGAAATCACAAGTAGGCAGAGAGGCAGGCAGAGAGAGAGGAGTGGAAGTAGGCTCCCTGCTGAGCAGAGAACCCAATGTGGGGCTCGATCCCAGGAACCTGAGATTGTGACCTGAGCTGAAGGCAGAGGCTTAACCCACTGAGCCACCTGAACGCCCCTCTAGCTTTGTTTTAATTGCTCAAGATGGCTTTGGTTATTTGGGCTATTTTATGGTTCCATAGGAATTTTAGGATTGTTTTTTCCATTCCTGTGAAAATTTTCACTGGGATTTTGACATTCGATCTACATATAGCTTTGGGTAGTATGGATATTTTAACAGTATTTCTTTCTAATCCATAAACACAGGATATCTTTCCACTTAAATGTGTTTTTTTTCTTTCTTTCACCAATATTTTATATTTCTCAGCATACAGATCTTTCACTTCTGACTAAATTTATATTCCTAAGTATTTTTTTTACTTTTTTGATACTACCATAAAGTGGATTATTTTCTTAATTTCTTTTCCAGACATTGTTTTTGTATAGAAAGATAATGATTTTTGCATGTTTATTTTATAGCCAGAAATATCATCAAAAGTATTTATTTGCATAGTTTATTAATCTATCTACTCTATTGTCACTTTAAGAAACAATAGTAAATTAAAATGTCTGGTAACCAGTGTTCTGTATTTGTTGGTTTTTTAAAGTGTTCAGACATTCAAAGATCATTCATTAATTAACTAAGGTATAAGATATTAAGGTTAAAGATGTGAAAATTACAACTTAACACATTAAATATTTATGACTGATACCATGCTAAGAATTACATAAAATTAAATCCTTTAAAAAGACATCTATTACAGTCACTCAATATAGTTTAATGTAATTTTCTACATATTTTTTTCAATTTTACACAATTTATAGAAACAATGATAACTTTTTAAATTCGCTAAACCAATATAGGAAATATTACAATTTTTGAATTATAAGGAACTTAATGCTGGTTTGGAACAAACCAAAATATTATGCTAGCATTGATTTACATGACAAACTAATTGTTTAAAGATTGATTAATGCTAAATACCTTATTTTATCTTGAAATGAAATCATTTTCTTATGATCTTGCAGCTGTAGTAAGAAAGTCTTTATATGTAGATATACTTTTCAGTGTCCACAAAAAGAAACATAATTTAATAACCCCCTTTTTTAAATCTTTCAAACAATTCCAGTTGTTTATCTAAGACTAAATATCTTTAGAGTGCATGCAAAATAATTTTTTATTAATCTTTAAACTTTCATAAGTGGGGCTGGAGATGGGAAACAGCCAGCTCCAGACAAGGAGAGAGAAAGATGATTCAGATGTACAAAAACAGATTTTACATATACACACACAAAAGAGAGTGACACACAGCTGGCTTTGACATAACTTGGACCACTGAGAATTGTATCAGATCACACAGTTAAAAGGCCAGCCCTTATTAATCCTCAAAGTACAGAGAAGAAGGAAGGAATGTCTCTCATGTTTAAAAAAAAAAAAAATGTGATCTCTCTTTAAGACAAGCAAGATGGACAATCTACTCAGGGGATTTTGCTTTTTGTTCTAAGAGAACCCTCAAATGAAAAATGTTGTTCATGTCAAAAGCTCCCCAAAGTGGCACTGCTATTCCAAATTGTCTCTGTTGAAAATTTGTTCCAGTTAGAAAAATATGCATAGAAGTCAGCCTTATAGTAAGAAAACATGACAGAAGCCAGTGTTCAGCCTATAAAAGGCAGAGATTGTAGAAGGCTCATACCCCTGTGAGAACTGAACGATCCGTAAGAATGATGCTGTGTAACTTGGTGTCTCTGGTGTTTGGTCAAAGGTTGACCATCACCACTCAGGAGCCAAATTTCCCCTCCTGATTTTGGGTGGATGAAACTGAACAGGGCAACTGTATGGGACACAAAGGCAGAATGGAAAAGGAAGTGATTTCAAGGTTTTACTATGGTGTCTATGACCATATTTGTCCAAATCACACTTGCCTGGGGAGACCTTCAGAAATTCTCAGTCCCCAGGACCAGGTCATGGATGTCTTATCAGACTACACTTGCCTTCTCCCTATAGAGTTTCCTTCTTACGACCAAACAACATTCAAGACACTAGAAATGATGCACAAACCAGAAAAGGACGTATGAGAAGGCACTAAAACAATCTTACCAAGGACTAATATAAAATTGATTAAGTAACAAAGATACCTCAAGAGACTTAAGGCCTAGAAAAACAAAATAAACCTCATGTTGATGGGCTTCAGTGAAATACTGAAGGACAATTCAGCATGAATTTAGCTTCCAGTCATGGCCAGGGTAGCTACCAAGCAGAAATAAATACAAGGGACCTCCAATATGTGCTGTTTTACTGAGTTGAGAGCCCTGATCCAAAGGAGAGAATACATCGGCTAAATCTCAGTGCAACGTCCATTTCTGTCAATGTCCTCGAAGCCAAAGACCACTAGAAACACACCATTACTTAAATAGGTCATGTATATTACTCACTGCGAGGAGGAAGAGTATATGCCGTGGGGGAACCGTGGGACATTTCTAGGAGAAGGCATTAGAAAAGAACTTATGAAAGGATTGGGGCTTCTGTTAGGTGATCCTGGGGAGGCTTAAAAAAAAATAGAGCTTTGGGGCGCCTGGGTGGCTCAGTGGGTTAAAGCCTCTGCCTTTGGCTCAGGTCATGATCCCAGGGTCCTGGGATCGAGCCCCACATCGGGCTCTCTGCTCAGCGGGGAGTGTGCTTCTCTTCCTCTCTCTCTCTCTGCCTACTTGTGATCTCTGTCAAATGAATAAATAAAATCTTTAAAAAAAAAATAGAGCTTTGTTCTGGATTGGATACTATGAGGAAGTGGGGTAGTTTTAGGATTCTCTATTTTAATAAATCTTCACTATGGGGAGGCCAGACCAGAGTTGGGCTAAAGCTGTAATCCCTCTTATCAGATGGGATGGGGGACGGCTGGTGTTCTGTGGCTTGGATATAGTTCGTGTTTTGTCTGCATTCAGACATGACTATGGAATAGTCTTCTTTTTGTCTTGATCCATCGGGGCAGAGTGGCCTTGTTGGGCACTGATGTTTTGTGATATTGTTTATGTCCAACGAAAGAATCCCAAGGCCCAGCACCGAGTGCCACACTATCTTGTGGCGACACCAAAACACAGTGATCTAGCTTCCGGATATCAGCAACTAGTTTTCTCGCTCTCCTCATAATCCAAGCTCCCACTTCCTCAAGTCAATGGGCAATTTGTCTGAAGACAAGTAATTAGTAGCATAAGCAACAGAGAAAAATTCTTCCATTAGAGAATAACTGGGAGTTAGGGGTGACAAGCAAAGCCCATGTCAAAGGTATATTGCTTGCTTATCAAGAAATGTCTCAAATGGGCTCCCATACAGCAGAATGGAAGCAGGGAGAGATAAATATGCATTAAGATGTTCTTAAGTCTGTCTTTTTCATAAATAGTTCAAACAGGCTTATTTAAGAGCCTATTTTGAGCTGGATTTCTAGTTAAAAGTAAAAGTGTCTAAAAAAGAACAATATACCCTTTTTGCTCAGCACAGAAAAGCTCTATAATTTGCTGGAGAGATAATAGAACTGGTACAGAGACCAAACCAAAGCTTGTAAAAATCTGTTTATCACTGGCCTAATAATAAAGCAGCACCTCTTAGTCTTTTCATCTGCAATTGATTTCTGGAGGTTGGAAACAAGTTTGTGACTCAGGAGTTTAAAGTGAGTAGAACAAGTTTGCTGCCTCCGTATCATGCTGGGTTGTAGGCAGCAATGGGCTGGAAGGGAACAGAAAGAAATTCGGACTCTTAAAATGGGTTTGGGAAAGAGGTCAGATAAGCAATATGAGTGAGGACAGAAATCCCGGAGGGTCGCATCGCACTGGCTCCAAAGTCCATGTCCATTGTCAGGCCTTCCTGGGGTTGGTGAAGAACGAAAAACCCGAGGCAGATCCATGACATCAGCCATCAAGAGAAGATGGCATTACTCAGGCACCTCCAGGGACCTTTCTGTTCCCAGGGCGAGCCTCACCTAAAGGCAGAGCCTCGAAGGATGGCTTAGGTTATGTGAGAGCTCACTAGAAGAAAACAGATCGCTCTCAGATACAGATCTTCTGTTGCCTGCTAGTAGTGACATACTTTTAGTGAGCAGTGCTATTTTTTGTTTGTTTGTCTGTTTCTAATACCATAGCTCACCTGCCTAAGCTCCTGAAATGGCTTCTCAGTGCCTCCATGTTGTTCCTGTTGTTTGTGGTAGAGTTTCTGGTTTGGGCCAGAATGGTGGCTATTTCACAGAATGACCTATGTCCTAGACTCTGTCCTAGGACCTTTACATACCTTCTTTCTACGCCTCACAACAATCTTGTGAAGGAAGTATTATTGTCCCCATGTTCTAGACAGAAACAGAGACTCAAAGGTACTACACCTTTTTTTTTAAAGATTTATTTGTTTATATGAGAGAGAGAGAGAGAGAGTTGGAGAGGGGCAGAGGGAGAGAAAGAATCCCAAGCAGACTTCAGGCAGAGTACGGAGCCCAATGTGGGTCTCAATCCCACAACCCACGAGATCATGACCTGAGCTGAAACCAAGAGTCAGATGTGCAACCGACTGAGCCGTCCAGAAGCCCCTCAACCAGATGCAAACAGCTGGCTCCTGGGTCTTCTCGTTCCTGTACTCAGGTGCCCAGCTTTCTCAGGGCAGCCGTGCTCACCCTCAGCATCGGCATTTACCAGGCATGCCCACTTGATCCCTTAGGAAAGGCATCAACCTCTCCCAGCAGGCTCTTCCCCAGCTTCCGCTTGCTCCGGGCGCTGCCCCTCCCAGTAGGTCCCTAACTGGGTCATTTTCCAGCAGAGATACGCATAACCCAGGATGACGGAAACCTAACCACCTTCCTGAGTCTGGGTCATTAGGCGGCTCTTCCTCCTGTGTCCCCTTTTTGGGCCCCCCGGGGCCACCCTGTCCATGCACTTTTCCACCCCCTAAATCACTGTCATGAGCATATTAGACGACATAAAACTCAATATACAAAGGCTGGCCAGTAAGTGGTACAAACCTGTCAAACGGCAGCAGTGTTTAAGCTGCCACACATCACTTTTAATTCTGAATTGAGAGAAACAGAAAAACACGAAGGACTCCAGACAGAGCCATGGCCCATGATGGCACGGTCCAACACTCACCCGTGCTAGCCTGACTCACCCCTGCAGGCCTACACAGCAATTCGATAGAGGCTGAAAACTCTCTCCCGGCGTGAGTACGGTTATGTCCAATGCCTCCCTCCTTTCGTTGGTAATGATTTCCTGCCCGTGTGGTTTGGAAATTGTCTAGAAATCACACATTGTTTTTGAACGCAATGGCAAGATCAAATATTTTCTTTACGGTGAGGCACAATTACACTTGCAGATTGTAAAACTAATGTTTAAACCAACACTAGTAAAGCTAGGTCAGCTTCATGGGCATGTTATTGTTCTATAAAATAAAAGCTCTGTGTTCACCTTATTGCTCTATAAATACAAAATTCCGATGCCATTGAGGAGGAAGGGATAACAAGATACATTGAGCTACTTCAGATTTGCCGAATCTCTGTATGTATAAATTCAATTTCAATCATATATTTCAGAGCAACTCATCCAGCGCATATCCAAGGAAAATAAAATTGCAAATAGTTATATGTAACATAATTTCAAAAATTTTTTAAATTATACTTACAATGACTTAAAGATATATCTCTTAATGAATCTGCAGTCAAAATATTTACCACAAGGACACAGAATGTGTAAACCAGAAGGCAAAAACTACTGACAGATAATGAATAAATAACTGCCCTTCTATTTCATCTGTTTATTCCAGTTTCTCCAAAGCCTCTGCAGACATCCACTTCTGTCAATTGATGCTACTTTTGAATAAAGAAATCGTGCACACAGTAGCCTCATCGTGAATTATGAGCCCCACATCATATGTCATTATCATCGCCAAGTCACCCAATGTTATTAGACGCTTTCCCAATTTTCACAGAGAAAGCCTGAGCAAGAACAAAAGAATTTGAGGACAGATCCAAAGGGCAAATTTACCTTCAAATCTGGATGCAACACAGAAATTTCTGGAACAAAACCAAAAGCTCCACGTTTTGCACTAGAAGGAGTATATTCTGATGAGAACGTGTGGCTGCTCTGCCCAATTTTATTTTCCTTGCTGTGTTATTTCCCTTTTCTCCTGAGACCTCTTGCTCGACTTCCCACAGGGACTGCAGGAGAGGGGAGCGCAAAGACAAGCTGAGGGAGCGCAAAGACAAGCTGAGTAAACGTTCCCTGTTACTTTGGCTATAGGCTGCGTCTCTGTCAAATGAGTTCATTACATTTCAGGCAATATATGGGAAAACTCAAAAAGATGTCACCTCCCTCATTCACAAGAGGATTAAGCCACTTTAGAGCACTGTCCCCTACCCCACTCCCCTCTCCTGCAAAAAAACTAAAATAAAAACCAGCTCCTTTCCTCCAGGGCAGAACCACATGTTACGACACAAAAGGGAGCCAGGATCCACATGGGGTAAGACAGGTAAACATGAGAAATGCCCGACACACACACACACACACACACACACACACACACAGTAGGCAGAACAAGGCGAGAGTAACAGCAGAGCCAGTGCATTCATTAGTAATGGCAGGAGGACCTGGGAGCGAGCATGCCGAGTCAACCAACCCCAGGGAACAAGGACCAAGAAGAGAAGCTCATTTTTTGGAAAGATTATTAAAATAATTTCTTTTTCAAATGTATTTCTCCATTATTAATTCATATATAAGGCTAGGCATATTATGCCTAATAGGACATTAGAATTTATTTGGACTTACATACTACCAGAGATTGGAAATTTTCCTGTGCCCTCTTTATGACTGAAACATACAATCGATTTTTTTCCCTTTTGTTGCTTTTGACTGCAATTACAGTGATCCAGTAGTCAAGATTCTCAGTAGCGAATGACAGATCAACTCCAGCTACACGAAGCAGCGAGAGGGGGTTTCACTGGTTTCTGCATGCGGGCAGGAAGGATGGGGCCTGGCGAGAGCGGACGACTGAGCATGTCCAGAAGCTTCTGCGAATTTGGCAACTGCGTCCTCCTTCGTTCGTGAGCATAAAGGCAAATGTATGCCCCTGTCTGCCACCAAAACTAAAATTAAATGGAATTATAAGTCAAGCAGAGAGAGTCAATTATCATACGGTGTCACTTACTTGTGGAGCATAAGGAATATCATGGAGGACATGGGGAGTTAGAGAGGAGAAGGGAGTTGGGGGAAAATGGAGCGGGAGACCAACCATGAGAGACTGTGGACTCTGAGAAACCAACTGAGGGTTTCGGAGGGGAGTGGGGGGATGGGTGAGCCCATTGATGGGTAGTAAGGAGGGCACAGATTGCACGGAGCACTGGGTGTTATACACAAACAATGAATCATGGAACACAACATCAAACACAAATGATGTACTATATGGTGACTAACATAACACAGTTTAAAAAAAAAGAAAGAATGAATATGTAAAATATTCACACATGAAAACCATTTCAGTGGGACTTGTGGTGCCATCATATGCTTTGTGAAATGATTATAATCTCTCTCTGGAACTTGAGCAGAGTTTGGCCAATTTGTTCCCTCCAAGTTTAATCTAATGCTGTTTCTGCCTAGGTGTAGATATTTTAAGCCACAATTGCAATCCCTCCTACATACATACATGTCTTTTAAAACACATTCATTTTGGTATGATTACATCAATTAACTGGAACAGGCTGAAGTTGAAATGATCATCATAAGCATTCAACTATTTTGAGGAAACGAGAAAAGATGCTTTTATTAAACCGAGATTTCAGCGGACAGAGAAGAAAGAAAGGAGATGATCAGAAAAGGGCTTTAAACCCCTGAAGGAAACTGCAGCCCGCTGTCAGGCAAGGCTGTGTGCCCTAGCAGCCGAGAGCCCAGGCAGGCTCCATCTGGGAGACAGACAGCATCTGCTCCTGGAAGAATATTCTGGGCCAGGATGCTTGGGGAGGGAAGGGGTCATTGTGTGGGAAAGAGAGGCAGGGAGAGGAAGGCAAATCCTAGGATTCTGATGTCCGGATGGTAACCCACTGTTTGTTTCCAGAGATTAAAAAAAAAAAAAAAAAAAATGCTGTGTCTGCCATTGGCCATGTGGCCAGGAATCTCTTTTGTACCCAGGTAGGGAATGTTCTATGCTCTAACAGAAGTGTCTTTTGTCCTTTAAAATATTTATTAGTCAATCTGGAATGTTCCAGGATACAGAAAAGAACAAAAAGGAATAACAAACACCTATGTGCCTACCCAAATGGAGGAAGTGTGAATTAATCTTTCTGCTGTTGGTCTCACATCCTTGTGGGGGTGCAGCAGCAGAGAGCGAGACACATCTCGTGGGCCCCCAACATCTCCTCTTGCCTTTTCTTTAGTAGCAGAAGCCCTGGTTGAGCTGTGCACAGAGCTTCCCAGAAAAGGCTGCGTACCCCAGTCTCCTCGCAGGCTCAGCACGCAAGTGTGACTCCGTGAGAGCCAACAGAATGTGAGGGAAAGAGCCCCCCCCCCCTCATCGTTTTGGCCTCGCATTTCACAGCGCCATACCACAAGAGTACGAGAGTGGAGGATCCCGAGTCCCGGACCCTGTGAAGCCATCACCACTACGCTGAACTCATACCTGGGCTGTCATGTGAAAGAAAAACAAACTTCCCTCTTGCTGAAGCCACTCTTACTTTGGGGATCTACTGCAGTAGCCAGTTCTGTACCCTAACATAGCCTTCTGCTGGGTAAATGTCCTAGGCCCTAGGGACACAGTCATAAACCCACAGACAAAGATCCCTACCGTCATGGAGTTTACATTCTAGCAGGGGAGATGCATGGAGCCAATAAAGCAGGAAGGATGCAGGTGGTGTGGGGGCTGCGACTGTAATTAGAGGGGCTGCAGAAGGCCTCCCTGACATTGGAGTGAAGATGTGAAAGAAGTAAATAAATTAACCATCTGGAAATACAAAGGAAGAACATTCTTGAAGAAAAACACAGTCGATGTGAGACAAGGGTCATAAAGCAAGAGCTTGCCTGTTGTCTGTGAGTCACGGCATAGGAGGGGGGCAGAGTAGCAGGCTAGGCAGTCCCAGAGGGAAGAGGGGCAGACGGGGAGAGCTTTGCGGGCTGCCATAAGGCCTCTGGGGTCAAAGCAGGGGACATGGCGTAAAGTGGCAATACTCCAGATAAATGATAAAGATACAACCAAAGATTTGCCAGTGGATTGAGAATGGGGGTATGAGAGAAGGAAGACGAGGGTCAATCCAGGGGTTTCTACCAAGCATTTAAAAGGATGCAGTACCATCTACTGAGGTAAGGAAGAATGCAGAAGGAGCAGGGTTTGCTAAGAAATCAAGACTTCGGTTATTGCTACAGACTGAATGCTTTTGTTCCCACCAAATTCACGTGTTAGAAATTAATACCCCTTGTGATGGTATTAGGAAGTGGGGGTTTGGGAAGTGATTAGGTCAGGAGAGTAGAGCCCTGAGGAATGGGGTTAGTGCCCTTATTTTATTATTTTATTTTTGTTTATTTAGACTCAATTAGCCAACATACAGTACATCATTCATTTCAGATGTAGTGTTCAATAATTTATCAGTTGCATATAATACCCAGTGCTCATCTCATCACATGCTCCCCTTAATGCTCATCACCCAGTTATCCCAACCCTCCAATCCCTCCCCTCGGTAACCGTAAGTTTGTTTCCTATAGTTAAGAGTCTCTCATGATTTGTCTCCCTCTCTGATTTGGTCTTAGTTTATTTTCCCTCCCTTCCCCTATGATCCTCTGTGCTCTTTCTCATATTCTACATATGAGTGATTGATTTATTTCACTTTCTCTGATTGATTTATTTCACTCAGCATAATACTCTCCAGTTCCACCCACATCTATGTAAATGGTATGTATTCATCCCTTCTGATGACTGAGTAATATTCTATCATATATATATATATATATATATATATATATATATATATATAAAATACATACACACACACATACCACACATCTTCTTTATCCATTCTTCTGTTGATGTACATCATGGCTCTTTCTACAGTTTGGCCATTGTGGACATTGTTGCTATATTTTTAACATCTTGAGGAACCTCCACACTGTTTTCCAGAGGGGCTGTACCAGTTTGCATTTCCACCAAAAGTGTAAGAGAATTCCCCTTTCTCCACATCCTCGCCAGCATTTGTTGTTTTCTGTCTCGTTAATTTTAGCCATTCTGACTCGTGTGAGGAGGAATCTCATTGTGGTTTTGATCTGTAGTCCCCTGATGCCTAGTGATGTGAAGAATTTTTCATGTGCCTGTTGGTCATTTGTATGTCTTCTTTGGAGAAATCTCTGTTCATGTCTTCTGTCCATTTCTTGACTGGATTGTTTGTTGTTTGGGTGTTGAGTTTGAGAAGTGCTTTATAAATCTTGGATACTAGCCCTTTATTGGATATACATCTACAAATATCTTCTCCCATTCCATAGGTTCCCATTTAATTTTCTTGACTGTTTCCTTTGCTGTCCCAAAGCTTTTATCTTGATGAAGTCCCAATAGTTCATTTTTAGTGTCTTTGTTTTAAAAGGCCCCAGACAGCTCCTTTCCTCCTTCCACCACGTGAGGTCGACAGTGAGAAGATGGCTGGCTAAGACCCAGGAGACTCTCATCAGACACCAAATCTGCCAGTACCCTGACCGTGGACTTCCCAAGCTGCAGAACCATGAGAAAGAAGATTCTGTTTTGTTTTGTTTTGTTTTGTTTTGTTTTGTTTTGTTTTTATAAACCAGCTGGCCTCTGGAATTTTGTTACAACAGGCTGAATGGACTAAGACAGTTTGGAGCAGGCTAATTTTGAGAAGTCTAATAGACATTCTGTTGGAGACACTCCATAAAGTAGCTGGATATGTGAATTGGGAGGTGAACACAGGAATCTAGGAGGAGATATAAATCTGGAGCCATCAAACTATAGGTGGGATGGTAAGCCATGATCCTAGATGAGATGACGTAGTGAATTACTGAAAATAGAGAAGAGAAGACAGCCAAGGACCTAGTCTTAGGCACTTAAAAGTTTGGAAGTTGGGAAGATGAGGAGGATCTAGCAAGGGAGAAAGAGAAGGAGCGATCCGAAAGGTAAGAGGAAACCCAAAGAGAGTGTTAGTGCCGGAAGTCAGGGGAAGATAGAATTTCAGGAAGTAGAGACTAATCCTTGTGTCCACTGCTATTGACAGATCAAGAAATAAGACGCATAAGAGCGTACCACACATGGAGAGATATGGAGGCAACTTGGTGACGATTACATGGCTGCCACAGCAAATGCATGGGTTTATTATTTTCCCAAGGTAAGGATTCTATTACTTCAGAGTTAGAAGTATATAAAAAGGCACCCACTCAGCCATTCAACCCAGATTGCAGGATCCTTGACAACCATTTGTGCAGCCTTTGCTTAAGCACTTCTGGTGGCACCTGGTGCTCAGCTCTGTCAAACAATCAGCTCCAGTCTGGGGTGAAAATCCTAATGGCTCCTTGTCCTGAATGCCCATGCGATCAAAAACCTGCCCCTTACTCAAAGTTCTGCTTTTGTGGTCACACAACACGCAACGCTGCCACCAGGAACGCAGAAGGCGCTTCCGATATTCAGAAAAACGTCCAATGCTTTACCTTCCACCACGTAGAGCAGTCCCTGTCCCCGGGTACCCATGGCCTGTGCCCATCAGGCACTGTATCAGGCCCGTTAAGCCCTTGACCTGCCTGAGAGGAAGGCTTAGGGAAATCAAGGTTACTTCCCCCCACTCCCACGGTTTGTGAGTCCTGGAGCTGGGGTCTGTGAGGGACTCCCAGGTCCATGCTCTTAATCCTCGGTGCTGTGAGCCCTTGAGCCCCGAGTTACCTGCAGGTAAAATGGGGCAACGGGAGGGGACATTTTACAGGGCCCCATCTGCCTCTAAAGAATCATTCCTCTAGTCCAAAAACAAGGTTTATGGGAAGAGCTGTTCTGCCACTCTTTCCTCACTTGCTTTTTAATGACGCATTTTACTTGCAGGTGGTGTATCTGTAGTAGAGAGAAAAGGTGACCTTTCTTGGCTTGTGAGTTTTAAGCCCTCCAGCAGAAACTCAGACAGGTGTCGGGTATCTTCTTCCATCGGCGGGGGCCGGGGAGCGTGTGTTGGGGTAGGATACTGCACCTGACCTACTTGTGATCCCCATTTGGGTTCATTAGCTTTGCAGTGCTCTTCATAGCTACACATCGGCCCTCAAACGACTGGCCTTACAAGTGGGCAGTCTAGCAAGGGAGCCTGGGTTGATGTACATTTAACCTCATTACTGGGGGAAAATAAGCTCACGGTACTTGGCCTCCTTGTACTGAACAGTACAGAATCGTATGTAAAGACAACACGTTTGAATAGCAAATGGGCCCCACACATTTTTTTCTTAGGGTTTCCTGCTTTGGGGAAAAAAATCAATATTTAATTTCAACCTCAGTTTCTGAAGAAAAAGTGAAACTGCAATTGTTTCTACAACAGGTAAAAAAATGTAGTGTATGAAGTGTGGCCGGATGATCATGAGACCGGTGTTTTAAGGATCCAATTCAGCAAATATTTATCAAGCACCTACCGGATGAAAGCCATCGAGCCAAGAAAGAAAGAAGCTACAGAGATGAACCAGCCCTATTCTCTGACCTGAAGAGAAATGGAACAAAAACATACGTAACTTAGGGATTAAAATTTCTCTGACGTTATTGACAGACGGAGAGTAAGGAGCAGAGTCCCCTGATGGTGCTGGGAGACCACCCAAGACAAGAGAGAATTGTCATCTCTGGACTCCATTTTGGAGTAGTGGTTTAGAGTGGACCCAAACCCGTAAGTCACCAGGGTGGTGTTCCAAGGGAACTTATTTACCTGCATTCACAGAAGGGATTAGGAAGTTGAATGGGCCAGGGAGGGACAGTGAGACTTCTGGTTATTTAAAAGTTCAAGGTCAGCTGAAATCGTTGTAATACCTCAGCAGAAGGCCGCCTTTCCTTTGGGGAGTATAGAACACAGCTGCTGGGATCGCCTGGAAGGGCCCTGACGGAGAAGGACCAGAATACCATGCAGGCCCTCTAGGAGTCGTGTAAGCCCCCCAGGTCATGGGGAGCAAAGTGCGCTCACAAGGTTGCATGAGTGCCTAGAGCTAAGTACCACCAAGATGGCCTTCAAGGCCGGTGCAGCCTTCAAACCCTCAGGTACCATGTTCATAAACCACTAAGGACAATGTCACAAGATGAGATCTGTGCCCATTTTGAGCAATGGTCCTACCATCGTTTCACTTGTGACATCAAAAGCCTCAGAGAAATACCACATTTTCATTAAAAACATCATATTGGGGCTCCTGGGTGGCTCAGTGGGTTAAAGCCTCTGCCTTTGGCTCAGGTCATGATCTCAGGGTCCTGAGATCGAGTCCCGCGCCCCGCTCTCTGCTCAGCAGGGAGCCTGCTTCCCCCTCTCTCTCTGCCTGTCTCTCTGCTTACTTGTGATCTCTGTCTGTCAAATGAATAAATAAAATCTTTAAATAAATAAATAAAACCATCATATTGTAATACTAACTCAGGGTGTAATACTGGTCTCTATGAAGCAAAGCCCGCTCTCATCTTGAATCTCTAATCTGTGCAAGCGCCCTGTGGCATAATCCAGGCAGGACAGAAAATATCTCCGAGTTACAGATTAAAGAACTGGCACTCTACGAGGTTAACGGATTCGCTTGAACACATTCAGACGCCCAAGTAGCAGAGCCAGAATTCAGCCCAGTCCCACAAAGCCGGGTGCTTTCTGCAAGATAGAAGACTCAAGTGAGACACAATCCTGAGGCCCTCACCCACCAGTAGAAAAGCAGACGCGTAATCTACTAACATCAAGTCACTGTCCTAATTGTGCAGACATATGGAAATCCTCCGGAAGCTCACAGAGGGGCACCCAATCCAGAGAGTGAGGGCTATCAGGGAGAGCTTCCTGGAGGAGATGGTACCTGAACAGAAGTTTGTAGGGCTGCGTGGGGGAGACAGCTAGTGGTGTAAAGCAGGCAGGAGCCAATGAGGAGCCCCAAACAGTATGCCATTGTCTGTCTTTCCTGACTTCTCTTGGTATAATAACCTGCTTTCAGTTCCTTCAGAGTACCCCATTCTCCCACCTCCTGCCCTTTTCATGCTTTTTCTTCTGGCACCATGCTTTTCTACTTCATTGCTGTCTGTTGGGTTTTTTTATTTTTTTTCCTTAAAGATCTATTTATTTATTGGGAGAGAGCATGAGCAGGGGGGAGGGGCAGAGGGAAAGAAAGAATCTCAAGCAGACTCCCCGCTGAGCATGGGGCTCCATCCCACGACCCTGAGACCATGACCTGAGCCCAAATCAAGAGTCCGATGTTAAACCGAGAGCCACCCAGGTGCCCCCCGCTCTGTTGTTTAAATTCAGTAAATGTCACTTCCTCCAGGGAGTCCTCCTATCTCCAGCCTATTACTATATATTCCTCCGCAAAAAGGTCCGAGCAGATGTTGTCATTTTGCCGAGTGACTGTCCGATCCTCCTGGCTAAACTGTGAGCTCCGTCAAGGGTGGGGGTTCCTGTTTTGTTCAGTACAGCAGCCCCGACCTCATGCAGGGCCTGGCCCGCAGAAAACAACTGTTAAGTCTTCTGAGCAATGCAGAAGTAAAAGAAATGACCCAGGACAGGAATTTGTGTTAAGGAAAAACACAAAATTCCGATAGAGATTGCTATACAAGTATGTTTATCACAGGAGCATGTAACAATAAAAAAACATAACAAAAACAACAACAAAAAAAACAGAAATAAAGAAAAGTCAAATGTTTACCAATAAGAATATAAGTGAATAAACCGTGATGCAGACTGTGAAAGGCTGGTTGATTTTCTAAATAGCTTACAATTAAAATATCGGCTTCACATGTAACAAAATTATTTACGAAAAGAAAAAGGCGCGGAAATGTTAGAAATCACAGGAGAATGGGAGAAAGCACTTTTCACCCAGAATCCCTTCAGTCAATATTTAATCAGGGAAATAGAACTTACTTTACATTGAAGAGCCTCTTCGCCCCCCAACCCCCACCAAGACAGAGATACCCGTACAAGAATTAAAGGTTCCAGGAGAGAAAGGATCAGAGAACTCACAGAGACAATTTGGTAACATTAAAGCTGTTGTGAAATGACCCAGAACAGGAATTTGTGCTAATTCGTGCCTTCCTGGAAGTCTGAGATGCAAGTGATTTTTAAGAAACTCCCCACACTGTGGCTTCACACCCCAGGTCCACCCATGTGTGCCACACCTGCCCCCCCCAAAATAACTTCGATTTCTTCTCTGTTTTCCAGGTGAAGCGCTTGTTGAAGGACAGGACCACTGAACCCCACAGGGAAGGGGATTCTAGGGAGCGAAGACTGGTTTGCCTGCTCCTCCTTGGAAATGACAGACAATTCAGCCCAACTCCCTAGAGGATACAGCCCCAATAGAAGCATCCAAATCTTTCTGAACGTATCGCCGTCTGGCAGGGGAAAAGATGAGACAGAACATAAAGACCCAGATTGGGGTCCTAGCTCCATGGTTTACTTGCTACATGACCTTGGGCAATTTTCTGAACTCAATTTATTTTTCTCATGTGTACCGAAAGGAAACTGATAATATCTTCCCAGTGTCCAAATAATATTAGGTATTTGAAATGTTTTATTAATTGGAAAGCACTATATGCTAGCTATACTTATTAGCTGTAATTCAATAAGGTCTCCCATCCGCTGATAGGAGACATCAGAAAAACCATTTGCTAGAATAATAATAATAACAATAAAAATAATGCCATAGGGATTTAGCAGGCAAAACTCCAAAGCTACTACTACAAGAAGCTACTATTACGGTTAATGACCTTCTTTCCACTAAATGTAGGTTGGTCATCGTGGCAGATACCGACACCAGAAGGCTGACTGTGTGCTAAGAAGGGTAGAGGGAAACTGGCCGAAAAGCAATTTGTAGATCAACAAATACTTAAGACCTACTGAGAAGATGGTAAAACCTACAGCGGCATGAAATTGGAATTGTTAAATCCCAACTCGTTTGTGAATAAAGGTTTCAGAAAATGTATTTTGATGGCTTGTAGTTTACTGAATTCCTAAAGAAAACAATGGTTTTTGAACCTACTACTTGATCGCTTTTCATACCAACGCAGCAGAAGGGCACATCCCAGTTGCATAGTTTCAGAGAACTGAAAAGCTTCTGATGAAACGGCATCCGACCCCTCCTCCAGATGAAATACTTGAAGGAAACAGGCCCTGACTTACCTCATTCACCAGGAGGGAACTTCTTCTGAGCTCTGCTGCCTGCCTTCCACTGTCTCGGCTCCTGGGTTAGCACAGGCCCTGCCTGGCAGCCCGGTAAGAGTGGGCTGCGCCCCAGCAGTGTAGCCAAGTCTTTCTGACTCTGTGGGAAACACTGCTGGCCCTCGTACCTTGAGCCTTGACGTTTCCTTCCTGGCCTCAGTGATGGTGAGTAGATTTCAAAGATATATCCTCCGCAAAAAACCTTACAGTGGTCAGCCTCTAGCAAAGCATAGATGAAAAGGCATCCGACCCATCCTCCAAATGAAATACTTGAAGGAAACAGGCCCTGACTTACCTCCCCAACCTCTCCAGGCGCCGACTAGCAAACATAATTGCTCCCAGGTGCTCAAGAACAGGTCAAGCGATTACACGGTAGAGACGCGGAGGTTAGGAACGGGGCTTCCCAGATGTCCACGAGCACGGAAAGGACCTGCAGATCTGGTTCTAAAGCAGACTCCAAGCCGGTGTCTGGGCTAGTTTTCTGACGGGCTCCGACGTGAAGCAGAGACTGATAGCCAGGGCCAGATTCGAGTCACAAGCGACAGCAGCCAGGCTTTCCAGATTTTCCTTTTGAGAACAATCACCTGGAGCCGTCGTTAAATGCCTCACCTCATTGCCTGCGCGCAAACGACTCCCAGGGATCAGCAGAGGTCCTGAACTCCACGTCTGAGTAACTGGAAGAGGCCGGATTTGAACCCAGGCCCACTTATTCCCGAGCTACTCTTTGCACGACCTCCAGCTCCGAGAGGGGGTAAGTGGGTAGCGGAAGTAATTGACTGCCTGACCTCGGGTACATCAGCGGCACCAAAACGCTCTGGCGACTCGGCTCCTACCCTGAGTTCCAAACACCAGAGTCTATTCCCCGTCGGATTCCTCTTCCCTCGTCACTTCTGGGGCTTGTACTTCAGACTCATCCACAGCAGAATTGTCTGCCTGGCATTCCTCCCAAAAGAGCCTCAATTCCCTGACCTATGTCTGGCCCCTGGAGCCCAGCGGGACGGGTTCCCCCAGGCCCCGCAGTGTCTCAGGACCTCAGTATTCTGCTGTGTGGAGTAACAGGATCTGCTCGAGCACAGGACTGATTTCTAAGGGCCTCTTCCTGGCATTTTGGAAAATGCATTGTGCTTCCGTGCATCTGCTTCTCAGACAGCTAAGCCACCTGCCTCTTTCCGCTTGATTAACAAGACCACCCTTCTCATTTTTTCCTGATCTGAGTCCTTCTAGCAGGTCAGCAGGAAAGGAAAAAAAACCACACAAATAAAACCAACAAGTAAAATTCATGCAATACAACTTTTCTAAGAGCCCACAGTTACTCTTCTTTTAATGAAGACACTAGACAAGGCCCTTAGACT